>NC_046331.1:5568660-5878928 GCF_009819535.1 Lacerta agilis | reverse complement strand
TGAAAAGGGGCTTTTCCCCTTTCATCGGCTTTTTTCGCCACTGGCTGGAGGCGCAGATCGTGGGGGGCGGGGCCCCGCACCGAGTGTCACCCCCCAGGGCGCTACCCAGGACAGAACACCCCCCGCCCCCTTGCTCCGCCCTTGGGTCCAACAGCAGAAAGCATCAGGTTAGGAAAGGTTGCTTTTTAGGCTAACCTGGGTGTGCTGCAACCGGAGGTAATGCTCACATGTATAAAATGAGGGAGGCCCTCCTAGCAACAGCTAGAATCTGCATTGCTAAATAATGAAATCCTTCAACTAAAAGACGGGGGCTAATGGGAGTTGTTGAACCACAAGTCTCATCAGTCCCAGCCAGCATGACTAATGTCAGGTAAGATGGGAATTTTGAGGGCAATAATATCTGGAGGGCATCATGTAGACTCCCTGGTCTAGATCATAATTGTCACTGAGACGAGTATGCATTTTACTATTATCACTGGAAGCAGCAAATTCTAGAGGAAGCAGCAAAGTCTCGGAGGTAATGAGCAGAATTATAAATGTACGCAGATGTATTTCTATGGTCTTGAATATAGCCAGCTCTGTTGGATCCCTGCAACAGGGTGAGCTCCCGATGCTCGGTCCCAGCTCCTGCCAACCTAGCAGTTCGAAAGCACGTCAAAGTGCAAGTAGATAAACAGGTACCGCTCTGGCGGGAAGGTAAACGGTGTTTCCGTGCGCTGCTCTGGTTTTGCCAGAAGCAGCTTAGTCATGCTGGCCACATGAGCTGGAAAAACTGTCTGCGGACAAATGTCGGCTCCCTTGGCCTGTAAAGCGAGATGAGCACCGCAACCCCAGAGTCGTCTGCGACTGGACTTAACTGTCAGAGGTCCTTTACCTTTACCTACCGGTATCTTATGACTGGCAGCAGCTCCCAAGGGGATCAGGCAGCTAGTTCTAACTGGGCAACTAGGAATTAGATATGTGACCTTTGAAAAACACAGTACATGCTTTATCACTCAGTTCTAGATCCTCCCACATAAGTGAACACAGAGTACCACCTTTCAAAGAGTCACACTATTGATCCCTGTAGTCTATCTTGACTGACAGCAGCTCTCAAAGATCTCAGAAAGAGGTCTTTCTTATCCACGGGAGCGGAGACCCTCAAACTGGAAACACCAGAGGTTTAGCCTAGGATCTTCCACATTCAATGCATGGGCTTTCTTGGCCACTACAAATTCTGCAGCATAATTTCAACTAACCAGCTGCAATATCTCATTTAAAATGAAGATTAGACTAATAGATTGCTTATGCAAATGCACTCAACTAGAGTAAGAGGTTGCAACTGAAGCAGTTCTTTTGAAGAATATGAGAATGGACATGAGTTAATGTCTTTCCCCATATTCCTGTGTGGAAGGAAATGTCTTTCTATATGAATAAACCCTGTGATACATTTATACTGGGAGCATATCCACACCATAGATTTAAAGCAGATGTATTTAACTGTAGCTTGTTAAGGGTGCTGGGAATTGTAGCTCTGTGAGGAGGAACTACAGTTCCCAGGAATCTTTGCAGGAAGTAATGTGCTTCCTCTGTGGGCAGAGGAACCAGAGACCAAATTGCAAACATGCGCTGGATTATGGAGAAAGCTAGAGAGTTCCAGAAAAACATCTACTTCTGCTTCATTGACTACGCAAAAGCATTTGACTGTGTCGACCACAGCAAACTATGGCAAGTTCTTAAAGAAATGGGAGTGCCGGATCACCTCATTTGTCTCCTGAGAAATCTCTATGTGGGACAAGAAGCTACAGTTAGAACTGGATATGGAACAACTGATTGGTTCAAAATTGGGAAAGGAGTACGACAAGGCTGTATATTGTCTCCCTGCTAATTTAACTTATATGCAGAATTCATCATGCGAAAGGCTGGACTGGATGAATCCCAAACCGGAATTACCGGTAAGATTGCCGGAAAAAATATCAACAACCTCAGATATGCTGATGATACTACCCTGATGGCAGAAAGTGAGGAGGAATTAAAGAACCTTTTAATGAGGGTGAAAGAGGAGAGCGCTAAATATGGTCTGAAGCTCAACATCAAAAAAACTAAGATCATGGCCACTGGTCCCATCACCTCCTGGCAAATAGAAGGGGAAGAAATGGAGGCAGTGAGAGATTTCACTTTCTTGGGTTCCATGATCACTGCAGATGGTGACAGCAGTCACGAAATTAGAAGACGCCTGCTTCTTGGGAGAAAAGCAATGACAAACCTAGACAACATCTTAAAAAGCAAAGACATCACCTTGCCGACAAAGGTCCGTATAGTTAAAGCTATGGTTTTCCCAGTAGTAATGTATGGAAGTGAGAGCTGGACCATAAAGAAGGCTGATCGCCGAAGAATTGATGCTTTTGAATTATGGTGCTGGAGGAGACTCTTGAGAGTCCCATGGACTGTAAGAAGATCAAACCTATCCATTCTCAAAGAAATCAGCCCTGAGTGCTCACTAGAAGGACAGATCCTGAAGTTGAGGCTCCAGTACTTTGGCCACCTCATGAGAAGAGAAGACTCCCTAGAAAAGACCCTGATGTTGGGAAAGATGGAGGGCACAAGGAGAAGGGGACGACAGAGGATGAGATGGTTGGACAGTGTTCTCGAAGCTACTAACATGAGTTTGGCCAAACTGCGGGAGGCAGTGAAGGATAGGCGTGCCTGGCGTGCTCTGGTCCATGGGGTCACGAAGAGTCGGACACGACTGAACGACTGAACAACAACAACAACAATGTGCTTTAATTGTGTATTGGATGTGATTTAACTGTATGGTGTGGCACTGCCCTGACAGTCTCATGGGCTTCTCAGGTCATAATGTTAAGTGAGTCTTAGCAGTTAACAATGCCAATGGGCAGGGCTGATGGGAGTTTGAGTCCAATCCATACGGAGGGCACAACATTGGCTACCCCTGGCCTAACTGAACCCATGAAACAAGGACGAGGAACCTGCAACCCTGCAGGTGTTGCTGGACTACAACTCCCATCACCCTCACCCACTGGCCACAATGGCTGGCACTGATGGGATTTGGGAGTTCAATGGCATGTAGTGGACCACAGGTTCCCCACATGATCTGCTTTATAGGCACACACCTGTGCCATTTGGTTGTAGTGTTTAAAAGTACCAAAAGCACAGTAAAAACTTCACAAAACACACAATGGAGGCCACAGTAAAGGGCAGATAAAATAATGGGTGTGCAAGCCGCAGCCACTGGAAAACTTTGAGCAATCCACTTCAATAACACAGTTTCTCTACTACTTGTAAAGTAGGTTTAATCGACAGGTTCCTAAGTCACGGGGGTGGGCATTCCGTTTCATTTTTTTGTTTGTTTGTTTCAAAAAGGTATTTGAAGATGCGGGGGTAAAGTGCCAGATGGAGCCCCATGACTATTATTATAAATCAGGCTTCCACTTGTTCCTATTAAGAGTGCCTGGGAGCATGGTGACTCTGAATAGTTCCTGGCACCTTTATTATTACCTTTATTCACAGGATTTCAATTGTGGATTAGAAGGTAGGAGTCTTGAAAAGCATCAAGAACCAAAAAAACGAAACACTCAAGAAAGGAACTGAATCTGACCCCCCCACACACCTGCTTCTTTCCCCCTTCCTCCTCTCCAGCTCTCTGCATATCCCCCCCCCCCCAAAGTGAGGGAGTTGCTTGTAGAAAGGGAGAGGGCAGGAGGCTTCTAAAGGAAAATGCCAACAGAACACAATTCCCCCCCTCCCTTCTGCTTTCCTGAGTTACATATGTCTTATTTCTCACCCTTCATTCACAGGGCTGCCTCCAACAGAAGAAAGCCAAGGGGGGCAACTATAATTAGTATTCAAAGCACAGCACCCCACATTTAAAGGAGGCAACAATGACTCATCCTAGACTTGACAGCCATATGTGTTTGAACATGCTCCTGCCTTGCTGACATATCAAGTGTGTGTGGGGGGGGGGGAGGAATCTAACTGTACTGTCAAATAGACATGCTTCTGCCAAATTGCGTCCAGTCCCCCCAAAAAACTTCTCCCTCAGAGAGGTTTAAGACCTGAAGGTGTGGAGGAAACAAAACGCAGGTCAGATGTGGGAGTTAACTCCCCCCTCATCTCTACCCCCCTTTTAATATTATAACCAGAGAGCCAGTGTGGTGTAGTGGTTAAGAGCGGTAGACTCGTAATCTGGTGAACTGGGTTCGCGTCTCCGCTCCTCCACATGCAGCTGCTGCTGGGTGACCTTGGGCTAGTCACACTTCTTTGAAGTCTCTCAGCCCCACTCACCTCACAGAGTGTTTGTGGTGGGGGAGGAAGGGAAAGGAGACTGTTAGCCACTTTGAGACTCCTTTGGGTAGTGATAAAGCGGGATATCAAATCCAAACTCTTCTTCTTCTTCTTCTTCTTCTGACTAGCCCAAGGTCACCCAGCAGCTGCATGTGGAGGAGCAGAGACGCGAACCCGGTTCCCCAGATTAGGAGACTACCGCTCTTAACCACTACACCACACTGGCTCTCACACTGGAAGGGAATAGTAGTAGTATACATTTTTCATTCCCCACTATTTTTCTAATCTTTCTCTTTCTCCTTTCTATTTTCTCCTTTCCCTCTCTCCTTAATATCAATTCAAAAATATTTACAAATTTTCACTTATCTTCCCTTTAATTGTCTCTTACTGCACGTGTTTATATCAGTCCCGCTAACGTTTTGATGTGTTTGCAATGCATCTTTGTACAGTATAGTCAACAGATTTTCCCCATTCTATTTTTAAAAAGTCTCCCTTGATTTCTTATTCTTTCAGTGAGTTTCGCCATTTCTGGATATTCCATTAATTTTAATTGCCAGTCTTCCTTTGTCGGAACTGTTTCTTCCTTCCATCTTTGGGCATAAATCATTTGAGAAGCCGTGCTAGCATACATAAACATTTTTTTTCATGTTTTCTAGGCACTTCTAGGTACCAATTATACCAAAAAGAATGTATCTGTGCGAAAATTTCTACATGCACATACACACCCTTTCTGTTCTCCGTCCAGGCAAACAAGAAGCATGATCAAAGTTAGACACATTTCCAGCCAGACAAAAACACTCAAGGAGGGTGCAAAACAGGGCCAGTGAGGGTATGGCCTAGGTAGAGTTTCAAGGGCCATACAGGGAGACCTGGAGGGCCACATCACCCCCTCTCCGCTGGAACTGAGGTTCCCCAACTCTCATCTTAAGCACTGTCCTGAGATTAATTTTGTTAGCATTTGGGATGCTTTCTGCAGTACACATATTTTTTACTCAGCAGTCATTCAGTCAACTCACAAAGCAGTATCAGCTTTATGGCACAATATGTTTTTCTGGCATCCACCACCTCAGGAATTCAGAGTGGCAGGTGCTAAACTCATACTGATCTCAGAAAGGGGATTCCTGCTGATGGGAGCCTCAAGTGTGAGAAAAGGAGTGCAGGTGTTAAATGCCCTGTTCAAAGAATGTACACCCAGGTGCCGACTGTATTGTTCAAAGAATATGCATCCTTTTTATAGCACTTATATATCATTCTGTACTGCTGAAATGGAAAAACCATGCTGGGTTTTTGCATCCATAATTGGAGAAGAACAGATGGTGGAACTGCAGATGGGAGGCAATGCTGCCATTAAAATAATCTATACTGCTCATAATTTTCCTATAAAAGCGAAGGCAAGTGATGGCCCCCCCTTCCTTTACACATCTCTATCCATGCTGCACGTTCCTCAAAACTAACCCAAGTCTGCCAAAGCTACACAGTACTGCCAAAGCTAGTACAAACGTTGAAAGGTACGCCAAGGGGTTATCTAATAGTCCAACCCCTTGGCCAGCGCAGGAATCTTGCTACCAAAGCATCCATGAGAGGCGGCCATTCACCCTCACCCTTAAAACCTTTAACCCTGAGGTCTCTTGTTCAAATCTCACCCCACCTTGTGCTTTCTGTGTAGCCTTAAGACACTCACTGGGTTGCATTATGCAAGCCACTCTTTTCTTACAATGCAGGAATAAATAATAATAATCTACTTTGCTAAGTTGTTAACCATGGGGACTATGTACACCACCTTGGATTTCTTCAGGGGAAGGGAATGATAAAATCATCAAGCCAGTGCTAGGAGCTAAATGGCACCTTAAGGCAGGACTTACTACATTACAGGGTCTGGTTGAGGTATTTTTGAGAAGCACTGAAGAAATAGGGAAAATATAACATTTTGTTACTAGTGGGTCTCAGTAAATTTCAGCCCCTGGAGGTGGGCACTTGGGGTAGAAAGTTTGAGAACCCCTGTCCTAAGGAGTAATCTATAAGGAGACATACTGGCAATGAGTGGGTGATCAGCGTAAGGGGCCGCAGCCAAACGTGGATACTGCACCCTCTTCTATCTCATTCTTTCCTCGCTCCTTTCTGCCAACCTACACTAGGGTTGCCTTCCGGTGCCCCCATGCATCCGGGGGAGAGCGCTGGCGGCGCAAGCACCTGGCTGCTCGTGGGGGTGGGGGGGCAGCTGGCGGGGCTGTGCTACTCCCCCCCCCCACTGCTCGCTGCACTTGAAGACGGGGCTGTGCCGCCGGCGCGTGAGTGCCTGCCCACCCGCCCGTGGGGTCAGGTTGGGGAGGGGGCGCCTGGTATGCCGGCGGGCTTGCCCCTGGGGGCCCAGCGCCCTGGTACGCCGCGCCACCAGCCCAAATGGACAAGACGGCCCTGGGGGTGCCTCTTCTAAAATGATGCTTGCTAAACAACAACTCCCTGCCGCTGCCCCAGTTTCTCATATGCAGAGCTGCACATTAAAAACAATATATAATCAATCATCTAAGATTTGGGTATAAAAAAGACCCAGCAGACAACAGCAGTAGTATTAGTTGCTTTTGAGACATTTACAAAACAAACACTAATTTTAGGTTCTTATTTTAAAAAAAGATTAGGGTGAGTGATAGTGGTCTTATTATTATTTGGTGATGACTTGTAGTCGAGTAATATTGCCTCCCATGAACAAGGTTTTAATCAGTGCTTTTTTCCTGGGGGGGGGGGGACGCAGGGGTACACACACCCCTAACCATTTTGTGAATCTTTGTACTTTTGTCCATTTACTGTATTTATTTTTCCCAATTTGAACTACTGAAATTGTGATTTTCTTGAGTCAAAATGAGAGTAAACTTTTTAAAGAAAAAAACACACACACTGGTTTTAACAGTGAGTCCGTAAGTGACTGCGGAGGCCAATTCTGGATCCGCATGCCCTTCCACAGTGGGGACATTGGTTTCCGCGTGGGAGTTGATCATGGTGAGGTTTTGCCAAGTGTGCCTTCCTCTTATCAGATCTCTCGCTTTCATGCTGAATTCTAGCGTCTCCAATTGGAGCGCTCGCAGGCCAGTGTTTCCCAGTTCTTGGTGTTTATACTACATTTTTTTTAGATTTGCCTTAAGAGAGTCTTTAAACCTCTTTTGTTGACCACCATTCATTTTTAAGTTCGGACTAGAGTAGTCGCTTTGGAAGACAATAACCAGGCACCTGCCCAACATGACCAGTCCAACAAAGTGGATGTTGAAGAATCATTGCTTTGACACTCGTGATCTTTGTACACTGGCATTAGTTCGTCTATCTTCCCAAGTGACGTGTAAATTTTTTCGGAGACACCGTTGATGGAATCATTTGAGGAGTTGGAGATGGTGTTTATAAGCGGTCCATGTTTCACAAGCATACAATAAGGTTGGTAGTACAATAGCTTTGTAAACAAGCATTTTGGTTTCCTTGCAAATGTCCCGGTCCTTAAAAATTCTGCACTTCAACTGGGAGAAAGCTGCACTTGCAGAGCTCAGGTGATGCTGGATTTTGGCATCAATGTTGGCCCTTGTGGAGAGATAACTGCCCAGGTATGAGAAACGATCGACACTTTCCAACACTGATAGTGGTTTGCAAGCTTCAAGATGGGAGTGGGGCCCTGAGTGGCTTCCCACAACTTGGGACCACCTCATTTATCCCAACCTTGCAACTACTGGGGTATTACTGAAAGTACTGCATGTCCCAGAGGTGTTTTTATAAACGTTTTTATAAATGACTTGGATGAAAGAATTTAGGGGATACTAATCAAATTTGCTGATGACACCAAACCGGGAGAGGTAGCTAATACCACAGAAGATAGAACTGAGATTCAAAATGACCTCAACAGATTGGAGAACTGGGCCAAAACAAACAAAATGGAATTCAACAGGGACAAATGTCAGGTTCTACACTCAGTCTGGAAGAACCAGATTCACAAATCTAAAATGGCTTGCTAGTAGTAGTAGTAGTAGAAGAAGAAGAAGAGGAGGAGGAGTTTGGATTTGATATCCCGCTTTATCACTACCCAAAGGAGTCTCAAAGTGGCTAACGTTCAACTTTCCCTTCCTGCTTTGTGAGGTGAGTGGGGCTGAGAGACTTCAGAGAAGTGTGACTAGCCCAAGGTCACCCAGCAGCAGCTGCATGTGGAGGAGTGGAGACGCGAACCTGGTTCCCCAGATTACGACTCTACCACTCTTAACCACTACACCACATGAAAAGGATCTAGGGGGTCTTATTAGACCACAAGCTTAACATGAGTCAATGTTAACATGAGTCAGCACAAAAAAGCAAAATGCTAAAAAGCTAATGCTATTCTTAGGTGCATCAACAGAAGTATAGTGTCCAGATCAAGGGAAGTAATAGTACTGCTCTATTCTGCCTTGGTCAGACCACACCTGGAATACTGTGTCCAGTTCTGGGCACCACAATTTAAGAAAGATGTTGACAAGCTGGAAATTGTGCAGAGGAGGGGACCAGAGAAAGGAAACCAGGTCTTCTGAGAAATGGTTGATAAAGAGGAGATGAAGAGGAGATATGATAGCCATCTTGCTCCATCTTCCATGGGACAGCCATTCAGATATTTGATCTGAATGGCTGTCCCATGGAAGATGGAGCTAGCTTGTTTTCCCTTGCTCCGGAGAGTAGGACCCATGGCTTTAAGTTACAGAAAAGAGGATTCCAGCTAGCATCAGGAATAACTTTCTGAATGTAAGAAGTGTTTGACAGTGTAATAGGCTCCCATAGGAGGTGCTGAACTCTCCTTCCCTGGAGGTTTTTAAGCAGAGGTTGGATGGCCATACATCATGGATGCTTTAGTTGATATTACTGCATTGTAGGCAGTTGGACTAGATGACCCTCACAGTTCCTTTCAAATCTACAATTCAGTGGTTTTAGAAACCGGGCTTTTAGTACTGCAGTTTCATACCTCTGGAACCAATAATTAGGCAAAATTAGCCTGTTGGCACAGCATCATGCAGGCACCTACTGAAAAGGTTTTTGTTTAACAAGGCTTCTCCTAAAGTGTGGCCCAGTCATTTATGAAACATTAACTGTGCAACTGCATGAATTGTTTTCATTGTTTTTAGACTTATTTGTTGTTGTTGTTTGCATTTCATTTGTATCTTGTACACTGCTTTGGTAGCCTCAGGCAGTGAAGTGTTTGATAAAATTGTAAAATGATGTTAATCATATCTATTCTTTTTAATGGCTTGCTTCAGTTTGTGTTCACTAAATAAATTACAAGTTTCAATCAAAGCCAATTTCCAACTATTTGGGGAAAGACAGAAGGGAGGGAGGAGCCTTTGCCCATTAAACAATTGCCATCCACGCTCCAATGGCAGATTGTTCTTTGTCACACACCAGTCCATGAAGCCTGAAGTATCCTCGTTAAGCCCCAGACCTAATTTGACTAACCCTTAGCAGCTAATTTAATTACCCCTGGCCCACAAACTGACAGACAGCTGTTAAAAATGGTTATTGCATTATTAATACGCTCCAATAATTTCCCATTAAAACTATACTGTTAATAATTTTCTGCTTGTATTTCTTCCCTCTTAATTAGTCTATTTAAAACTTTGAAGGAATATTCTCCCCATGCTAAATGGGTACGCTGAGCAAATTACATTTTTGATTGAATACTTCTGTGATAGGCCAGCAAATAAGACCGTTGAGTTGTTAATTATTGTCAGGGTTCCACACGATGCCTGCTAATGAGGCAGTCAATCTTTGCTGCAATTCCCAGAATATTAATGGAGTCCTCTCTGATGCAGAGTTTGTAGCTGGGAGACGCCCAGGAAACCTGTTGCTTGACGGAAGAATGAGGCCTGTGGCAGACATCCCTTTATGAGACATCCAACCACATGATAAAACTGAGACACATGTTGGGTTGAGAAACGAGGAAGGCATCTCCAGAACTCTTATAACAGACAAAGACAAATGAGTTCTAACGCTGGTGGAATTCAGAGTGGGACCACAATAATTTATTTATTTGTTTGTTCATTGGGGTAGGTATTATATCCCAACTCTTCATCCACTGGGATCCACAAGGAAGCTTCTCCAGGGACAGAACAAAACGGCAATAGATTAGGCTTAATTTAACAATAAACATAAGTAAAGACCCTCAGCAGAAGCAGTGATATAAACACTAAGATTTTTATGCACAATTAAGGACAATCGTCAATTGCCAGATATTCCAAATGAACATGTTTTTACTTATAGACTGAACTTTGGGGATGAGTGAGGACCCTTCAGCCTAGGGTTAACAGGTAGGTTGGGTTCATATGAAACAAGGTAGCTCTTGAGCTACACCGGCTCCAGACCATTTAGGGGAGACTTTCCCCTACCTGGTGCCCTTCCAGATGTTTTGGACTACAACTCCCATCACTCCAATTTTACAAGATCAATGGTGAGGTGTGGTAGGAGTTGCAATCTAATACATCTGGAGCAGGGTTGGGCAATATCTGGTTCTCAACATCGTGATATATCAGCAACTAAATATTGCAATATGAATATACTGATATATCATGATGCTTGAAATATGGATGGAATTATGTAGAGGCATTGGCTGGTTTCACGTATTTCCCCGCATTGTGATTTTTGCATAGTACACGTGCACACACACACACACACACACACACACAAACATTAGGGCTGGGCAATGTAGTAATAAATTGTCAATACAACATTGTAGTAAAGGTTTCGTAATATTCATCATGGTGATATATCGCGAATCACGATGTGTGTGTGTGTGTGCTATTCAAAAATTTGTTATGTGGGGGAAATTGTGAAGCCAGTCATTGCTTCTGTCACGATTGCTTCTGCTCCTGTTGCCCTGCACTATAAAATAACAGTTGTAACAATATGTTAAAGGTAAGTAAAAATAAGTAGTAGCAGTTTCCAGGACATTACCCTGTTCACCTCTGCACAGTTCCATCTTTATTTTAGGCATCATGATATATCAGTATATCACAATGTTTAGCTGGTGATATATCACGATATGGAAAGCCAGACAACCCTAGCACACATCATGATTCGTGATATATTACCTGGTCAAAAAATATGACACCGATATCATGGCATGGACTTCAAACTAGTTTTGGACGATATATTGAAATATCACCCAGCCCTAATCTGCAGGGCAGCTGGCTGGGAAAGGCCGGTTAACGGGCTTAAAAGGTCAGAACCAGCATTTTGGAATTGGGCCAGAAAGTTAACTGGGAGACAAAATCTGAGTTTTATGCACACACAAAAAAACATGTTCCAGTTATTAAGCTTGCAGCTGCATTCTGAGCTCGTTGCCATTTCTGAACATTCGTCAAAGGCAGCACATGACAGTCATCAAATTGTGATCTCGGAAGGGGAGAAGGCATTTGTTTACACACCCAGATTGCTCAAGCAGTGTTTTATTACACTAGTATTATTTGGTCAAGTGCGTAGGACTTAAAAGACAGCAAATGGGAAATTGGAGAAATGCTGTGTGGGCAGAGCAATGTGTACTTTACAATGATGATAATGATAATAATTATTACTGCCAATACAAGAATTTGTACAAGTGTGCTTTGCTAAATTTATTCTGCTTCTAATGTACCTTCCATGCACTGGAAGGGTAAGAATAAAAAGCCAAGGAGTAAAGGGAGCTAGGACTAGGTCCGTACTGGATTTAATGGGCTGAAAAGTAAATGTGAAAAGACAACATGGAAAGGTGTGAGGAGGAATATTTTCTGAAATAATGCCCCCCCCTTTCTTTCATATATTCCTATTTTCCTTTGATAGCCCATATTTCATCTCCTTGCCCCTTTCTTGCCCAAACATTTCATGGAAAATCTTTTAAACACAAGTCTGGAGAAGGTAAATGTGTGATGGTCAGAACAGGCCAGGAAAAGGTAGTTCACCCCTCCCTTGAAGAACAGACAGCAGCCTCCTAGGAAGCTTCACAACCGCTCCCTGAATCCAGAGGCAGATTTAAGGGAATGCAACTGGTTTAGCCAGACTGGGGCACAGAGCCTTTGGGATGACACAACCATAATGTAGAATGGAAGGCGAGAGACATGTCACATGGCGCTGTTGAGATTTGAGACCCCCAAGACAGCCACTGTTGTATCCATCCTCTGGGAAGTGTACCTGTTCCTGGGTATGTGAAATACACCCAGGAAGAGGGGGGAAAGTTCATCACCAGAGTACACCATTTCAGCAGGTGACTTAAACTGGGTCATATTGCATTTCTCTCTCTTTGGGAAAGGAGGTTGGGTGGGGGGGGGGCACTGAAGCCAGAAGAAGCTTGTGAGACTGTACAAACAGTGTGCTAGAAGGATTCATTTCCTGGACACACACACAAAAATGTCATTTATTCTCAATAACCACTCCCCATTCCCTAAAATGCAAGCCATGCCCTTTACTTCATTCACAACCTTCCCTGCTCTCCCCTATCAGGGGAAAAGCCCAAAGTAATTAGAGAGCCCCTGCCAAGGTCAGCAAATCCAAGCCTTAATAGAACTCTTAGACTGATTCAAATGCATTTGTTATGCCTGCCAAGGAAAGGGCAGAAATGTGATAGGTTTAACCCCACATAAGCTTCCAATCCACCCTCTCAATGACTGCACTTCCTCTAACCACCCAATTAAGCCTCACTCATTTATCCTTAAATCTTAATCTCTTTGTCAACTGAGCAGTAGTGTTTATGGGATCTTTAGAAGCCCCCATGAAGACATGGAACCAAAGCTGTTCCTGAAACATGGTTTCACTCTTCCTTTTTTCTTCCTTTGTTGGGGTGTGTGTGAGTAAAATCCAAACCTTCAGCTCACTAGCTCAGGTTTTCTCTCTTTTACCTAAATCAGATTAAAATATTATTTCTGCAGCATAAAACTGCTGTTTTGTGTTCTCTCAAGAGGGTTTGCTAAACGTAGTTTTGTGGCAATCAAACTGAATTATTCTCAATATACCGGTATACAGTACAATTGCAGAATTCTTCCAGGAGTCTTTTGCTTTTCAATGGCAAAGTAATGCATAACACAAGAAGCTGCCAAGTCTGACCATTGATTTCTCACGCACACGCACACGCACACATTATATTACTGTTTAATTGTTTTCATGATTGTATTTCCCCCTTTTGTTATTTGCAAGCTGACTTGAGTCTATTAAGAGAAAAGTCTAGGTATAAATACATCATCATCACTATGATGAAGATGATGGTGATGATGTTCTAGGTCCTCTAGCTTAAGGTTTCCTAACATTTTGGGGTCTGTGGGCACATTTGGAGAAAATGACATAGATACCAGTCACAAATGCATGCCACGGGTGCATAACGTAACAACATGTGTGTAAGAAACTCTTTGCATCCCTTCTCTGTTCAGCACAGGTAGGAGGGTAGTGTGACATCCAATAAAATGTGGGCATGTTTAAGGGGGCATGTTCAATGTAGGAAAGGCTGAGTCAGTGCAAACGGGAACTGAGCAGGAAGAGAGAATGTTCCCTGCCTTATGGATTTTCAAGGGAATATTTACTCAGACATTTTGTGGGTGCCACAGGAGAAAATGGAGGGCACACCAGCACATGTAGGTGTCACAATGGCAGTCTGAGATGCTGGTTCTGGCTAGGCTGATGCACCTGCAGTAACCTTCTCTGTTGAACTACCATGGTGACACAGGGAATAAGGAACAGGGTGCAGAGGCTCACAGCTTCAGGCTCTTCGAACCAGAAGTATACTCTAAAGAAGGTAGAGAGCATGAGAATCCTAACAGTGTGTCATCAGGAAAAGTCACATAAGGCTGTTGGCCTCAGATCTCCTTTGAATGCAAAGGATGGGGGAGGGCTTGAAATCTTGAGCACACACAAAGCTCTCCAGTGTAGACCTGCTGCGATGAGAATGAGACACATGTTTGGCAGTAAATCTTTTCATCATCCTCTAAATCTCAGCAAAGCCTCAGTTGATGAGGCCCTAAGTACAGTACTGAACTCCCCTCCTCTGTTTCTTCATCATCCCCCACCCCACCCCACCGCACCCCACCCTGCCATGCTAATTCTCAAACATTTTATCAGGAGTTGCACTAAAAGCAACTAAAAGCCTTACCTCTGGGAAATATGAGCTACAGGCATAGGCAAACTTGGCCCTCCAGATGTTTAGGGACTACAATTCCCATCATCCCTGACCACTGGTCCTGTTAGATAGGGATCATGGGAGTTGTAGTCCCAAAAAATCTGGAGGGCTGAGTTTGCCTATGCCTAAGCTACACATTCTGGTGCATGTGCATGTATCTTTGTTTGTTTATAAGTTTTAACTTTTATCTTGGTATACTGACATACAAACAAGTAAGCCTATGGAAGGGAGTACCACAACATAGTGTTTAAAATCAACACACACACACACCTGCCCACTATACCTCCAGGCACACTAGGCAAGGGCGTCTATGAGACCAGAATGCCCTCTCTTCAGGTCTACTTTGCAATCATTGCACACAGTTGGGAAAGCCAAGTGCCATTTAATAGAATCTTAGAGTTGGAAGGGAGCCAAGGGTCCTCTAGTCCAACCCCCTGCAATGCAGGAATCTCAGCTAAAGCATCCCTGACACATGACCATCCAACCTTTGCTTAGAAAGCTCCAAGGAAGGAGAGTCCACAACCTCCGGAGAGAGACCATTCCACTGCCAAACTGGTCTCACTATCAGAAAGTTCTTCCTGATGTTTAGTCAGAATTTCCTTTCTTGTAACTTTAAGCCATTGACTTGAGTCCTACGCTCAAGAGCTGTAGAAAACAAGCATGATCCCTTAAAATATTTGAAGATGGATAGCACATCTCCTCACAGTCTCCTCTTTTCCAGGCTAAACATACCCACCTCCTTCAAGCGCTCCTCCTAAGGCTTAGTTGGGGCTGCCATATTATGAAGAGCAAAAAAGAGGAAACGTTAGCTGGTGCCTGGGGTGAGAGGAGGGGGAGCGTGTGCACGCAGTGGGGAGGGGTGTGGCAAAATTCATGCATGCAAATTAGTGGGGAGAGAGAGAGAGAGAGAGAGAGAGAGAGAGAGAGAGAGAGAGAGAGAGAGAAAGAAAGAAAGAAAGAAAGAAAGAAAGAAAGAAAGAAATAAAGAAAGAAAGAAAGATTCCTCCTCTTTGGGGAACGTGCTGTGTGGTAGGTGGAAGGCAAACAATGGTGGGTGGAAGGAGAGAGGGTGGAAGGGAGAGTGTTTCCCCCAGTGGCATAGCATGCATTGCCAGCACCCAAGTCTTTTGCGCCCCCTAACCCATGGATTATTTTTTAATAGCCACGCACATCCTATACACAATGATTCCCCATCCCTGGATCCTCATGTCCTGTAATGCCAGAATTGTCATGAACAGGCAGCAGCTACATAGGAGAGTGCCATACTGCACATGTTCAGAGGCATCGACTTTAACCACTCTCTTCTACTGAAAACAATAGAGCTTAGCAGTTTAAGTAGTAGGACTCAGCTCGATATGAGCAGATCTCTACTGATAAAGCACATTACTAAATATAACAGTCATCCTCTGCAATTCATTGCAAGTCATTTTGTCATTCCCCTGTTCCTACTGGTCACTAGCAATTGCATCCTTGGGTATAAAGCTTCTTTTATTCTGAAGAATTAATGGGTCAATTTTAGATATATATACAGGTGAAACTCGAAAAATTAGAATATCGTGGAAAGGTTCTTTTCTTTCAGTAATTCAACTTAAAAGGTGAAACTAATAGATGAGATAGACTCATGACATGCAAAGCGAGATATATTATTATGGCATGCAGCTGATGAGAACCCCAAATTCACAATGTCAGCTTTGGGGTTTTCATCAGCTGAACGCCAAAACAATCACAATTATAACAAATAAAGCCTTGACATATCTCGCTTTGCATGTCATGAGTCTATCTCATATATTAAACTCCAGTAGCTAATGAAAACAATTGCTTACATGAATGGACTTTTCCACAATATTCTAATTTTTCAAGTTTCACCTGTACATACCCCACAACCACCTGTGGTAAAGGGGGAGGACAAGCCTCAAAAAGCAGTGCCAGAGAGCTCCATGGCTGAGTAAGGATTTTCTTTTCCAGATCCCAGGAAATTTTAACCACTACAGCACACCATAGTAAAAAACATGTGCCCGCTTTGCAAGGATGATACTCAACTTTGTGAAGCGTACCACATTTGGGGACAGGGAATAATGTGTGGCATACAGCAGACTGCTAGCTTATGGTCCACCAAGACCCACCCCACCCCGATCCTTTTCACATGTACTGCTAGTAAGCCAGGTGTCCCCCATCCTATATTTGTGCATCTGCTTCTTCCTGACTAAGTGCAGAACCTGACATTTGTCCTTGTTGAAATTCATTTTGTTAGCTTGCGCCCTGTCCTCCAATCTGTTAAGGTCATTTTGAATTTTGATTCTCTCTTCTGCAGCATCGGTTACCCCTCCCAGTTTGGTGTAATCGGCAAAATTTGATGAGCATCTGCAAACAAGGCTGATCATGGATCGGAAGGCCTCAGATTTGAACCCATTTGCATGTGTGCCATGTTTGCTAAATCACTACAGTGGTGCCTCGCAAGACGAAATTAATTTGTTCTGCGAGTGCTGTCGTCTAGCGAAAATTTCGTCTTGCGAAGCACCAACGGGGGAAGAGCGGTTTGGAAAAAAAATCGCGAAAAATTTTCGTCTTGCAAGGCAAGCCCATAGGAAAATTCATCTTGCGAGTCAGCCTTCCGCTAGCGAATGCCTTTCGTCTAGCGAGTTTTTCGTCTAGCGAGGCATTCGTCTAGCGAGGTACCACTGTATAGCCAATCCTCATTTCTCCATTTGTAAGATGGGGAGTAAAATGCCCTTTCTCACAGTAACTTTTATTTATTTATTTTAAAATAAACAAACATTTTAAAGTCTCCTATTTATATCACACCTTTTAGGGCCTCAAAGCAGCTTATGCTTATAAAACAGAAAAAGCAAGCTTCAAAGCATGACAAAACCCAAGAGCACAAGGTAACACAATGCAACTAACCAGCAAAGGGAGAGAAGGAGAATCAAGAGCAGAATACAAGAGCAGGGTCCGTCCACCCTCTGCAATTTTATCCTCACAACCGCTCTTGTGAGGTTGCTTAGGCCAAGGGACAAGCGAAAACTCAAGGTCATCAAGATGAGTTTCCTACCCAGGTGGGGATTTGAAGCCAGGTCTCCCTGCACTCTAACAACTCTAGCTGCATAATTTATTTGTTGTTCTTGTTTTTGTATAAAAAGAAAGCAAAAAAAAGGTGATTGGTTGCATAGTATTTTAATCCACTTTACTCATGCACACCAAAATTTCAGGTATGTGCTTGAATTCCCCCCCCCCTGCAAAATACTGTCAGCCTCGAAGCACTCGCAGACTCTCCTCAAAACTGACTAGAGAACAGAATGCACTGGGAACACCCACACATTCACACACCCAACCAGTTCTTTGGAGTATACCTGCCTAGAAACTAGAGTCCAGCCAAGCCAAGCATAATGTATAATAACAGAGCAAACAGCTGGTTAAAAGGAATGATTACACAGTCCAGTGGGTCATCAATTGCCTGACCATTTTTTAAAGTATCTATTAAACATTTTCTAACAACATTTTCATTTTAAAAGACCATATATGTGCAGATTAATATTAAAGTGGAGTAATGCAGAGGCAGGTTATGAGCAGATTCAGATGGATTGTAGGATGGTATTTTGGCAGAGACTGAAATGTATTAGAAGTTTTTAAAGGCAAAGAAAATGTATTTGACGTGAATATCCTCCACCATCACCCCCATTGCATTTCTCAGTGCAGATTTACAGTGCCTTCTCTCAGCCTGGTCCTTTATGCTTTCAGCCATGCTGTTTAAAAGGACTGCACATACCACACACGGACTTAGCAAGGATGCCCAACACAAGGGCAAAGGCATGAGTAAGAACACAAAGGATGAAGGCGCCTGAAAACAATCATCCAGCCACTTCCTGTTTTTAGAGTTTTGAAGGCTTAATTATTCTGAATAATCTGCAATGGTGGTCTATGTATTACCGCCTCCAAATCAAGGTGTTGACATTAGTCTAACACAAACAACAGTGGAGTAACTACCCACTTGGGCATCCGCTGCAGTGTGCGTGCCTTGCGTGTGCGCTGCGCACTGGGGTAAAGGTAAAGGTACCCCTGACCATTAGGTCCAGTCGTGAACGACTCTGGGGTTGCGTCGCTTATCTCACTTCACAGGCCGAGGGAGCCAGCGTTTGTTCACTTCTGCAGAAAGTTTTTCTGGGTCATGTGACCAGCATGACTAAGCCGCTTCTGGTGAAACCAGAGCAGCGCACGGAAATGCCGTTTACCTTCCCGCCAGAGCGGTACCTATTTATCTGCTTGCACTTTGATGTGCTTTCGAGCTGCTGGGCTGGCAGGAGCTGGGACCGAACAACGGGAGCTCACCCAGTCGCGGGGATTCGAACCGCCGACCTTCCGATCGGCAAGTCCAAGCGACACAGTGGTTTAAACCACAGCGCCACCCGCATCCCCTGCACACAGGTGTAGGGTGCTTCTAAAGCTGTAGTTTGGAGAGAACTGGAGAGAACAGAGCCAGTGGGAGTGGCGAGTGAGCACGCATGCCCAAAAAAATGTTGTGACTTCCCTTCTTGGGAGGGCTGACAGCAGCAGGAGGAGAGGATCGCAGCAGCTACACCACCACACTCCTCCCCTTGCCGGGCAAGGAGCCAGGGCTGCTAGGCCCATGTCACAGCAAGGAGTCGGACGCAGGCATTAAAACCCAGGGAAGGAGGACCACAGGGGCACCGGTGGCAGGCAGCTCCGCCACTCAGCTCCCTCCAGCCTGGATAGTTGTGTGGCATTTATGGTGGCTGGTAAGTTTTCCAGCTGCCATACAATTCATTCCAGGGTCAGGAGTGAAACGTGCGGTCATCATCTTGAAGTTTTCTAAGAGCTGTGTCTCACAGGAGGGGTCCGGAAGACAGCATGTCTGGGGCCCTCGGTGAGTAGAACAGCTTTGAAGCCATGGAAATTGAAACCTAGCCCAAACCACAGAACAGCCTGCTATGGACACTTGGCTTGCAACACGTTATTTTATTAGCTATAGAATGAATTGAGGAAGAAATAGAAAAAAATAATAATTCTTTATCTGGCAAGTAAAAAGCACACAAATAAGAGATAAGAGATCTGTGGACAGCTTAAAACAGACAGTCCTACAGGCTGGAATCTTTCTCAAGCAGCATTAAAAGATCTATTGCTATCAAAGATATCAACAGACTATGACTCTTTATTGTCTGTAATTTAAGTTGTACATCTTCTGCAAATCCGCAAGTCTTCCTCTCTTTGTGGAATTTACAGCTGTGTTATAAATCCTTAAGGGGGGGGGAGAGGTAGTAAATTAGGATTGATCAGAATATCTCACTGATCCTAGATCGTTTGCGAGTGTTGCTTAAAGAGCAGCGAGTGGCACTGCAATCTAAATTCTGAGAAGTACCTGTAATCCAAGAAGCAAAGGAAGAATTCAACAGAAATATTAGTTTGTTGATTAGAAAAATAGGAGAAGTAGAATCTGCAGGTAACAGAGAGGGAACATTTTTGCCTGATCATGTTGAATCTGCAGACCCTGTGCTCAAAATATTTCTGATGCTCAGAGAAAAATGAAGAACTAATAGTTGAATAGATCGAATTACAAGAGGTATTAGTGACAAGGCAAGACACGTTTTCTCGTGCCAGCTGTGACTTTAAAGGTAAAGGGACCCCTGACCATTAGGTCCAGTCGCGGATGACTCTGGGGTTGCAGCCCTCATCTCACTTTACTGGCCGAGGGAGCCGGCATACAGCTTCTGGGTCATGTGGCCAGCATGACTAAGCCGCTTCTGGTGAACCAGAGCAGCGCACGGAAACGCCGTTTACCTTCCCGCCGGAGCGGTAACTATTTATCTACTTGCACTTTGACGTGCTTTTGAACTGCTAGGTTGGCAGGAGCAGGGACTGAGCAACGGGAGCTCACCCCGTCGCCGACCTTCTGATCAGCAAGCCCTAGGCTCTGTGGCACCACAGTTCTGGCACCACAATTTAAGAAGGCTGTTGACAAGCTGGAACGTGTGCAGAGGAGGGCAACAAAGATTATCAAGGGTCTGGAAGCCTTATGAGGAGTGCTTGAAGGAGCTGGGTATGTTGAGCCTGGAAAAGAGTAGCCCGAGAAGAGATATGATAGCCATCTTCAAATAGTGCTGTCACATAGAAGAGGGAGCATGCTTGTTTTCTCCTGTTCTTGGGGCAAGACTCAAGGCAATGGCTTCAAGTTACAAGAAAGGAGATTCCAACTAAACATTCAGAAAAAAAAACTTTCTGACAGTAAGAGCTGTTCAGCAGTGGAACAGACTCCCACAAGTGGTGGTGGACTCCTTCCTTGGAGGTGTTTAAGGAGAGGTTGGATGGCCATCTGTCATGAATGCTTTAGCTGAGTTTCATGCACTACAGGGGGTTGAACTAGACGACACTCAGAGTCCTAATTGTAGAATTCTATGATTATATGATTCTATCTTCTCTTCTTGCTTGCATGCCTGGCTTCTGCCACAAACTGTATGAACACAATTCATGCCACTTTACTGTTGTATGCATTACTGAGCACATTGACAGTGCCAATTATATATTCAATATATCCACAAGCGGTACAGTACCAATGCCCAGCAAGTTCTACCATTTCGCTGGAAGATATTTTCCTGATCTACTGATTTATACCAAGGTAATCCCTATGGCTTACAACAAAGGCCAGGAAACTGTAATCTCCCCAGCATGGGACATTTATCTCTGGTGATGACAGCACCACCGTGACGTGAAGCAATGTCCGGCAAAGCAATGATCAATTTGCTCCATCATGTTAAATCTGCCATTCATCACTGGTGCCTGCTGTCAGGAGTGCAGGGATGCCTTTATCGGCGGCGGTTGATGCTGTTATTGACAGAGCAATAGACTTTGAAGGGAGCTCCCTCTACGGTTCAATGTAACCATTGATTAAAGGGTCTGATAAAGGACTTGCTCAAAGCTAAGCCATTTTCTTTCAGTGGCACTAGAAGCAAGGAAAAAATAGGTTGTGCAGGAAGCTCCTCTTTCAGACAGGTGTAAGGAATGTCCCGAAGCCAAAAGGTGGCATTACAAAGTTCTAAGAGCACTGGGAATCATTTTATAGCACTCTAAATTCTGAGATCTTCAGACGAGGCTCTCCTCTTTAAGCCCTCGTTCACTGTGGAGATCACATGGGCAGCAACTGGAGACACAAGTCTTTATCTATGGCTGCATCCCAACTATAGAAATCTCTCCCAAGGATGTTCCCCCTGGAAGCACCATTGGTCTATTTTAGGAATGAAGCTGTCCTGTTCACTCAATTACTTGGTGGTTAATTCATCATCATCAAACTTTTTATTGGCATCACATAGAAACATCCATAACATATCAGTACAGAATTACCACCTCTCCAGGGTGGTTAATTCAATTTACCCATTGCTTTGCATCTCACTTCCTCTTTAATACTTTCTTTAAGTGCTGCCGTAGTTCAGAAGATCTTTTGTTGCTCCTTTCCATTTTCCAAGTATATAACATCTGATGCCCCTTTAAGATGTGGGTTTTTTGGGGGGGGGTTATTGTTGTTGTTTTGATCATGTATTTTGTGGTTTTCTATTTTGATTTTATTCTGTGAACTTTCCTGAGACCTGCAAGTATAGGGCAGTTTATAAATTCTAATCATAATCATAATAAGTAGTAGTGGTGGTCTTTCTTTCTTTCTTTCTTTCTTTCTTTCTTTCTTTCTTTCTTTCTTTCTTTCTTTCTTTTATTGGTGTGATTGGAATCTGCCAAGGAAAACAGGTAGTTGCCTTAAAATGAGTTGATTTGTCTGACAGTCTAGTATTGCCTTCTCTGACTGACAGCAACTCTCCAGGATCTCAGGCCAAGGTTTTCCCCATCATTTACTATCTGATCCTTTTGACTAGAGATGGGAAGGTTTGGACCCGTGACCACCTGTTTACAAAGCATGTGCTCTGACACTGAGCAATAACCCCCCCCCCCCCGAAAAACGGTAGGAAGACAGAGTGGTATTCAATTATTCACAGGGGTGGGGGATAGGCAAATTGTTTTACACCATTATTTTACCCTCACAAGAATTCTTGAGGTAGATAGGTATTGCTCCCATTTTAAGGAAGAAGAAGAAGAAGAAGAAGAAGAAGAAGAAGAAGAAGAAGAAGAAGAAGAAGAAGAAAAGAGTTTGGATTTGATACCCCTCTTTATCACTACCCGAAGGCGTCTCAAAGCGGCTAACATTCTCCTTTCCCTTCCTCCCCCACAACAAACACTCTGTGAGGTGAGTGGGGCTGAGAAACTTCAGAGAAGGGTGACTAGCCCAAGGTCACCCAGCAGCTGCATGTGGAAGAGTGGAGATGTGAACCCGATTCACCAGATTACGAGTCTACTACTCTTAACCACTACACCACACTGGCTCTCAGAACAGAGTCTGAAAGACATTTACTTGTCTCCAGGGATCTGCAACAAGATCGTGTCCAAGTCTGAGTTTGAATCATGCCACCAGATAGAAATATCCAAAAAACCCTCTGGCAAAGTCAATTTTAAGGAGGACATGTTTAAAGGGCATCACAGCCAATCTACGCACCCTACCACCAATCAGCATATTTCCCCTTCCGATAGAAGGGAGGTGGGGAATGGTGTAATGGCAGACACCGTGCAATGAACCAAAAGCAAGTGAGTTCACTCTAGAGGAAAAAATTAAGATGAATCTGCAGCAAGCTAAAGAGAAAACATCCTTCCGGCTGATGCTCCCATCAAAGCGCCTCCAGAGCATGTCAGTCAAGTGCAGGGCCTTTCTATCTCTCCACGGTTACTATAACGATAGAGCCATAAGTCATGTCACCACAACAGCTAAGTCTCTGCTCCTGTGATTTATGTCTGCAGATGCTAAGAATTAAATAAATAATATTATAGAAACACTGCCTTTTTAAGAACTGGTGACCGAACAAGAGGCCCTCAAGTTCCCAATGTGCAACGTGAGAATGAGCTGGCAAAGTGACCAAATGCAACAGGCTTTGAAGCAGGAAGGCAGAAAATGCAAAAGATTCCTTAACTCTTTAAAAGGAAGAAGAAGAAGAAATCTAGTAGGGGGAATCAGGGATTTATTTATTTATTTTCGAGTTTCCCTTCGCAGGGATGGAGGGGAAGCCCTTCAGCTTTCATTCTCATGCAGACTTGCCTAATTCAGACTTCCTGAGCCAATAAGCAAAATGGTGTACAGCTTATCTCTCGAAACACTGCACTTCTCCAAATTGTGTCATGCAGATCTCCAACCCAAACATGTGCACAGATATGCACAAATTAATGAAAATAATGTACAGTACAAAGCTACGAGAAAGATGCATCGGGAAGTAACCTAAGCACACTGCTTCCCTAGCACATGAGCAGAATGGGTCTTAAGTAACCATACATCCTCCACTATCTCTTCTGCACACAGTTTAGTGTTCCTGCAATGAACAGTCACTAGTAATTAGGCCTGGTTTGCATGCCATGGTAACCCAAATAATGGTGTACTGTTATTGCATAAATATGCTTGCACATACTTTGCTCCTCCTTCCTGGGCTTTTTCGATTACTGCGGGAATGTAGCTAAGCCAAATTTTAACTTGGCATGTTGTCTGAACCTGGGACATGTAATTATTCCCATTCACAAAGTCTCAAAGATCCAAACAACCCTACACACAAACACCCTTTACAAATACCATCATCTCCAGAAAGCAGAATCCTTTTCTGAACCAGCACACAAAAGCAGATCAGCATCCCCACCACCACCACAAAATCCTCACCCCACATATCTGCTGCACTCAAGACGCCTTCATTAAGATAGAAGGGTCATGCTGAGACCTTCACCCTGAGAGCTACAAAGAACTTAAGGGTTTTCACAACGCAGGTGCTTGGCAATTTTCCTCCATTAAACTCTTTGCAAAGCATGACCTTCAGGCAAAGGTGTCAGGCTAATAAGAGGCCTAGAGGAATATGGTGTGCTCACAAATAAGGGCTGGGGGGTGGGGATGCTACCATGCCTACAGAGGAGGAAAGAGGAATGCCCTGGCGGCATTGCTGCTAATGCAACGTGTCGAAACATGGTCAGGAGAGCATCCAGTTCAGCGGCAGGTATAAAATAAGTCTGGAAAACAAAGCTTAGGTGCCAGGCTGTGCTCCAAGGAACCTCACAAGCAGGTCTTATATTCCAATGAATGCCAGAGAAAAGAATAGAGGATCCCTGCCAGAGAGGGTGAAAGATCAATGCGGGACAACAACTTGTGCAGGGCTTCCCCAGCCTGCTGTCTTACAGATGTCCTTGATCTGGGGTGTGGGTGTGGGGGGCAACCTTCTGGCTTGTCAAACCTACCTCGCTGTTGTTGCTTTCCTAGGAACCCTAGGATCCGCCAACCAGTGCCAAGTCCAAAAGATACCAAGTTAGAATGAAAGAACAGGTACCTCTGAGCACATTCTAAGCCGATAATTTTGCTCTCAGTAAATTTTTTGTGCAGGCCTTTCACACAAAAAGTTCGCTCCTGCTATAGATTTCTTCCTTTCAGCATCCTGGTTTACACAGTGGGGTGGAAGTATATATATTTTAATAAATTTTTGCTGTCATTAAAGAATTGGGAGCAAGAAATCCTTGCTGATCTTATGCATGTGAGAGATCTGCTAGTAGAGCCTGATCTACCTTCTGACCAACCTGAATGTAGACTCCAGCTGCCATCAGCCCCAGCCTGCAAGGTCACGGGTCAGGAATGATGGATCTGCAGGGCACCATGTCAACTGCCCCCACCCCCATCATAGATGTTCAACAATATCTGCAATTTTTGTTTGAGGAAGGAATATTCTAAAGATAACGATCTAAATTGTCTCAGGAAAGTACTATCTGTACTCATCAGGAGCAGCTGAAGACATTTTTGTCTCAACAAACTTTTCTAGCTAGGTGAAATGGTCTCCTCTGCCTTAGGTGTTCATTCTCTATTGTTTTAAAACCTATTTTCAGTTGCTTTCGTACTGCTAATAAATCCATTTTAGCTGTTTTTATGAAGTATCTGCAAATTGCCTTTAGGCACTTATGTAAGAAGTGCTTTATAATAACAATATAATGAAGAAAATGGTGAAGGAGGGAGTAAAAAACTGAGGAGGGAAGAGATAAACTTTTGGCTGTTTCTTGCAATGTGAACAAAACACAGAGACCCAGCTCTTAATTCTAGACTAACATCTCCACAGCAGCTTATGCAGCTGTGATCAAGATTACCTTCAAGTAAAAAGACACAGAGAAATCATTGCATGCTACAACCAATTCCGTCTTTCGGGCTGATCTCCACCTGAGAAGAGCTCAGGTTTCAATACAGACACAATAGATCACTCTTTGGTTCCCAATGTATTTGTGGAGCCTTCCATAATTCAACATCAAATATTTATTACCACATTTATTAAATGTTAAATAATTTAGCATCTGCTATGTATCACAGAGGTGTTCAGTTAACTATTTCCCCTTTGTTGCATCTGAGTCTCCAGTTTTTTTCACATCTTGTATTCTAAAGTTGTGGTTCTCTTCTTGAGAGGCACAACCACAGGCCTTCTGCAGCTCTCTCATATTCTTGTCCCTACTGTTGTTGTTTTCCTTATGGGCAAGATTAACCACCTGCCAAGTGAGTATTTAAATAGTTTTTTTCTCAATAGTGTTGAATCTAAATACTGTAGTGGGTTGTCAATCCAAGTCTTCATCAACTGGCTTTGGGCACAGAAGCACAAGTGATGCATTTAATTTTATGCATGGCACACCAGTTAGCCTATGAAGCAGGACACCACTGCTGTTGTCTGGGAAGTGGAAACATTTATAATTATTTCTTCATTGAGAGAAAAATTGTAGCCTTGTCTGCTACCAAGCCTGCCTATCTTGCAATGGAAAGTAACACATGAACCTGAATTTGGAGTTTCAAAGCAATCCAAATTATGAGCTCTCATGCGCAAATTCTAAGGGATTTTCTATGGGTATGGATTGGCGCATACACATGTTCAGAAGTGAGCTCTTGTGCACAACTTAGCTCACTATGATAATTATGGAGCCATTTTAATTAATCCCTCGTAACCCCCTTCCCAAAGCACAGTTGTGAACAGCACTGATTTGCTGCCCCTTATGTCAATCATGAAGCAACCTTACACTCCCTCTTGGAACAGTTTTTCAACAACAGCAAAGGAAAATAATACCGTATTGGCCTGAATATAGCCCTCACTTTTCCCCAAACTCTGGCCGTGAAAAGTTAAAGTGTGGCTTATATTCGCGACCTTACAGTATGCAGCCAGAGCATGGGGCAAACAGCGCCAGGAGTGTGGCAAAGCGGTGCCCGCCCCGTGCGTAGTCCCCCGTCCTCTCCCCCAAGGCAGGGAAGGGAGAGAGTGAGGAAGGGAAAAAGGCCACTGGCAACACAGCGTGTTTCCCACCCCCACCCCCCAGTATGCAGCCAGGAGCCGCGAGGAATGGAGCGGCTTATATTCTGTTTTCTTTCCCCTCCCCACCCCCCTCCAATTTTAAAGGTGCAGCTTATATTCGGGTGCGGCTTATATGCAGGCCAATAGGGTAATAATCCAAACTATTTATATTAAATCCAAACTGTATATTTAAATTTAAAATATACAGAACGCCAAGGAAAGGTTTGATGAGCTAACCATGAACTTCACTTGAATAGGCAAGTAACAGTATTTGATATAAGGGCAGTAAAAAGCATTTAGAGCAGGATTGATATTATCTGAAGAGTGAAAGTGCTTGCTTGAAACAGGGGCACAGAGCTCACTCCACAGCAAAAAAAAAACAACCTCAAAATTTTTAATTATTATTTATTTTATTATTAAATTTATATTCTGCCTTTCTTCCCAAAATGGAGCCCTAGACAGCAAACACACAGAAGCGATAAAACAATTAAAACATCAAAAACAATTTCACTGCAGAAGCAGTTGGGGAAAGATTTTTTACTTATAAGGCTTGTTGAAAAACTGAAGTCTTCAGTCAGTGCCAAAATTATAAAACAGACAGTGTCTGTCTAATATTTAATGGCAGGGAATTCCCAAAGGGAAGCGGCCACCACCCTAAGGTAAGATAGTACCTGCAGGAAGCCCTCTTTATTCAAATATTAACAGATGTGTCTGTGCACAGCCCAGGTTCTCTGCAGAAAAGCCAGGAGTACAACTGCAGAAAAGCCAGGAGAAAAGGCAACACATCTCCCACCTCTACAAAGGAACAAGCTCGTATCACTATAAACATCAAGGGCATCATTAACAGCATAATATGAGGGCTCATCAGTAAATCAACATGTGTCCCATGCAGAGAGAGAAAGACCTAGGTAGAGGTTTCACTGCAGAAGCTCACTCCATTTTAGAAACCTAATGGGTACTGCAATCTTCCCTCATCTACAGTGCAGGGAGCGGCATCCTTACCATGACATCCGATGGATCTTCGGTCACCAGGACATCTGTCTTGCAGCTGGCCAGCGGATTTATAGAAAGCTCCACCGGAGGAACCACAAAGCTCTTGCTAACAGGCAGCCAGAGACCCTGGCCTAGGCTGTAGGTGGACCTTCAAAAAAGAGCAGAAGGTGAGAACCGTGCCTACATTCTCCACATTCTACATATACTTTGGTTGCTCTAGTTCCAAAACTTGGTGCTCTTTTTAGCACAGGATACTTGACCTTTCTTCTACTTGCAAATTAATTGCTGACAGAAGTGCTGAACCTTATATACTTATTTGTTCCTTAAGATTTCATGGTGGCTGGTGACAACTGGTACTAGTAGGGCGGAAGACAGGGAGGGCAACAAACAGTAGGTGGAGCCAGAGAAAAAGACCACCAGACCCAACTAATTCTGGTTTTGTCCCCTCCCTCTTCCTCCCTGCTGAGTTCTGCAAGAGGTAACCCAGAGATGGAGGAGGAAGCTGACAGGCAGTTCCACCCTCTGGACTGGTTGAAGGAAGAAGGCAGGCAAGTTGGTGAGGCAGTTGCTCCATTTGCCCAAATGGACTGGTCTCCACTGTCTACTACAGACAATCTTCTAACAGAATATGGAATTATCAGTCTGAGGGCCACTACAGAGGGCTTTCTTGGTGGTGTTTCCTGAAATCATGGAAAGACTTTGCCTTTTGAGCGCTTCTCTAGGTAGCTATCCCTGTTTGATGTAAATCATAGGAATCCCTGCTGCTGGGTCAACTTTTGATGTCTTTTCCAGCAGGTGTGCCAGAAATAAATGGTTACCCATTGCCTATGCCAAAGCTCTTCATCTGCAGTCAATAAAGTTGTGGCCTGATTTGATCCCATTTGATTGTGTTGTGTCATCTGAGCAGAGGAGGGGGGAGGGGGGAGTGCGCAGCCTGGGCCTGCAAGTGCCTCCTCATTGCTTTGAACCCCTGGAGTAGTGTGGGAATAAGCAGATATAGGGCACCCTTCACATATGTAAAACACCTGGCTGCAGTTAAATAAAGAAATGCTAACACAAACAGTTAAAATGGACCCATCTAACATTGTCAAGAGGGTGAGCTGAATAGTTTAAAAACCCAGAAAATTAGTCATGTTGCCTGGCTCTCATCTTTAGTGAGAGAGTCTGTCAATTGTAGCCAGGAAGGGAACCAGGCTGAAACATCCTGAAATGCACAAGAAGGATAACATGCCAAGGTAACAACTTCTTGATTCTGATTGTGTAAATAAGTTCTGACAGAATGAAACAAAAACTGGCTGGAAGCTCCCATATCTGCCAAACCTCCATTTGAAGAGGCTGCATGACTCACCTAAGTATTTTTTCAGGTGCTTGTTCTCCTGTAACCAAGTGCATACCCCCTTTCCAGTGTTGTATATGGCCAAGGCCTGAAAGATATTGAAAAAGAAGAAACTCGTGAAACAAGGAAAGGAAAGGAAAGGAAAAGGACCTGTTACAGAGAGGTAGCATTTATTTTATTTATATGCTACATCGTAGAGTGCAGCCATCACATGTGACGTACAAATCAGTGTAGGAATGCAAGAAGCTGGCTCATAACAAGCCATAACATTGGTTCTTTCTCTACTACAGGGATGGGGGACCTTCACCAACCCATGGGCCACGCTTCTTGGTGACTTGGTCCAGAAGCAAAAAAATGGGCAGAGCAATAAATACAGATGTTTACATTTGTACAGTGCAGTGGTTTCTACACATACATCCCTCTCTATACTCCATCCAGACAAGCAAGAGCAATTATCAGAGTGCAAGGACACATTCCAGCTCGGCAAAAACTCTCAAGGAAGGGGGCAGAGCTCAGTCGGTGAGCATACCATCTCAACATTTCTTGGATGAAAATAAGGACATCCCATTCCATAATGATTTTTCCCCTATTTATATCCCAAACAGCCACTCTGAGCAGCTTCCAACATATATAAGAAACATAATAAAACATTAAAAATAAAAATAAAAACCTTCCCTATACAGGATTGCATTCGGACAGCTCGGGGATCAGATAAATCCAATGTTTCTCCAATGAAAATAGGGACATCCTAATGAAAAGTGGGACATTCTGGGATCAAATCAGAAACCGGGATAGCTTCTCTAAATCAGGGACAGCCCTGGAAAACAGGGACACTTGGAGGGTCTGGGTGCGGTCTGCAGAGAGGTTGCAGTGTGGGGAGAGTCAGAAGGGCCAGGAAGAAAGGATTGGAGGGCCACATTTGCTCCCCCACCCCAGGCCTGAGGTACTCCACTTCTAATCTACATTGCCTGGCAGTGGGTCTCCAGGTTTCAAGGAGTCTTTTCTGGCCCTACCTAACACAAAGGACAGTGAAGCAATTGTGGAAATTTGTCATTCTGTTGCTTCAGCACAGCTGCCCTGACATCTTTGTGGCAGTATTCTGCCACCTTACCCTACACCACCAAGTTTTGAGGATGCATGGTTATTTGAAGAATTAGGAACAAACATACACCGTCCACCCTGAGCTGGCTTTCTTTCCAGCATTGGGGGGTGGAAACTGGGATCTTTGTACTCTATCACTGAGTTCCCACTGGGTGGGTCGGTGTTTCCTGGCTGGCATGGAGTCAAATAGGCCCCTACACAAGGCAGGAAGTCAGATTAAAATCTGCCGGATGAATTGGCCTATGGGGGTCAGCAGGCCCAACTGAGCCAGCAGGCTTCACTTGGATCCACTCCTCTGGTTTTTCAAAGAACCTGCCTCTCCCACCGCATGCAGTTCCCTCCTAGGATCTCCCTCCCTCCCTACGTATTGTCTTGTTCTGTACTAGACCTTGCTACTAGCAGCACTGGTCACAGTATTCAGGGTAGGGCAGGCATTTTTCACTCAGACCAATTGCCCATGTCTGGTGGTTTTGCCAACCTCATAGCAGTTGCCACAGCTTATGGTAAACCTAAGGGACGCAGGTGGCACTGTGGGTTAAACCACTGAGCATAGGGCTTGCTGATCAGAAGGTCGGCAGTTCGAATCCCCGTGATGGGGTGCGCTCCCGTTGCTCGGTCCCAGGCTCCTGCCCACCCAGCAGTTTGAAAGCACGTCAAAAGTGCAAGTAGATAAATATGTACCACTCTGGCGGGAAGGTAAACCGTGTTTCCGTGTGCAGATCTGGTTCACCAGAAGCGGCTTTGTCATGCTGGCCACATGACCCGGAAGCTCCCTTGACCAGTAACGCGAGATGAGCACCGCAACCCCAGAGTCAGACATGACTGGACCTAATGGTCAGGGTCCCTTTACCTTTACCTAAGGTTAGAGGGGAGGTTGTAAGCCTCTGCCTGCCCCTCCAAAGAAAGGGTATCCCGTGGAAAGGATCCAGAGGGAGATGCTTCTGTCCAGATGCCCAGCTGGGGACTAGGTCCATAGCGCTCCTCAAGATGACCATCCTGTGGGGACATTCCTATTTGATGTGAGTCAGAAGACCTCCTCACCTCAGGTTTGACTGCATAACTTATATATCCAGTAGGCAGGCTGGATGTTATTGGTTATACCCAATGCCTATGCCAAACCTCTTACACCTGTAATCAGTGAGGTTGTGGCCTTATTTGACCAAAGTACTGTATCGTTCTACTTCACTAAGTCAGGGTGGTGGGGAAGGGGTGGTGGCATCTGCACCTGCAAGCACCTACTTGGCCAAGGTGGAAAGCAGGAGGCTGGACTAGTTGGGACATTCATGTGGCCCAGCAGGGTTCAGTCTTGATGCAACAGGTAGGCCAGTCACCACCACCACCACCACCAAAACTTGCCAGCTTTTATTGCCTTTCCCATTTGGATTACTTTGCACTCACCCTTCACTGTGTCCCCAGTCATTGCGCACACACAAGTGTTGATGCACAGGGTCAGGGCCATAGCCCTCGTGACAGCTGCACTCACCTAGAAAGAGAGAACACATGTTGGAATGCTAAACTCCTAGCAATGGGAGAGTTCACCACCTCTCGTGAAAGTCTGTTCCACTGTCGAACAGCAATTACTGTCAGAAAGATCTTTTTGATGTTGAGTCGGAATCTCCTTGAAGTCATTGGTTTTGGTCTTACACTCAACCAGGGCAGAAGAAAAGAAGCTTGTGACACCTTCCATGTGACAGCCCTTAAGATATTTGAGGGTGGCTATCATATCTCCTCTCAGTCTCCTTTTTACCAGCCTAAACATACCCAGCAACCTCAACAATTGCTCTATACAAATTCCAGTTTGTCAACATCCTTCTTGAATTGTTCAAAGTGGGATATAAGGGCTCATATGAAGCCTCTGAAGATATTCTGGACTCTATTTGTACAAATGAAAAGACAAGAAACTAAAGAGTACATTGAACCATCCTCATGATATGTTATATGTGAATGTTAGTATGGAATGGAACAAAGAACACAGGAAGGTATCACTTGGTCCGTTGACTGGCAGCAGCTCCTCAATGTTTCAAGCAGAGAGTCTTTCACAGCCCTACTTAGAGTTGCCATGGATTGAGCCTGAGAGCTTTTGCATACAAATCAGATGTTCTACCAGTGAGTCATGTCCTTTCTCCTAAAGAGAAACCCAGTACTCATTCTAACATTTTGAAACGCAGCCTTAATATGAGGAGGGGAAAACAGAAGATAAACCAAATATGTATTCCATATACAAATAAATATAGTTTTTTATATTAAATATCAGTTCAAATGCATCTTTATGCATAGGGGGGAGGGGAAAGGACTAAACCTTCCCTTCCTGTTTGGCAACATGTGGGAACAGATGACCCGCACCTGGGGCAAGCAGTCAACTGCCATGTGGCACACCATTCTTAGATGGCTCAGATTGATCCCTTGTTTCACAGAAATACATATCCCCAAGCAAGCGCTGGCAAAAATATATAATAAAAGATTAATTGGATTTGTTCATCCAGGAGCTGTTAAAAGCCTGTGTTGATTTTTCTTCTCCTTTCCCCTTCAGCTGACATCTTCTGTTGACAAAGCACCAAGCTAGGGCAAGTTTTAAGCACAGTTGGCATGAAGGAGATTGAGGGCCTCTTTGCATAACTCCCCATCACATTTGTTCCAGTAGCTCCAGCTATTCCTATTTATCAGGGACAGCCCCAATTTGATCACTATACCTGGTTTATCTTTTGGGAGATGAGAAATTTCAATTCAATAAATGAATAAATATGAGAAAATAGTAGGGCGGGGTAAAAAAAAATACTGTGCCATTAAAAAAATAACCGCAATACATATAATAATTAAAATGACTGACTAATAAATTTAAACAGCTGCAGAAGCCTGTTAGCCACCTACCCCATCAACAATCTAGCTCAGGTGTCCCCAGACTTACCGGACCTCGAGCTTCCTCCAGCACCAATCGCACGGCAGGCTGGAGTGCGGGGGAGCGCGTGCCCACACACTATTTCCAGCGCACTTTTGGGTCGACGGAGCAATGGAAATTGCTTGTGCGCATGTGCAAGCGTCATTTCCAGTGCAGTTTTGGGATGGCACAACGCCGGAAATAGCTTGTGCGCATGCACACGGGCCTCCACAGACCCGGAAGTGCGCCAGAAATGACGCTTGCACATGCGCACAAGCTATTTATGTTGCTCCGCTGACCTGAAAGTGGGCAGCTGTGCCGCGCTGGTAAGAGTGGGTGGCAGCAGCAGGCGGCGGGGATCACCGGGGGCCAGATAAATGAGCCCCTCAGGCTGCATCCGGCCTGCGGGCCTTAGTCTGGGGACCCTTGATCTAGCTGCTGCAGTCCCACATAATGCATTGCATACAAATGGCAGTGATCCCAATCCAGATATGACTACCACAGGCCTACCAGACAAAGCTGGTAAAAGGTCCTCCTAGTTATGATAGGTCACTTAGGTCTATTATGACAACCCCACCCACCTACAAGCTATGAACTTGCAGCTTTAGAAGGAGCCCAACCCCAACCATAAAAGGAAACTGTCCAGATTTCAGCTCCAAACCCTAAGCCCCTAAAAATTAGGTGGCAGACCTGGGAAATGAATGCATTGTATCTCAACTGCACACAGGAAGTGTGTTGCTGGATCAGACCAAAGGCCCCGCCTAGTAGCCCAGCATCAATAGCCCACAAGCAGGACTTGCTTGCACACCGACAAAGACATGCATCCTAACTCTAGTGTACATGAATGTGCATGCATAGTCATCAGCCCCAAAAAACAATGTGGTGCTGGACAACACCCAGCCTAACCTTCAATGTACTGTACTGCAATTTCCAGGATATATTATCAACTGTCACCAACAGATTGTAGGCAACCATGCTTATCAAACGTATCTTTCTTTAGCCAAAAGAGCAAACACCTTTATCGGGCTTTAAGTCAGTGGGAAACAGGGCAGAGTAGATTATATCAATACTGCAGAGTAAGTAAATGCTACTGAGTGCAGCAGTTGGAACAGAAACTTCAGGCTAGTGGTGGCAGGGATAGGCATAACCGGCATCAGAAACTGAGCTGTCCCAGTCTTGATCCCGTTTTCATTTGAGAAATGGTGGAAGGTATGCAAATGCCTCCCCTCGACTAGCTAAACAAAGAACATTCACAGATTGAAAGCTGCTTTCACTAAGGAAGTACAGTGGGACTGGATGGCCCTTGTGGTCTCTTCCAACTCTATGATTCTATGGTACCTCAGGTTACAAACACCTCGGGTTACAAACACTTCGGGTTACAGACTCCGCTAACCCAGAAGCAGGGCCTCGGGTTAAGAACTTTACCTCAGGATGAGAACAGAAATCGTGCGGTGGTGGCGCGGCAGCAGCGGGAGGCCCCATTAGCTAAAGTGGTACCTCTGGTTAAGAACGGTTTCAGGTTAAGAACGGACCTCCAGAACGAATTAAGTTCTTAACCTGAGGTACCACTGTAATACAGCCTGACAAACTTGCTCTTATGATCATCAGGTTCCTTAAATCTCTCACTGGGATTAGGTAAGCATCTTTTGCTGCCAAAGAGAAGTGAAATGGGTTCATCTGCTGTACATCTTTCTTTTCTTTTCTTTCACTGAGGGGAAAAAAAGTCCTGTAAAGGAGGGGAGGGGGAAATAACGAGCTAATGATGTGCTAAATTGCAACAGCACCTTCATAAATATTCACCGTCTTAAACATGTCTAATATTAAAGATTAAATGTCCTGGGATTTGTCCTAGCGACTCCAGAGGCCTGATTTATGATCTGCCAGAAGCGGCTAACTTTGTGATTCATGATGCAAGGTTTCGAATTGTAACCTTTCCAAAAAGAAGGGGGGGGTGGACGGAGGAAGGGTTGGCTGTTCCCTACTTGGGAACTGCTCTTTCCTGGGGTGGGGGGAGAACTTAAAGGGATGGCCCACATTTAATGCTCTCTCTCTTTTTTTAGGAACTTGAACACAAGCAGAAAGAAGCATTAATAAGTCATTTTCTTCCTACAGTGCTTAGCATGCAAGTTTCTTACTGCCTGGATCATTAATTCCTCACTCTTATTGCATAACAAATATGTGTTCTGCAATCTTGCAGCATTTAAAAAAAAGGGGTCGTGAAAGCGTAACGGCAAAGAAAGGGGACCTTTGTCCTGATGTCAGATAATTTTTGGCTCCGTGGTCTTTTGTTTCAGCCTCCCTACCACACTCCCTGCAGAGTTGCTTTAGATTTTAGCTCATATAGTGTGCACAGTGTAGGGCTGACACCTTTGGTTGGTTAAAAGAAGGAACAGGTTAGGCTAAATATGGGAGAAGTTGGGGAGGGGGAGAGAGAATTGGGAGGCTAAAAATTACTTGGTGCAGGAATGACTTCAAAGCAATCCATTACAATGAGTTGTTTCCAATGGTGGTCACACTCACAGTGTAGACCCAATGAAGTTTCTGGATCTAAATTAGCAATGCACATTAATTTCATTAATTAATTTCATTAACTCACATCCTCACCGCCTGCTGGATCTCTGCCTGTAAGAAGAATGGTAAAACCCCGCCAAAGAAAGAGGTGGAGATACTGTAGCAACAAATTCAGTTTTTCTTCCTAAGAGAGCTTTGCCTCCAACATCCCTTTCCATATGCCTGTATATAGCTGTTAATGCCAATTCATTCGCGCACACGTATGTATCATGATCAGAGAAGTTCATTCAACCACCAAGGTTACTTCTTTTCTTGTCACATATTTGAGGTGTTTTAAAAAGATCTCATCTGTTTTCTATAGGCATTCAGGGAATCTACAACTAATCCAGAATGCGGCAGCTAGACTGGTGACTGGGAGTTGCCGCCGGGACCACATAACACCGGTCCTGAGAGATCTACATTGGCTCCCAGTACGTTTATGAGCACAATTCAAAGTGTTGGTGTTGACCTTTAAAGCCCTAAACGGCCTCGGTCCTGTATACCTGAATACCTGAAGGAGGGTCTCCACCCCCATCGTTCAGCCCGGACACTGAGATCCAGCGCTGAGGGCCTTCTGGCGGTTCCCTCATTGCGAGAACCAGACAGAGGGCCTTTTCTGTAGTGGCACCCTCCCTGTGGAACACCCTTCCATCAGATGTCAAGGAAATAAGCAGCTATCCTATTTTTAAGAGACATCTGAAGGCAGCCCTGTTTAGGGACGTTTTTAATATCTAACGCTGTATTGTTTTAACATTCGTTTGGGAGCTGCCCAGAGTGGCTGGGCAAGCTCAGCCAGATGGGCGGGGCACAAATAAATAAATTATTTATTTATTTATTAATTATTATTATTGTTGTTATTATTATTATTAGAATTGCACAGCTGGAAGGGACCCTGGGGGTCAACTAGTTCAACCTCTTGCAGAGCAGGAATCTTAACTAAAGCACCATTTAAGCACCTTATACCACTTTAACAGTCAAGGAGTCCTCCAAAGAATCCTAGTTTGGAGACCCCAATTCCACTCCCATAATTAATTCCCAGAATCCTCTGGAAGCATTGCTATCCCACCTGTTCTTCCTCAGGTAGGAAAATGTCCTGCCTTTTAACTATTATTTTAAAACCCCACAAACCAAATCTAACAATTAAAAACCCACAACCAAATCTAACAATTCTAGCTGGTGTGCATTTAGTTTCTGTGTGTGAGAAGGGGGGAAAGCATCTTTCAAAAACAATTAATTGGCAGGATTAAGAAAGGACACTGATCAGTGATCCACTCGTATTCATAAGCACCAGGGCTGCTGCTTCTGGGACACAATGCTAATAACAAAAAGGTAGTGCAAAAAGGTAGTGGATCAAAACAAAGAAAGCCCCCTTCCCCAAATGCTTGCTTAGGTGCTTCATCTTGAGAACAAACAAAACAAAACCAAAACAAAACAAACACTCCTTACTCAAGCTGCCTCTGGGGGACGCCCACACTCCCCCCTTTGAAAGGCTGCTGCTCCACTATTGGCGGAGCTTGTGGAGTGTGGTACAAATTGAGAGACAATTGGGACAGGAGACTCTGGTAACCCCCAAAGGCAGTAAAATCCAAATTTTTAAGTGATGGGGTGCACCCTGACACCTGGCATGTGATGTGCTATGGTTGTGGCAGGGACATAGGGGAGCTTGCTTGAAATCTGCCTGACCCTGAAGTGTACAGTTCCACAAAGCATACAACCTCCAACACGGAAATTGCACGGTTTCTAGTTCTCAATGAGAATGTATGTATGTATGTATGTATGTATGTATGTATGTATTTATTATTAATTTGTACTTTGATTGATATGCCCTCCAGCTGCAGAGACTCTGAGACTTTTCAGTGTCCTCTCCCTCTGACTGTCTTCATCTAGGTGTAGCCTTCAGTAGAATCAGAGACCAGTTGTTCCTTTCGGCTTTAGACCGCACCTCTGGGGAAAGGGATCTCTGAACTGAACTGCTAGCTTATTAGCCTTTTCCTCCCTGCAAAGATGACATGTACTCAGTGCATAGCATGGGGGGCCGTGGCCCCGGCACATTTTTTTTTTTGAAGGAGTGCAACCAGTGCCCTACAACAGGCTCTGTCAGTGGAGCTGGGGCTTGCGCCCAGCTGTGCAACTCTGGAAAGAGCCGAGCAGCTCCACCCCTAGGACAAGACTGACCCAGGGATTGGAGAGAGACTGCATTAGCTAGAACTGCCCAACAGCTTTCCTGTGCCTATAAAGCGGGATATCAAATCCAACTCTTCTTCTTCTTCCTTCTTTCTTCTTCTTCTTCTTCTTCTTCTTCTTCTTCTTCTTCTTCTTCTTCGTCTGTGCTGTGGCGCGCAAGGAAGTGGCACAGCTACCTCAACCTGCCGCAGTTCCGCTCACAGGTGCACCCTGGTGCACTTTGCGAGAGGAGTCACAGCAGGCTCACTCTGTGCCCTGCCTCCTCAAGGAAGCACCCTACATGCCCGCCCCAGGAGACATTTGCACACCCTCTGTCACTGAATGTACTCCCAACATCTGTCTGTAATTGCCTTGCAAATCTGGGGCTGGTAGGACTCAGATAGACAATTAATCAAATATATGCACATTTCCTTATTTAGCTCAATGCAGTGCAAAGAATAAAATGTTCGTTTTCTGAGATCAAAAAGGTGGTACTTTTAATAGTTCAAAACTCACCTCCAATTATAAGCAGCCACAGTTTTCTATCTCCACAGACCTGTATAATGAGCCCGACACCTGGTTACACTGAATATTGACTGCAAGCTAACATGTCCTGCCCCTACTATGTCATCCCTCAAAAACGGTACACTGCCACTGAAGACTGAGGTTTACGGCAAGGTCTTTCGTGTGACCAAACAGACCGGAATCTTCAGCTGGTTCAAAATAGAGGAGGCAGGCTACTGATAGGAACCAGTTAGGACAGTGGTTTCGTCACTTCCCACTACTTTCCACTCCAAGGCCAATTCAAAGTGCTGGTTTTAATCTTAAAAATCATAAATTGCTGTGGACTAATATAATTGAAAGAGCACCTGTGGTTATATATTCCCACCCAGGCCTTAAGATCTTCCATTGAAGGACCTTCTTCAGATTTCTCTTCCAGAAAGTGGTTTTTTTTCAGTGGTGGTGCCCTGTCTGTGGAATGCCACTTTTGTGAGAGGCTGACTTGGGGCTCCCCTAGAGGGCCTGCTTAGTTTAGCATTCATTCTGATTTACTTGCACAAAGCTTATTTATTGAGCAATTGCTCTGGTTTGTTTGTCGGGAGCTTATGCAGCAACAGGCATTCATACAACTTGCCTGCAGGGTGTTTATGTGCCTTCCTGTTAAGACACTGTTCATCCCACAGTTTTCTAAGCATTTCCCTGTCACTTTCCTGAACATAGAAAATCTGTTTCTTCTTAAAGTGGATTTGTTGCAGTAATAATAATAACAACAACAACAGTGTGTGTGTGTTATGGAGACTATGTTAATGCAAAAATGTTTGACTCTTTTGTATTGTCTGGATTTAACAACAGCAGCAGTTTTCTTGAGAAACTTTGAATGATGCTTAGGGTTTAAATATGTTGGATAAACAGTAGGATAGGTGGCAAAGAAATATAGCATAAGACTGTAAGACCAAATATGCACCTCTGCTTCCTGCTATGGCCAGATGCCTCAGGGGAGCTGGCATGCATGATGTTGTAGCGTGGGGATAGTGATTCAGCAAGTGACTTCAGCTCTCTGACATAGCAGGCAGGAGACAGCTTCTTCATATAACACTCTTTATTCAAGAAACAAGACTGGGGAACTGAGGAGAGGAAAGCTACATTTATAGGGACAATAGACTGGCTAGAAAGGATACATTTTGGAGGGAACAATCTCAAGCAAATCACAAAGCTGCCTTTTGGTGGGAAACCAATAAGACTGAGGATCCAAACGCAGCAACTTGAATGAACCAATAGTAGCTGTTCCTTCTGGAACAGGAAGGCAGTTACTTTCCCCTAATGGGAATACAGACATAGTAATACAGATATGATAACCCTTGAATCAATACACAACACATGGCACAAAAACAGCAGTCAAAACATTGTTCTTTTACCCGCTAGCAACCGTATTCAGAGATAGACTGCTTTGGACCATGAGGTACTCCACTGTGCCATAATGGCTGATGCCTGTTGATGGACCTCATTACTCCAATCCTAAATGATACTAACCCCCCTTATGGAGGGGGGAACCCTTATGTCCACTTCATACCATATATAACTCTGTACTTTTCCATCATTCCCCACTCTATCATCTCTCCCCCTTCCTAAACAAAGAAAAGGCCGAAACACCTTTTGTATTTTTTTATTCCATGACAGCTGAAACTGAAGCTCTATAAATCTGAAAAAAACACAATAAAATTAGTGCTTCTAATACCCACAGCTAAAGCTTTCGCTCCAGGCTTCATTTTATGGAAAACTTCATTTCAGCAAACTAAAGATGGCAAGCTGCAACACAATTTCAACATTCTGCCTAGAGATTAATGGATCTCTGATGGCAGAGTTTTCCTTCTTGCATTATACAAAATCCAAACCCTAACTCAGTTAAGCAACATGCATTCCCATTAGATACCACTGAAGATCAGTGGTCAAAGCAGCAATCTCTTTTAAAACACACACACACACACACACACACACACACACACACACACAAATATGACAGGACTTAACTGTATTGTTCAGATACCAGAAAGGCTCAGAAATCATCAACTCTGTAATCTCAAAACATGTTTGTGCTTCTTTTGAAGGGGAGATAAGCACCAGCAATGCCAGACATGTCTAAAGGGCTGTGAAAATGTTTGGCCTGGTCCACACTATAAACAGCTTGAATGTGGAACGCATTAGGATTACATGCAGAAAGTTCCAGGTCCATCCTGGCATTGCCAGTCAGAAGGATCAAATAGCACACGTGTCGTGAACCTCAGGCCCCGGGGCCAAATATACCCTTCCAGGCCTCTCCTTCTCCACAGGCCACACAGCCCTCTTCCACACCACTCACTAGGCCTGCTTCGCATGCTGATGGATTTTGCCTGGCTATAATGTGTGCTTGAACTCACAAGGGTGTGTCTTATTTGCCTTTCTGGAGGTCAGGAAAGTGTGTTTGTGTGTAGAAAATAGCCTACTCTGCAAAGGCATAATTTATATACACTGCCTCACACACTTTTGCCTCTGTGACTGCCCACCTCAGAAGGTTGCTGGGAACAAATGACAGACCTTGGACTTAAAGGTGTCACACAACCCTGGGAGAGCCAGTGATGGTAAAGAGCTTTGCCCTGGAAAGCCGTTGCCTCTCAGAAAGGGCAATTCTGGGCTAGACAGACCTGGCTTAAGGCAGCTGCTTCTGTTCTCCTGCTCCCAAACTCTTATAGCAACTGGTGTCATTGCATAAAGGTAAAGGTAAAGGGACCCCTGACTGTTAAGCCCAGTCGCGGACGACTCTGGGGTTGCGGCGCTCATATTGGTTTACAGGCCGAGGGAGCCGGCATTGGTCCGCAGACAGTTTTTCCAGGTCGTGTGGCCAGCATGACTAAGCCACTTCTGGCGAACCAGAGCAGCACACAGAAATGCCGTTTACCTTCCCGACAGAGCAGTACCTATTTATCTACTTGCACTTGATGTGCTTTCGAAATGCTAGGTGGGCAGGAGCTGGGACCAAACAAAGGGAGCTCACCCCGTCGCGGGGATTTGAACCGCCGACCTTCTGATCGGCAAGCCCTAGGCTCAGTGGTTTAGACCACAGTGGCACCTGCATCACTGCATAGGCGTAGCCAACTCTTCACAAGATGTGATTAGCCTTACCTCTGATGAAAATGGCATGGACGCAACCCCTTGCACCTGCCAACTCCTCTGTGCTTTTTTGCTACTGTTTTGGTTGAGGACAGGCAACTCAAAAACAAACCCTCCAGATCCCAGCAGATACTGCTGTTTAGATGATGTCACACACAATTTGCTGTGTCGGGCTTGGAAGAGGCTACATGCTGCAGATGTGTATGGAAGGGACAAATTTGTGTCTGTAGCGAGGATATGCCCTATGAATACAGCAAGACCCCTTTAGATCATTCAAAAACCATCATGATGTTAATTGCCCCCAAGGAATCATGGCATGAGGCCAAAACTTGCTATTGGTCCTGAAATCCATCCCTCTGCATGCATCCTGGCCTCTGTTCTTTGCTGCCATCCAAGATCTGCAAGCCAAGCTGTGCTTCTGTGTTTCAATATGCAAGCCACCACAGTCCATGAACCAGATTGCTGCCGGCAGCCCCAAATGTCATTTGCACTGCCAGGAGCCGAAAGGAGCACCAGTAAAATGAACAAATGTGTTCCCTCCATCTGCACTATTGCTTGCCTAAAAGAATGAAGCCACCAAGATCCATAAGCATCCAAAGAAAGCTACAGATTGATTGATTGATTGATTGATCCTCTCCCAAGAGCCTACAAGCTACTAACTGAATGTCAGAGGAACAATTTCTTAATCTGCTATCCAAAGGATATCAGAAATTGTTAAGCCTGTGATAAGGCTGTTTGGTGCCTTCTGCCACCTACCCATGCCACAAGGGTGGTGAGACCTGAACCAGTCATCTTTGGATCTCTGTGTGGCTGCCCCATTTGATAACAGCACCCATTATAAAACATGAAAGACCATTGAGCAACAGGTTCTCCTGGGCAGCACAAAGCTGCCTTTGGGGAACAGCCCTATTGGATAATTGCATCAGCAGTAGTGGTTCAAGTTTTAAGTGGGTTGTTTTCCCATTTAGACTTCTTCCCAGCTGCTCTTTGTAATTTTATTTGCATGCCAACATTATTTACATGCTTATTATTAGCAACACTAACGTATCCCACCCTTCTGGTGCAAATACACCACTCGGGGCAGCACAGCTTACAACAATAAACAATAAACAGAATAAATACCACAATAAACAGGCATTACAGAAGTGAAACCATATTGGGAGGGGTGTGACTGCACATGCTAGCCCTGCCTCCTCAGGCTCTGATCCGCATCTGGACAGGGTTTGTAAATCTGTTCACTTGAACCCTGCCTCATCAAGGTTTCCAGTTCACTTAAAAGTGTATTCAGGCCAAGTCTGCAGTTAAAACCAAATTATTATCATATATATATATATATATATATATATATATATATATATATATATATAAGTTCAAGTCAGCATTGCACAAGTGGTGTCCTGCTCATGCAAAAAGAGCTCCCTTCCTCTCCTCCCCCACCTCCCCCAAAACCCTGTTCCAGAGGGTCTTCTTGAGGGGCTAGGAGAGAAAGGGCAAGTTCCTTGTGTGAGTGGAATAGCGACATTACCTCTCTCACAACACTAAAACTTTCTGGAGCACCTACAGCCATGACTAGGAGGGCTCATGTATTGTCAGATGTCTATTTGCTCCCAGGTCCAATTCAAGGTCTTGCCTTTGAAATGTAAATTCCCTAAATGGCTTGGGGTTCGACCTACTTAAAATATCAATTCCTTCCACACAGACCAAACCAGGAGCTGCATTTGTCAGTGGAGGCTATTAGCAATTCCTCTACCATCAGATGTTTGAGGCATGGGGGGGGGGCATGTGGAAAAGCCTTCTCAAAAGTGGCCCCCAAGCTCTGGAAACCCCCCCCCCACGGATGTGTACCTGGTGCCTACATTGCATGCATTTCAGTGAGACGCCAGGCTTAAAGGGATGAATATGAGTTTCTCCCTATGTTGTTGTTGTTGTTGTTGTTGTTGTTGTTGTTGTTGTTGTTGTTGTTGTACCTGTATTTTTATTCCTATTTTATCTCACCCTGAAACCGTGTGTGTGTGTGTGAGAGAGAGAGAGAGAGAGAGAGAGAGAGAGAGAGAGAGAGAAAGAGAGAGAGCACCAAACAATAAAAAAACAAACAAAAAACAGTGAGCAAACTATATCGCACAGGGCAAGGAACAGCCACCAAAAAGCCCCTGCCTCCTGTCCTACCCAACTGGGATTCTATGATAGATAGAAAATAAGAATCATAGAATCATAGAGTTGGAAGAGACCACAAGGGCCATCCAGTCCAACCCCCTGCCAAGCAGGAAACCCCATCAAAGCATTCCTGACAGATGGCTGTCAAGCCTCTGCTTAATGACCTCCAAAGAAGGAGACTCCACCACACTCCTTGGTAGCAAAGAAGGGCCTCTTCATCAGATCTTTGGTAGTGGGAAGGTGGTTTCCAGGATTAGACTCAATCCAACTTTCATCATCAGGTACTGTAAAAGTGTTAAGAAGAACTGAACGCATTGTGCTTTCTCTCCCACCCGCCTCCCAGGTTGTTCTTGAACACTGAGGTTCAACTAAAGTGATGAAGACATGGGATTTCAAGGGGACAGGGCACCTATTCAATGGAAGCTTCAATGCATTTCATAAAGGCTCTTCAGCTTCACCTGACAGCTATTGTGATCATTCAAATGGCAGGATCTAGTTAGCCTAAAAATATCAAAGCAAATGAAACCAGATGAAGGTTCAAGGACTACAAAAGACTTAACAGATATTTGATTGCGGGCTTAGCAACACTTCTACTTGTCCTCTCCCTAGGAAGCATGGGTCTGAGTGGTTTTCCAATTGACCTGCACTTTCTAGGCACAAGTGTGAGCAGTTTCCCCACGACCCTCTTCTTTTCCAAGGAAAACCCACCCTTGAGTGCTAACCCAAATTGTGATGTGCTCTGACTGAGCACTAAAGAGTGGTTTTCCCTCGGGAAAAGCAGCGGGACAAGAGGAAGTGTGGATAAGCCCTAACAGAATGTTTTGTCACTTCACACTACATTACTAAAGGCAGATAATAATTATACCAGGGGACCCTGTAGGTTTGCAAGTATATCACCAAGTGAAGGACAAGGTGTCCACAACAGTGACTGATAGTACACACATGAACAAAACTCACTGCAACCAACTGAATGCAACCAACTATACCCTGGGCTCCCCAATCTCTTACCATCAATGAAAACAAATAAATGAATAGATGAAGAACATATCCATGTGATGCTGACACAAAAAACCCCACACATACACTATGCAAAAGAAGGGAAAGTGTTGCCTCCACTTCTTTCTCCCATCTCTCTCTCCGTACATTTTTCTCTCCCCCACCCTCACAATACCTATGACAGCAACGTATCACACCAAATGTAACTGACCTGTAGATAGAACTACCGTGTTTCTCCTAAAATAAGACACCGTCTTATATATTTTTTTCCTCAACAAAACACAGTATGGCTTATTTTCAGGGGATGTCTTATTTTAACCGTGTTGCATCGGTATGCAGCATAGCCATGCGTCTCCAGGCTTTTTTAATGGGAGGTGCCACGTCACTATGGCTTATTTTCGGGGTATGGCTTATTTTCAGGGAACGGCTTATATTTCACAAATGCATAGAAATCCTGCTATGGCTTATTTTATGGCTATGTCTTATTTTAGGAGAAAACGGTATGTGAACTGAAAACAGAGATGTTACGTGTTATGCATGAAAATCTTTCAATAAAAACATTTTTAAGTGATTCATAGCACTTGTGAATGGAAGACAAAATGATAGTAGCCTAGGAAGATTTCCCTAGACCAGCCAGAAGAAAAGGGAGTTGCGGAAACCACACACCCCTCTTATTGCAGTGGTTCTCAAAGTAATGTCTCTCTCCTTTTTATATGGTCTCTGATTTGTGGTTCATACCATAGCCCCAACCGTGTTTCCACTTACCAGTCTCCTGATCACACAGCTGCTCGCATGCATCTGTAGTCCTCTGTCCACAGAGATCCCTCACCCAAGGCGACGTGGCATTGATTTGATAATAAAGAGAGAGCTTTGCCGGGTTCAGCCAGTCAGAGATGTCCAAATAACTTCCTTCACTGACAACAAAACTGCTCCCTGCAAGTGCAAGCGGTAACCACAGAAAGCAGAGCAAATGTTAGTTTGATAGTAAGTCAGCAACCAGACTGCAGATCCCAAACAACATGATCCTAGGAAGACCAAATAAATAAATAATAAACCTCTGAACATTCCCTTGCACATGGAGTGCTTCCTGCCACTGTAGACAATAGTGAGATGGTAGACCAGTTGTCTGAGTTGGTGTGTGTTCCTCTCCCACAGACCATTCCCTGCTTTGCAGATAGAACAGGAACAAAAGAGTGACAACTGGCAGCTCCCAATTTAGTAGAAGCCAAAAAGGATCCCCCAGATGTGCAAAACTAGAAAGGTGCTTTCTAGCTGTTTTAAGGGGCTATCAGCTGCTAAAGGTGTGTGCAGTTTGTAACTTCTATGCACACTTGCTCCGAGATACAACAGCCAGGCAGCATCTTAGAAAGGTCTTTAGTAATGACACTGGCCAGAAACTGGAACTTTTGCAAACCCTGCACTCCATACAGAGTTGGAAATTGTTTGTAGGTGGAAATTAATGAACAAAGAACATAAAAGAGTTCACAAAATAATGGGAGTTGCAATTCTGTCTCATTGTAGAACAATATTGCCTAGACCAGTGGTTCCCAATTAGCTAATTACTGAGGACCCCGTATTTTTCAAAAACCAAGCCACGGACCCCCTACTTTTGAAATTTTTTTAATAACACTATGGTAGTTACCTTTGCAAAGCAAAAAAAAAAAAAAAAGTAGGGTAGGCCCTAATAAGCAAATGATTTTAGATATGCTAAAAACAGACCATAAAATCTGTGATATTACCACACAAAAATGATTTAGTGGGAAGGGGATTTAATTCACTGTGCAGTTAACAAGACAAGTGAGTCCCCTGGCAGGGGATGATTCGGTGGACCCTCTGGGTTTTGTTCCGCAGGCCCCCCAGGGGTCTCCCCGAACCCCTAATTGGGAACCGCTGGCCTAGAAAATGTCCATCTGTGAGCCAACAGGTTAGTTGAACATCCAGACAAATACTTGTCTTACCTTAGTTCGGGGGGGGGGGGGTTAAAGTGTCTTTCCCACATGGACTGGTGGGAGTATGCATCTTCTAATTAGGCAAATCGATTTTCAGTTGAGCCCAATCATTTTCTTATCTAGCGTCTGAAGCCCAACATCACTTTGGGGATTTCGTGAATGCCAAGGTTCTCATTAACTCTGATTTCCAATTACATTGATTATAAGGCTGTTTTCACAATTTTGCTGCAGAGATCAGAGGTGACTGGGGCAGGGGAGAGATACTGCCATAATGCCACATTTTACAAAAAGTTTATGTCATGGAAACCGCTAAAAACTGGGAAAGGATTTTTTGAAACAGCTTGAAAAGGCAGGCAAACCTTAAGAGACAAAAATAAAGGAACTAATTGAGATGGTTAACACTGGCCCAGGCCTCCAGTTACCTTGATGTTTTATGACAGAAACCTAGGACTTTAAAAGATTAATGGTGTTTTATTTCATAAACTTTTCAGAAGCCAACAACCGCCACCCACCCCCAAAAGCTACTGCTTTTGAATGAGCAGTCCCTGCAGGTGGAATGGCCAGCTCAAATGCTGCTTAATTTGTTTTATTTAAAATATTTTACATCCCATGTCACCATCCAAGGGGCACAGCATCAATAGTACACCGGGGATGAACAAGGACAGAATGTAAGGAGTTGCCTATTATCCCAAACAATATCTGAAATAATAGGCTCTTAATTGACTTTGTTTTGTGTCTGCTTGCTTGCATTTATATCCCACATTGCCACCAAGGAGCTCAAAGACATACAAGGTCATCTCCCCCCCCCATTTAATTCTCACAACAACACTGTGAGGTAGGTTATGCTGAAAATGTGTGGCTGGCCTAATGTAACCCAGTGAACTTCATGGCTGAGCACAGATTTGAAGCCCTGGCTTAGTCTCATATACCAGTACCCACAACACAATGCTGGTGTTCACATATAATGCTAAAACAAGGTGTGTGGTTTGTTTAAACCATAAAGTATACAAGCATGAATCTGTTTTGTTCCTCTTCTTTTCTATTCAGGTGCAACAAAAACCATGTGAATTAGCATGACATCTGAGCTGGCATCAAGATGCCATCAAAGAGGAACCTGCCTCTTGCATCCACCAGTCACAGCAACATGGCAAACAGGAGTGTGTCCAAACCAGGACCTCTGAAGATTATCTAAATGCGCTAGTAGGCTCAATTTCCCCCCACAATTCCCTTCTGTAGTCTAGAAACATTTTATGCAATAAGAAGACTGTCTACAAAGCTTCAAACTTCATTGCAGATGTGACAGTCCCCCACCTATCTTCTTATATTTCAGTTTTTAGCCAATAAGAAAAGGAGCCCATGGATAAAATGTGTAGGGTATCCAATAATGTATATATCAAAACAATGAGTGTCATTCCGAAGTACAGTGGTACCTCGGGTTAAGATCTTAATTCATTCTGGAGATCCGTTCTTAACCTGAAACTGTTCTTAACCTGAAGCACCATTTTAGCTAATGGGGCCTCCCGCTGCCGCCGCACCGCCAGAGCACAATTTCTGTTCTTATCCTGAAGCAAAGTTCTTAATCTGAAGCGTTATTTCTGGGTTAGCGGAGTCTGTAACCTGAAGCGTCTGTAACCTGAGGTACCACTGTACAGACCTGATTATAATTGCTTTTGGTAGAAAAGTACAGTGGTACCTCGGGTTACATACCCGATCCGTTCCGGGGTGCCGTTTGCACCCTGAAAAGTACGTAACCCGAGCGTCCATTTTGCGCATGTGCAAAGCGCGATATCACGCTTCTACGCATGTGCAAACTGTGCAGAACGCTTCTGCGCATGCGCAGACCATGTGGACATGCGCAGAAGCGTCCGCGCGGTGAAATTCACTTCTGGGGTTGCGGGGTTCGTAACTCGAAAAAAATGCAACCTGAAGTGGACGTAACCTGAGGTACCACTGTACCAGCGGCAGATTGTGCCTAGGCCACCAATATACTAAGTTATGGCTAGCACAGGAAAAAAATATATTTTGGGTGTAGTAGATAGCAAAAAGGCTTCTTCTTCAAAGAAATTGGGAGGATGCACAGCCTCCAGCACAACTTATTCTTAGTTGTATAAGAGTTCAGAGAGAGACATAGTCATTGTTAGTTTTGTTTTACTATTCCTTACCCTCCCTCTCTCTAGTCCCACATTTCTATCAAAGCAGAGCTGGCCGCAGCAGCTTCAGAAGTTCAAATGCCTCATCCAGAGGTCTTCATCAAAGTTCAGTGAGCCTGTTTAAAGCTTCTACAATAAAGGCTTGAAATTTTGACTTTTTAAAAAAGCGTGTGGGTTTCTCCCCCCACCCCCGAGTAAAATCGGATGAAACAGCCCCAGACTTTGTTCTTTTCCCATGTTAAATATCTTTAGAGCCCAAAATACTTGGCAGCATTTCCTTTTCTTCTCTACCCCATTCTTCTCCCCTCTCCTTTAATATCCTTTAATATATATGTACAGTAATTGAACTTCCAAAATCAACTTAAATAAAATGTTGCTTTGTTTCCTTTAGCTTATTTACTGTCTGAACAAAATCTTTTCTGATATTTTATTTTATTTAAAAACAAACAAACAAATATTTTTCTCACTTGAGGTTGTAGAAGTCCACACACTAGGTGGCATGTTCCTACCATTCCAATTTAGTAGTGATTCCTGCAAGACCAGACTTCTGCTTTCTATTTAGCTTAACCCCTGGCCTTCAAGACTGTCTTCTGAAAGTCATGCTCAGCTATCCCACAAGTGTTGGGCAGGTGAAGACATGGCTGCAAAGGAACAACCAGGAACCTTTAAAATGTACTGCTTGGCAAGCATGGCTTGCATTCAATACCTTTTAAATTTGGTGCCAAATGTAAACTCCACTGGTATTGGTTCCATTCAGGATCTCCCAGCTGGAGATTTGCAGGTCTCCCAATATTGGTGAGAGGTGATTCCCTACAGTAAATTATCCTTAACAACATTGCAACCACTGCATTTTTAGATAGACTTTAGTAATATTATTTTGTCTTTATAACCTTCCAGGATGTTTTTTAATGATGCTTTCATGGGTGCATTCACTGATATTATTATGGCTTTGTATGTTGTGTACTGCCTTGATATACTTCTATGATAGTGCTGATTACAAATACAGTAATAAATAAGTAAAGTACAAAATTGAACCAGCTGAAGGTTCTGTATTCAAGAGCAGACCCACATTAAAGTTACTGCAATAATCAAGCCTGAATGAATGCTATCCAAAGCATGAATGTGATCTAATTTGTTCTATACTGTGGGATTAAGCTACAGTGTAAAGAAAGAAAAGGGGGGATTTTATAGCAGTAAACTTTTTTAATTCAAAAGATAAATACTTTTTTATTTCTTATATGCTAAACGGGACGACAAGCCAATGAACCAAGTCAACAAACAGGAAGCTAATCTTTTATACTGAGTGAATTACTGTGCAATTTGCAGTCTTCAGCACACTGTTGTAGCAATCATGTACTGGAGGTTGTTTAGTTCTGAGATGTAACAAGCAAATGTTTCAGAGGGATTGGTGTGGGAGGGGAGAACTTGACAATCACAGGTGTAAACACCTGAAAAAAACAAGCATAACACTGGGTCACCTCTAAAGGTGAAAGACAGAGATATTGAGTTTGTCAAAACAAACAGTTTCAAGCAACACATTTAATTAAAGCAACCAAACTTGTTCCAAGCCCAGCATTTCTGTCTGCAGAGATCAAGAGGAAAATTAAGGAAAAGCGGGTAATAGCTGCATCAGATTTTGAGAGCATCATGGTGGAGACAGTTGTGGAGAAAAGAGATAAACAATCTTCAGATGGAACACTTGAAGTCCAGCTGCACACCAATCATGGCATGGTGTTCACGAGCTAAATGAAGTCATGGCTTATTTAGCACTTTGCCATCTTGGACACAAGATACAAAACCAATGTGGCTGGATCTTACAAGCATACCTTCCTAGTCTTTTAGGTCCAGCTTTCCACAACAGCCAATATTTATATCATTAACTGGGTTTAAGGCCTTCTCTTCACTAAGCCTGTCCACAGGGGCGGAGAAAGCCTCCTCGGTACCCGGGGCGGCGACCGGAGGAACCCCTGGGGGTGGGGCGTTGTGACGCCACGGTGCAACGTCACTGCGGCTCCACCCCGGCAGCGGGAAAAAAGACCTTTAAAAAAAAGCAAAGCAAAGGCAAGCAGCCTACTTGTCATGACTTTTCTTTTTTTAAAAGGGCTTTTCTCCCCACTGCCGGGCGGAGCCACCCACAGGCACAAGGGGAGGAGCGGGACAGCGAGGATGGGGTGTCACCCTTGTGACAAGTGTGACACCCCTCCTCCTCACTGGCTGCCCGGCAGCGGGGAGAAAAGCCCTTAAATAATAATAAAAAAGGAAAGCAGGCACCGGCAGCTGGCTAAGCGAGCAAGCAAGCCAGCCACCGTGTGCCGAGCGATGCTTTTGGCGCAGCCGATCGCGGGGGGCGGTGCCCCCACCCCAAGTGTCACCCCCACCCCAGGGCGCTGACCGGGGCGGCCCAACCCCCGACCCCCCTCACTATGCCCCTGCCTGTCCATCATCATCAGCCGACTAGTCAGTGACCCATTCAAATATAACTTACTGGCCAGTGATCAGCTGTTTCTACTTCATTGTTTAGCAACACCAAACCTGTGCTTTTTCACTGCTCTTTCATTAATTTAGCATTCACAGTCATGCATGGTGCATATAAAACCTCAGGGCAATTACAGCCTCTCATTAGAGAAGGGATGGCTACATTCCAATCACTCTCAATGAAGAAACAACTTTTTACTACTTTTGTGTTTTTTTATAAAAAAAAATGGCACAATTTGTTCTAACACCTGCCTCCAAACTCACTTAGTCTCAGACACATATACCCTTCAAGTATATTTCTACATAGCAAGGGAGAGGCCTAAAATGGTTTGAGGTCCATCAACGTACAATCAGAGCGCAAGACTATCAGGACCATGGACAGCTCCCAGTAGGGCTTAATGCATCAGGCCAAATGTGTTTTCCAGCACCAAATTAGACTAAAGGATGTTGAGAGACAAAATATTGTGGCAGCAGTAAATAAAATTTGCTCTCCCATATTCTATGATTTAAATATCCTAGATAGCAGGGTCAACTATGTCACTAAACTAATAATACCAGCCCAACGTAGGGCATTTATGTTTGCCCAACTGAATATCTTTCCCTCGGCATTTGTCAGGGGTAGATATCAGAATATTCCCAGAAACAAGAGATACTGCAGATGTTCCCTGAATGTCCCGGACACTGTAGAGCATATTCTCTTTTATTGTGCACAACACAGTTCGCTGCGTGAACGCATGTTGTCCCCCCTTTTGGATGGTTTAGAACCGCAGCAGGGTGGAAGTGTTGGATTCTGTCTCTCTGACATTGACCAAGGGGTGACTGCGGGGGTAGCCGAGTTTTTGGCAGCAGTGCTTCAAGGAGTACTTTTGACAGGACGAAATTCTAGATTTTACTAATACACACATACGATCAGCCTATGAGTTAAATTGTTTCTTTGTGTATATATATTTTAAAGTTCCTGTATGTGATTCTTTCTCTCATGATTTTACATGTAAATGCCTAATAAAGGTTTGATAAGAGAGAGAAGTATTTTTGCATAGAGAAGTAGGTGCGTGTGCAGCAAAGAAAAGGCCTTCTGGTGTCCTAGAAGAAGACCGCTCAACAGTTAACAGGGTCATACAGGTGTGCTATCCAGCACAGCCAGGATATCTCATGTGGCTCCTAAAGAGCTTGGTGTGCATAAGGGTCCTCTCAGGCTGCAGCTGGTTTGAGGAGACATTCAAGTACGAGGTTAATGGTGCATCCTTAAGAACAGAGAAAACAGAGGCCTCATTCTTTCATCCACCATGGAAGTCTCAGGACAACCAATGTTTTGCCCTCCAGATGTGGTTGGGCTTGGATTTTTACCAGTCCCAGACAGCATGGCCAGGAGTCTGGAATAATGAAAGTTGGGGTGCAGCACCTGGAGCTTGCTGACTGCATTCCTGTGTTGATTCAAGAACCCAGACTTATCTATCGTCAAGATCTCTCAGGGGGTGTGGGGGTCAGGGTCTTGGGTGACGAAGCTCATAAGGAAGACAGCAGCAACTTGTTAGCCATGCTTGTACAGCTTCTTATTACAGTGTGCAGCAAAGGCAGGCCCTTATATTTAAGTTTATCATATCTCCCCCCCCCCCCCCCCACACACACATGCACTAAAAAGCACTGGGTTGTTTCTTGGAAAACTCCCCTTCTTGAAAAAAAGTGTTTTATTTCCCTCACTCTAATTTGCTTTTCGGGGGGAGGGGGGGTGAACTTAGCCAAATTTATTGCAAACCAGAATAACATGTATGCATTTGTATTCTGTTGGGAAACTAGGAGGGTGGGAGGGTGTGGGGGACTCCCTGGTCCTGAATGGGGCAACTGTGCCCCTGAAGGTGGGCAGCCTGGGAGTCATTTTGGACTCACAGCTGTCCATGGAGGCACAAGTCAGTTTTGTGTTCTGGGCAGCTGTCTACCAGCTCCATCTGGTGTGCCAGCTGAAACCCTACCTGCATGCAGACTGTCTCGCCAAAGTAGTGCATATCTCCTGCTTAGACTACTGCAATGTGCTCTATGTGGGTCTACCTTTGAAGGTGACCCGGAAACTACAACTAATCCAGAATGTGGCAGCTGGACTGGTGACTATCTAGCTGGTGACTCTTACATGGCTGCTGGAACCATATAACACCAGTGCAAAGGATCTTCACAGGCTCCCAGTACACTTCTGAGCACAATTCAAAGTGTTGGTACTGACCTAAGTCCTAAATCAGTGGTGGCAAACCTATGGCACATGTGCCAGAGCCGGCACTCCAAGCCCTCTCTGTTGGCATGTGTGCCATCACCCCAGCAGTGCCTTTTTTGGGGGGTAGGCAAACTTGACCTCCACTCCCCCCCCCACACCACTGTGGGCAGGAAACACTCCATAGAGCACACCACGCCTGCAGCTGCGTTGGGGTGATTAGCTAGCCCGCCAAGCAGCTGATTTGCTGGTGCTCCTCAACAACTCAGGTTGCGCCAATCCCCAGCCATGCTGCCGTTGCCCAGGCGCTGACACAGCGTCCCGGACTGTGAGGAGGACTCGTGCTCCGTGGCCCTGGGACTCCTGCTGCTCCCAGCTGTGTCGCCCACCAGCTGCTTGCAGGCGCAAAGACCCAGGTAAAGCCCACGAGCCAGCGAGCCCATCAATGCAGCTGTGTGGGCGGGAGAGAGAGAGTGAGGAAAGAGCCCACAGCCTGTCCGCTTCCTCCTCCTAATTGGTTGCTCCTCTTGGCGCCACACCACCACCTTACAAGCACGCGGTGACGCGGTATCCATCCCCACGTACGAGTCCACCCACTAACTGCGTGCGTCTGACTGGCCTCGCGAGGTGTGCAAAGTTTTTCGGGTGGCTAATTTACCAAAGGTTATACTATTTGCCCGCTCTTTCCTGATGTTCATTCCCATCCCTGCGTGGGGCTTGTTGAAATGTGCTGCACTGATGGGGTATGTCTCTTGCTGCGTTGCTCTGCCCCGTGCAAGAACAAAAGTGAGGCTTTGTGCTCTGTGTGTGTATGTTTTCTAAGTATGGGAGGTCTCGCTGCCTCGGTTTGCATCAGAGTTAGGAACACTAGGAAGATTTGGAGTGACCAAAAAAGGAGTACTTCTGAGTGTGTGCAAACTGTATTTCCAGACCCTCCAAGTGTCCTTACTTTCCAGGAATGTTCCTAATTTAGAGAAGCCGTCCCTGTCTCTGATTTGATCCTGTTGGATCAAATGAGTGAAATGTTTCAATCTCTTCCCAAAAAAGCTCAATAATTCTCCCCCCATTTCTCTGTGTTGGCACTTTGCGATAAACAAGTGGGTTTGGGGTTGCAGTTTGGGCACTCAGTCTCGAAAAGGTTCGCCACCACTGGGCACCTCAGCCCAGAATACCTGAAGGAACGTCTCCACCCCCATCATTCAGTCTGGACACTGAGGTCCTCCTCCAAGGGTTTCCTGCTGGTTCCCTCACTGTGAGAAGTGAGGTTACAGGAAACCAGGTAGAGGGCCTTCTTGGTAGTGGCCCCTCCCTGTGGAACACCCTCCCTTCAGATGTCAAGGAGATAAAGAATTACACCACTCTTAGACTTTGCATATAGAAGGCAACTTTCTGTATCCTCTCTTTTGCATTCTGTTATCATCATCATTCTTTATTCGACCGGCAATCAGAAAAAGCATTCTGTTATACCCCTAACTCCCTTTAAAAATGGAAAACCCCAAGTCTTGCACTGCCTGCAGACTGACATATATTGAGGATATTATCAGCGAACTCTCACTCTTTGAAACAGGGTAGGTGGCAGCCAGGGAGAATGCCTTTTTGGTGGTGGGGCCTCACCTGTGGAATCTAGCTGGTGTCTCTTTCACTGTAATTCACCAGGCAAGCTCATTTCTGTTTTGCATGACTTTTTAAAGACTTTGGCGGAAGGAGCATACTGCAGTGGTACAGCATGTGCTTTGCATGCAAAAGGATCCCAGGTTTGATACCTGGCATCTCCTGCTAGGCTGTGAATGTCCTCCACCTGAACTCAGGAGAGTCACTGCCAGTCGGTGATAAGAACACTGATGGACCAACCGTCAGACCATATTCCTAAAAGCTTCTGAAACTCTCAAGCCCTTAATAGCCAGTTATTAATTTTCTATCCTTTACTGTTTTGTCATTTCCAATGTGCTACTATCGCTTTATTTATGGATTTGGGTATTAAGCTCATTGCCACTGAAAGTGGGGAGGTATACATTTTAGAAAGAAACAAAAACTTAACGAGACAACAAAATTCTAACATTACTACCGAGTTCTGAAAAAACATCCACTAACGTTTACAAAGTGCATTAATATTCCAGTCCTCCCATAGTAGGGCAGGATAGTGCTGATCATTTGATATGGTCACCATTTCGCATAACTTTCCCCATCCTGGCTGATAATGATGGGAGCTGCAGCCCAACAACACCTGGTTGCAGGCTGGAGAAAGCTGCTCCAGAACAATGCTTTGATGCAGGTGTAACAGGTTTTGTAGGCATGTGCCTAAAGTAACTTTCTTGGGGTGTATTTGTCATCTCTGCCACTGCAGACGTCCATCAGCTTCCCTATCCACAGCCTTGATGAAGGAACCCATCGTGGGGGTGTCTGGTTGAATCCCCTCAAAAAAAATGTGCCCAGGGTCACGGCCCCACACAGTCTCTACACCACCGGCTGCAGCACCCTCCCATCAGCCTCTCTAACTAACAAATTCAGCAATGCTCTTCTAGCATCTATAACATGTAGGAGGGTTGTAAAAACACTGGCCTTGTTTTAATTGGCATCGTATTTCAAGCTGCTGTTCTGCAAGGACAAACTCCCAGCCCAGCCCACCGGTGTCCTTTGCTCCAGCCCACAGCTCTCAGGCACTTGCTTACTGCAATGGCACGGAAGCTTATTGCCAAGTTTAACTGAGACGTATGTAATAAATTCATGGAGGATTAATCATTTGGACTGAGCAGGAGTTCTCTCTCAACCTTATACCCATCCGCCCCTGCATCTCCAATCCCAACCGTTAGCCTTATATTTCTGTTTAACAACCATGTTAGAAGATCTGCAGCCACCCCAGTGTTATTATATAAAGCAGTATATTATGAGAAATGAAGGACACTTTTATCATTACTCAAAACTTTAGAAATCACAGTAGACTGAGAATCTGATTGCTTCAGCAGTCTGGGAGGGCCGGGGGGGGGGGGTCTGCTTGTCACCAAGAAAGCTCAAGCTATGCACCCAGTGCACTAATGGCATACCGAAGGAGTGTAAGATCAAGACATTTCCCTCTTTATTACAGCACCTGCTGTGAGTCCTGTGGGACCTGCCCCCTGCCTGCTTGGCAGGCAGGCCTATTTTATTGGGTGGGACCCTAGAAGTTAACAGCAGCCTTGGAAGTTGAGACAGCCAGACGAACCTTAGGTTATGGTTTTCTGTTATGGCCCCAGTTGTTCAGACTGATTTAATTTGCTTTTAATTCTTTTAATACTTTTTTAACTGTTTTAAACTTATTTTGTAAAGGCTCTTTGCAGGATGTGCTTGGGAGGAGAATGGGGGAGAGCAGGGAGGGTGCCCCAATTACAATGGTTCAAGGTAGGAGAGGTGGGGCAGGCTGGGTAAGGGGCACATGACACAGGCAGTTGGTGTCTGTTGTGTGGCAGCCCCTCCTCCAACTTGGGAAACTGCGGTTGTCCTATCAGCCAGCCCAAGGGTCTGCACCTGCTCTTGGAGAATACCAGGTCGGCTTGTAGAAAGACCTCCCTCATCCATGATTCAATTATGGATGAGGAGGCTGACCTGGCATGTAACACTGAGACCTGGGTGGGTGAACAGGGTGGAGTTGGTCTCACACGCCTGTGCCCACCTGGGTACTCAGTGCAGCATCAGGCCAAACTCAAGGGTCAGGGAGAGGGAGTTGCTGGGGTCTATAGAGATTCTCCCTCCCTGCCTCCCTCTCTCCAGGCTGTCTGTTCAGTTGGAGGGGAATCTAGAGCATGTGTTCCTGGCACTGATCAATCGGGACAGATTAGGGATTCTTCTGGTTTACCACCGTCTTGCTGCCCAGCAATCTCCCTGACAGAGCTGATCTTGGAGGCAATGTTGAGGACTCCCAGACTGCTGTTTCTGGGGGACTTCAACATCCATGCTGAGGTAGCTGGCTCCGTGGTGGCTCAGGACTTCGTGCCTAATAAAAACCAGCAGGGAGGGGACAACTGGCTGGTCCAGGGAGGTGGTTAATGCCTCTGCAGAACATGTGGTGATTCCTGCCTGTTTGAAGGAGGCAGAGGTAAAACCACTCCTTGGGGGGTTCAGGTCAAAGTTGTTGAGCTTTTTTGGGGAGGAGGAAAGCCCCGTTTTTTAGGCATTCAGGACAAAGTTGTTGTTGAGCTTTTTTTTTAGGGAGAAGGAAAGCCCTGGGGGGGGGCAAAAAAATTGTGTTGTTTTTTTTAGGGGAGCCAAAGTTGTTAAGCTTCTTTGGGGGAGCCAATGATCTACCACAGACATTCAGTGATCTACCGGTAGATCACGATCTACCTGTTGGACGTGCCTGCCCTATGCTGTTCAACATTACATGAAACAGCTGAGTGGGGTTATCAGGAGGTTTGGAGTATGTTGTCAGCAAAATGCTGATGACACTCGGCTCTACTTCTCCTTATTATCTGCAGGTGAGGCAGTGGAAGTGCTGGACCAGTGTCTTGCCTCAATAATGGACTGGATAAGAGCCAACAAATACTCAATCCAGATAAGATTGAGGCACTGTTAGTGGGTGGTTCCCTAGACTGGATGCCTGTTCTTGATGGGGTTGCACTTCCTCTAAAGGAGAGGGTACATAGCGTGGGAGTACTCCTGGATCCTTTGCTGTCACTCGAGGCTCAGGTGGCCTCAGTGGCCCGGAGTGCCTTCCATCAGCTTCAGTTTGTGGCCCAGCTGCACTACTATTTGGACAAGAATAGCCTAACTACTGTTGTCTATGCTCTGGAACCTCTAGGTTGGATTAATGCAATGTGTTATATGTAGGGCTGCCTCTGAAGATGGTTCAGAAACTTCAGCTGATGCAGAAATCAGTGGCCAGGTTGCTTACTGGGGCAAGATGGTTTGAGCCTATTACACCGATTCTGGTCCGACCGCACTGGCTACCAATTAGTTTCAGGGCCCAAATCAAAGTGCTGGTTTTGACCTATAAAGCCTTAAATAGTTCAGGACCGCAATTCTTCAAGGGCTGCCTCTTTCCATTTGAACCTACCTGAACCCTGAGATCATCTTCTGAGGCCCTTCTTCGTGTGCCTCTTGTGAGGGGAGGTTGAGAGGGTGGCCCTTTTCTGCAGTGGCTCCCTATTTGTGGAAGGATAGGCGTGCCTGGCGTGCTCTGGTCCATGGGGTCACGAAGAGTTGGACACGACTGAACGACTGAACATCCACAGGGAAGTTCACCTGGCACATTCATTATAACCTTAGGTGCCAGACAAAAACATTCCTCTTTAACCAGGCTTTTGCCTGATTGACATTCAATGCCCTTTTAAAATGTGTTGTGGCCGGGGGCGGAGTTATTGAGTTGTTTTTGTTTTTATTATGCATTTGTGTTTTTATATTGTGAATTTATATTGTTACCGCCCTGGGATCTGCAGGTATAAGCCAGTATACAAATTTTAACAACAACAACCAAGCTTTGACTAGCCACACAATCCAGCAGGGGTCTCTCCAGCCACCTCCTGCAGTTTCTCCAAATTTCTGCACTCACACGTGGATTGTGCTTTTCTCATTTCAAATGGGTTTGGGGTTTTTTTGGTTTTTGGTTTTTGCATTTTGCCATGCATTAAAAATGCATTCTATACGTTCATCTGACATTTTAAAAATGTAGTGTAACTCTTCTGCTCAAATATATTATTTTGTTTTGTTTACTGTGTATATCAAAATTCCTCCAAGAATATGATAATAAAGGAGGAGGAGGAGACAGAAATTTTCTAGCAGCCACAGTTAGATGAAAATCTGGAGCTGCACAGGATATACCCTCAAATGTTTCAAGATCATCTCCTGTGCACCTGCTTATCTATTTCTAGTAAGCATGCATTTTCCTCCTCCCACTTCCTGAACTCCCAAAAAAACCTATTAGGTGGAAGGCTAAAAACTAGAGGACCTAAAATGCTTTAAAAAAATAATGTATTTTGCAGAACAGGCTACCTTTTTACTTTCCTCCCATGATCCTCCTCATTTCAAGGCACCTTCTACCCATGCCTTGCTTTCCTCTTTATCCGGGGAAGTTATTCTCTAATTCAACGACATGGTGCCACTGGTGTCAAGCCAAAACACAGAAACTGCAATCTTCTATTGCCAATAATTAAAAAAGAGGTCAGCTGCCTGTTCCAGGAAATCTTGGTTTGCCCTAACACCACATCCAGCAGGAATGGGACCATCTGTCCCTGACATGTTGATGGAGCAGCTGCACAAACCCAGAGATGGTTCAAAGAGTGGAAAGAGGAAACAAAAACCCACAAAAAAATTAACAGAACTAAGGAAATATGAGCACAGAATGAGTCCTCACAGCTGCCCCCAATCAAATAGCTTCCCCCACATTTTGCTTCTGGAGCTGGCATCCATTTCCATTTGACTGTAACCTTATACAGTTCCTAATGTTTTGTGCCAGCATTGCTTCTTTCCCACTCTCCAATGTGAAAGAGGAAAGGCCCTTCCCACTCACATCCTTCTGGCCTGGCCCCACCAATTTTGCTTTCCTGCAGAGTTTGTCTACTAAGCATCACTTTCCCCAGATACTGTTCCACTTCCCCCTTGGTTATTGAAACTGGAGTTTAAAGTGATCAGAGATTTTGTGTAGCTTGAAGTCTTTTGGGTTACTAAGACACATATGATGTCTCAGATGTCATGCTACTTACATGGCTTGTCTGCAATAAGTAGGTCATGTTCTTAATCGCAGATTGATGCATCATCCAAAATTCACGAGCATGGCACATAGGTCCCAAGAGGTTTTGTGTGCATGACAATGCTTTAAAGGGACCCAGAACAGATAGGAGCATCTCTCTCACTAGGCATCTTTAGTTCTGATCAAAGTTCCAAGGGTTCGTCTTCTAAAGATTAGTGAGACGTTAACAATTCCCTAACCGATGTGAGCCACAACATAGAACTTCAAGAAGTCATACATTGTGTGTCTGTAAATCTCACACTGCAGTGGAGTATCAAGTTCTTTGGGGAGCCTATTATCTAACACACACCAGAAAAATTGGGTGGAATGTGGCCCTAAAGATTGGAAACTGTAAGTAGTAATTTTATTCATTTAATGTAATGGCATCTTAAACATAAGGGAAAAAATCAGGCAATAAAAGTATTATACAGAGGCTTTTCACATCATGGTTTGCACCATGGTGGCATTCAAACATCCTAAAGGTAAAGGGACCCCTGACCATTAGGTCCAGTCGCGGACGACTCTGGGGTTGCGGTGCTCATCTCGCTTTACTGGCCGAGGGAGCTGGCGTACAGCTTCCGGGTCATGTGGCCAGCATGACTAAGCCGCTTCTGGCGAACCAGAGCAGCACACGGAAACGCCGTTTACCTTCCCGCCGGAGTGGTACCTATTTATCTACTTGCACTTTGACGTGCTTTTGAACTGCTAGGTTGGCAGGAGCTGGGACCGAGCATCGGGAGCTCACCCCGTCGCGGGGATTCGAACCGCCGACCTTCTGATCAGCAAGCCCTAGGTTCTGTGGTTTAACCCACAGCGCCACCTGCGTCCCTCAAACATCACAGTAGGTCATAACTTCTTATGAATGGAAATGAGCTTAGACTCCCACCTGAGCTTGTGTACTCCCTCTCCTCCAGCATGGCCATGTGGAGAAGTTCAAAAGGTTTTGCTTTCAATTTTGGTTAACTGAAAGGGTTTGCATGTAACTGAGGTTAATATTAGCTACGGTTTGCTGAAACAAGCCAGCTTCATAAATCATAGTTTGAAGTTGATTTGTTTCAAACAGACATAGTCAAGATTGAACTCCGTTGCTTGTTTGTTTACTTGGTTGGTTGGTTGGTTGGTGAGGGTAATGAATAATAGAAAATGCTTCATGCAACACTGCTATTCTCTATGTAAGACTAAAAAAAGATAATTGGGGGGGGGGGGGAAATGGTGAAATTTACATAGGGTGTGTGTCCCCTGTGCTAGTAGTATAATCATAGGTATAACTCTTTCCCCCTCCAGCCCTCAGTCTTACCATCCTCTAAATACTAAAACATGCTCCCTCTTACAATGGGAGAAAAGAAGCTGAAATAAAATAAAATCCAACATGTCCCCATAATATTACAATAAAAAATGGAATCACTTATAAGCCAGTCCCTTTGGGGAGAAGGCAACTGAGCAAATTATGCAAGTATTCAGAACACTTGCACAGGCCTGCCAATGAAATACCAGTAAAACAGATTAATATCCTTGGAAATGGGGAAGAAATGGGCTGTTTTCCAATTCAGGCATAATGACTTTTCTAAAGAGAAAGAAGAGAGGGAGCCCGGTGGAACAGCTAGCTGTAGAATGAGAATGGCACCTATAATGACACTGTAAAACATCATTTGAAGTGTGTGTGTGTGTGTGTGTGTGTTGTAGGGGACTTTCAATGGGGAGCAGCATCCTTAGCTGCCAAGGTGAGGCTGGAAGTATCAGCAGCTGTCTCCTATTCTGAAATGTTGAACTTTCTTGCCAGGGAGGTATAAGGTGTTTTCTCCTGGTGCCCTCTTCATCCTAGCTCAAGCTGAGCCAGATTGCAGTGCCAGATTGGGGACAGAACTTTGTCGTTCACAAAAGCCTTTGTCAAAAGTTGGATGCATGAACTCTTGCTGTGTTTCAGCTGGGTTGAGTTTATGCAAACTCCTCCAGAGCCTCTCTTCATGACAAACAGAGACACCGAGAGCTGTTTCTTTAACAGCTTCAAATCATTCTGACAGCAAAACTACAGAAAACCATTTAGGGATACCGTGGGGCTAGAAGTTTTTAATAACACCCAATGAAGTGTTATTAGTTTAACTTCTTTCCCAGCACTGAATACATTAATTTAGCTTCTTAAAAGGAATTAAACAATTTGGGGCTTGAAAAATGGAGAGTAGTTTTCTCCATACTGATTGGAAATGTATTCTCTCGGGGCTTAGAAAGCAATGGGAGAGGTCGGCAGGAAAACTCCTAAATTATGTTCTCCTAGCGGCATGCAGTGCATAAAAGTGGCTCAGTCCTTGGCATCTGGGATAGAAGAGACACTATGCCTGAAATTCTGAAAAGCCACTTCCAGTCAGTATACAGTTGGCTTATGCTTGGTCCCAGCTGCTGTTGGAAAGATTGGAAGATATTTAAGGAGTGTATAAAAACACAACTGGATATTGGATGATTTGCAATTGGGATGTGTATGTGCCAGTTTTTGAGAGTGAGAAATGCCACCACTAGGGTCCGTTGTGGAAACCAGGACCAAATAGTCCACTCCATTTGTCTTTCCCTTACTCCCCACCACCCCAGGATAACTACCAGCATCATAATGCCGGTATACAATTATATGGTGCAACCACATTTGGAGCACTGTGTACAGTTCTCATAACCTCACCTCAAAAAAGGTAGTGTAGAGTTGGAAAAGGTTCAGTAAAGGGCAACCAAAATGATCAAGGGGGTGGATTTACTCCTCTATGAAGAAAGGTTGCGGTGGTTGGGACTTAGAAAAAAAAGGCAGGAGGTGACATGAAAGAAGATTATAAAATTATGCATGGTCTGGGAAAACTGGATAGAGAAAATTTTGCCTCCCTGTCTCATGACACTAGAACTTGTAGGCATCCAGTGAAGCTGAATGTTGGACGATTTAGGGCAGATAAAAGAAAACACTTCTTCATGCAACACTCAGCCAAACCAAGGCACTCGCTCCTCCAGGAGGCAGTGATGCCACCAACTTGGAAGGCTTTAAAAGAGGATTAGGCAAATTCACGGAGGAGAGGGCTATCAATAGCTACTAGCCACGATGGAGATGCTCTACCTCCACAGCTGGAGGCAGCAGTACTTATAAATACCAGCTGCTAGAAAACCACAGGGAGGGAAAGTGCTCTTGTGCTCATGTTCTGCTTGCTGGTTTCCCATAGGCATCTGGTTGGCTACTGTGAGTATAGGATGATGGAGTAGATTAGCCAAAGGCCTCATCCAGCATGCTATTCTTATGTTGGGCTAACAGGAGCTGGAGTCTAGCAACATTGGGGGGGGGGGGTTCCCTACCCCTGCACTAGGAACAAGTGGCTATGAGGAACAGCCCCAAAGCCTTCTACCTACTTCTGAGCCCTGGAAGGAAACATACCAGCAGCAGTGCCAGATGGGCTCTGCTAGAGTGTTTGCACGGCACCCTCCCCACCTCACCCATCCTGGTAAGCAACAGTGACCCACCCACTAGGAAATGAGCATAGTGCCTCCATGTTCCTGCTCTGTTCTGAGTTTTTTGTGCAAAACATTGGATCCAAAAGAGAAAGATGCTGTTTAATTTGCCCTTGGGGTAAGAAAAAAGTTGAAGGTTAGAACTGACTGAGTGAAGGATCCCAGCAGAAGGAAGAAAATGCAATTTGCCTTTAGTAGTTGAACTTGGTGCTCACTGCATGTTGGGCTAATAAGGCCAGCTAAATTCAAGAAACATTGAACATTCACCTGGGGAAGGGGAGCAATAGAAAGTGGCAGTGGCTCCCAACTAATGCATTAGCATCTCATTCTTTTCACCATCAGAAATTAGCAAGTTCACCATCTGAGAACCAGAAAAAGCAGCAGAGGGGAGTCACAACCACCAGCAGCTGCGTGTTCAGTACTGTGGAGCCAGTTCTGCTTTAGGTGAAGGGTGGGGGAGGTGACCTTTCCTTCCTTTCTGGAAATTCCCCTGTGAGCCCCAACAGCACTATCAGGCTGCTTGGAGCACTGGATAAGAACAGTTGCCATAACAGGCTGTTAAAATATACTGCAACATTTCCTTACAGATCAGCACATTTAAAAAGGTAAAGGTAAAGGAACCCTGACAGTTAGGTCTAGTCACCGATGACTCTGGGGTTGCGGTGCTCATCTCGCTTTACTGGCCGAGGGAGTCAGCGTTTGTCCGCAGACAGTTTTTCCAGGTCATGTGGCCAGCATGACTAAGCTGCTTCTGGCACAACAGAACACCGAAACCAGAGCAGCGCACGGAAACGCCGTTTACCTTCCTACCGGAGTGGTACCTATTTATCTACTTGCACTTTTGGGGGTGCTTTTGAATGGCTAGGTTGACAGGAGGTGGGACCAAGCAACGGGAGCTCACCCCGTCGCAAGGATTCAAACTGCCGACCTTCTGATCGGCAAGCCCAAGAGGCTCAGTGATTTAGACCACAGCACCACCCACGTCCCTAAATACACTGCAACATTTCCTTACAGATCAGCACATACCTTCTAATAATGCCAAATAGATAGTATCTATGCAGAAGTTGTAGAAGGGAAGTAAAAAGTAGAATAAAAATGTACCAACCCTTCCCATGCAAAGCTCTATATTATGCTCCAGGCAGAACTGTCTATCCCCACCCACTCCCAATTCTCCTTTCATGGCATTCCTGCCCACACTGTAGCATACCTTTTGGATGACACTAGGATGCTGAAATAGACTGGCTTCCTGAGCCCTGAAGGCAAATACCATTTTCTCCGCAGTTCAGATATGATGAGGAACTAGCAGCCAAAAAAACACAAAAAACTGGCCGCCTCAGGGCTGATTCACACACTGCATTGCCCTCCCAGTCCCCTCCATTGAGTAATTCCTGTGAGTGATGAGTTCAGTGAACAAGTCCTGCCTAGCAAACTTCCAGCCTGGAAACAGAAACTCCAAGGTCAGCCCAATGAAGTATGGTGAATAGTGCTACATTTGGACAACTGAAGAACTAAGGTGATGTCTGTAGCAAGGTGTTGTTTTTCTGCCTATAATTCAATGGCAGAATGCTTGTCTTAAATGCAGAAGGCCTCTGGTTCAAACTCCAGTTTGGAAAGGATCCAGTAGCAGGGGATGGGAAAAGATCAGTGGTGGTTGGTTCCCATTAGGACTGGTAAGGCAGAAGGCAGAGAGGTCAGAGGTAAATGGAACTAGAGCCAATGACAGGCAGAGCCAACTTATACTTTTGGCCCTATCCTTTTCTCTGCAGAGGTCTACAATGGCAATACTGAGATTAAGGAGGAGGGTGCTTGTGGGGAGTGCCAACCCCTGGTTTGATTTCAGTAAGAAGAAAGGCAGAAGCATAGAAAGCTGCCTTACACCATGTCACAGCACCAGTTCATCTCACTCAGTATTGTCTGCTGGCAGCAGCTTTTCTGGGTTTCAAACAGGAAGCATTCATTCTGCAGGTGTAGGGGACTGAGTGTGGTAAGTGCCACACCACTGAGCTATGACACTTTCCATAGATTGGGGGTGGGGAGGGTGGCTGAGGGCACATTGAGACTGGGTGGGGGCAATGCCCCACTTGCCTGAATGGACCAGCCTCTGCTGGGAAAGATTTCTGCCTGAGACCCTGGAGACCTGCTTCTAGTCACAGGAAACAATACTGGCCAAGTGGACAATAGCCTGACCTCTATGAGGCAACTTCCCATATTCCTGGTAGAGTTGGCCTGAGATTAAAAAGCAAGGGATGAATCACAAAACACTTTATGAGTTGAAAAACTGTTGAAAATGTTTGTTAACAGGTCCTGTTGTTGGTGCTGTCAAAGGTACAGTACCCAGTTGGTACTGACGCACGGCAGGGTCCTGACTTTTGGAATGCTTTCATGGCGACGTCTCCCTCCCTCCCTCCTTCATCATTAATGCTCAGGGAGGATTTAAAAACATTCCTGTTCCCCCAGGCATTTGATGCCTGAAAGATAACTTTCCCTGGAAAGTATAAGCTGTGAGGGTATGTGATTGCTTTTATTTGTTTTGGGTAATTTTAATTGTTTTTAGATGTTTTTAATCACTTCTATTATTATGTGGGTTTTTTTAATTGTATTGTGTTAACATTCTGGGGTTTGCTGCCCTTGGCTCATTAGGGAGGAAGGGTGGGATAAAGAATGCTACTATCAGGAAGAGAGGGGGGGGAGACAGACAGCGTTTTGAAGTCTGTGTTGTATTGTGGTCAGAGTGATGGGCTTAGAAAATGGAGAGTTGGGTTCAAAATCCTCCAGAGCTTGCCAGCTTACTAGGTCTTGTTAGGACAATCAGTGTCTCTCAGCCTAATTCAAGGGTTTTCAACTTCTTTGAGACCTCAGGTCCCTTGACAAACTGCAGCTCTCCTGTGGCAAACCACTTACACTAGGGTTCCATTACAGGACACGTGTAAGTGGGGATTTCCCTGTCCCCTGTCCCCTGTCTCCTCCCCATTCTGCCTTGCTCCTTTTTGGCACACATGTAAGTGGCAGTGCATGAGTCGATGGGAACCCAAGAAATGCCACTGCTCTGCAGGGCTCAGCTGACACACTCCACATGGCAGCCCCAGCCTGCCTTTCCCAAAATTTGCGCACACATGGTGGGGGGAGTTGGAGAGGGCAAAACGAGATTAAGATCAAAAGCAGAAATATTTTGCCGTTGTGGAGAAGGAAAGCGAGAAACGCACAGCACAGGGCATACATGCAGACATGGTGCTTTGCTGCAACATTCTCCCTGTTCCCCTAAAGCTGTGTGGACTGTTAAGGAAGAGCAGCATTGTGGGGGTAGAGAAGAAGAAGGGAGAGCACTGTTGGGGGGTAGAAGGAGCGGGAAAAACACTGTAGATACTCCTCACTTTCAGGGTTATTTTTAAATCCTTCCTTATAGAGCACACACACATCCAGGCAAACACACCAGCTAGTTTGCTATTTTCTTGCATTTCAGAAGCTGGGGAGGATTTTCATTTGTTGTTGTTGTTGTTGTTGTTGTTGTTGTTGTTGTTGTTGTTTGGGGGAGATTTTAAGAAAATAAACTGTCATGCAAAAGCATTTCCCCACTTTTTTTGTCATTGTTTTATTTCAGGAAGATAATTGGCTGTGAGTTAAAGCTGGTTCCCCTGAATGTTCTTCAGGAAGAAAGAGAAAGAGAGATAATGCAGGAAGATATGGGATGCAATTTAACGAAAGCACGGACCCTGGGACTACCCTGAACATTCCTCAAGGCACTCCAGGGTGCCATGGAACACTGGCTGAAAACCAGTGGCCTAATTAAGAGGACTTTGGGAGAATGAGATGGGACCAAGGAAATGGGCGGAGACCATTAAGAATCAGAGCTGGAAGTGACTTCAAAGGTTATCTAGCCCAACTCCCTGGAATGCTTGGATCTTTCACCCAACGTGGAGCTCAAACCCACGAGCATAAGATAAAGAGCCTCTTGCTCTACCAGCTGAGCTGTCCCTAGTATCCCTAAAGAGAAGGGCAATATAAAAATATCACAAATACCATACTTTTCCATCTATAAGACTAGGTTTTTTTTTCTGTAAAAGGCATGCTAAAAATGGGTCTTATACATGGGTAGTGCATAGGGTGGACATTTGATTGGTTTCTGCCATGGCTGCCAGCAGCTATTGTGCATGTTATTGGTTGCTGCGTCAATGGTTGGTGTTGATTGGTTCACGCTGCGGCAATTGTGCGGGCGATTGGCAGCTTCTGCCGGCGAGGGGATAGACGAAAGGCAGATTCAGCAATGCATGCGGCTGAGCAATTTTCGGCAATCCTTCCTTAAAAAAAATCTGAACAACCCAAGGTAATCCCCCCCCAAAAGCTCAACAACTCAACTGGCAATCCTCCCCCCATTTTCTTAAATTTGAGCTCCCCAAAATAGGGGGCGTCTTATACACGGAAAACTACGGTAAATACAGGAACTTGGACTTGCTAAACAGCACAAGTGTAAAATTTGATTGGGCTGCCGTTTAACAAAGCAGTAAAATGAAGCAGATTCTTCTTCGAGGTTGGAAGGATAAACATCCATCATCCATTACTCAATGGCCTGGAGATCTTACTGCCCCTTTCTACATTGGAATGTATATATTATAATCACCAGTCTTGTGTAGGTATCTACTTGAGCACATGCCTGCACATGTTAATGTATATTTATTTTTAAATTGGGAGTGATTGATAATTCTTTTTGTTAATGTGAGCTCATGATTATTTATCTCATATTTGCAATAAAAACGATATTTACATAAGGAAGGACATTGAAAATGATTAAAGAAATCCTTATATGTTACTGGGGGTGGGGGAATATAAATGGAATAATTTATACTATGTTTTCATTGCTTGTTTTGTTATAAGTGTGTATCTGCAATGATAGATAACACATTCATAATCAAATATGTACATTATGCACACTTAAATTTAAGCAGCAGTAACAAGTTGAGAAAAAGTCCCTCTATGAAAAATTGCACTCTGGTTTTCTGCCTCCCTAACAACTGATTGGAGACAAGACGCTGAGCTGGATCAATTTAAAATAAAGATCCCAAACCCCTCTGCCCCAGATGGCCTATGACATCTTTAGGAAGCTTGGGGTGTGTGAGAAGGGCTCTGCAATTATCATCATAGCAGTGAGGCTGGTGCTCTTACCATCAGCAATGAAGTGCTCAGGAACGTGGAGTGTCACCTTTACAGTCAGTGGGCAGGACAGCTGAGTACCACACACCATGGCCAGGATGCAGGAGCTCACAGCAATTAAGGTAAGTGCTGTCTTGTTCACAGGGCTCTTCAGGGAACCTGAGAAGTAAGAAGTAAAAGAAAAACACAAAAAAGTAAGAAGCAAAAGAAAAACACAGTTACAATGTGAAGATAATGATCAGAGCCCCTACTCATCTCAATCACCATACTGAGGCATGATAAATAAAGTTTTAGATTTGAGCCTTCAAACAATCTCTGACCAGAATTTTCACCATCAAGGCAGCAATGGCAATTTCAGTACCTTCTTGGGTAGCACCCCACCAATGGAGAGCATAAATAATTGAGCAATAGCCACAAAAAGCACCTCTGTTAACCTGTGGTGGGAAGGCTGGAATCCCAATACATTCTAGGCTAGAATAAGGTCTCCCTCTTAGGATATTTAGTTCAAAAGAAACTCCTGTTCAAAAGCATGGCTATACATGTTCCTGTAAAATAAGCCACGCAGCCATGCTTTTTGAAGAGAAGCTTCTATTGAACTATTCCCCCCACCCACCAGGGAAGAGCTTTAAGCTTGAAGCATGTTGGGATTCCCATCTCCCCACTCGCCCACCTGCCTATAAAGCACTCCATTTTGAATTGATGACTCAATCCTTTATGATACCTATCTCTGTGGTCCCTTGCTAAAAAAAGGGGGGGAACAATGTGTGTTTGTGGAAAAGCAGGCTGTGCTTCGTCTTGCCATCTCTCAGGGGTTCGCCTACATTTACCTGCTACAGGTAACTGACATTTGCAGAAGGAACAACATCAAATCTGGCGCTGTGAAATCAGTTTTCCTTTGTTCGCCCTTCTTTGTGGATTCTCATTTACAGAACACTTAAATCCTACCCCCCTCCTCAATCCCAAACGTATTGGAGCAGGGGAAATGTTATTAAACTTTAATTGATAAAGGAAGGTAACTAAATAAAAGACACAAAACTATTTCCCCCTTACATTTCACATAAGAAGCTGTTGTCTTCTAACAAACATCAATAGCTATATAATTTTCTTCTAAAGAAAATTAATATACTTTTTACATAAAAGAATAAAAAAAACCAAGCATTCTCTGATGTAAAGTCATTTATAGGGAAATCAGCTAGAATTGCAGAGCACATAAAAGCTGGAACTTGGTATGAGCTACAATGGTACAGAGACAGCAAAATCCATTTTGTTAGTCACAGAAAGCCTTTTCATCGCTCAAGGTCATTCTTGCAAAGGGCCTCTCACAGCAACTGTGGGCTAAAATAATTTCTGACAGCATGAAGACAGGCTCTTTGCAGCCCAAATCTGATGCTAGACCAACCCCAGCACTGGAGAGCCATGAGGGTCAGACAGCGCTCCTCTGCCCCTCTCTGTGCCCTCTCTCTGTGGACCAACTGTCTTAACATCCCATATGCCAAAAAGCTGACACCTAAGAAAATTATTCAGAGCCAGCAGAACCTTTTGAGTCTATGCAGAGCCAATATATGCAGCGGCTCCATGGAATATTGTGCTGCAGCTGGGCCTCCATCTAGACCAAATCTAGTTCTCCTGCAGAGCTTGTTAATAAAGTAAATTTAATGGGGGAAAGTGCAAGATACAGTGCTAGCAGAAGAAAAAATTGGCAACCCTACTGCACAACACAAAGGCCGTGAAACTAATTGAATGAAAGCCCGTTGCCCTTTCTGCCTTCAAGTTAAGAAGGCCAAAATGTTCTCCTTGCAAAAGAAAAAGAAACGGAGAGTGGGCTGTTGAAACAAGGGAAATGGCAACACCACGTGAACATCGAATCCTCCTTTCCTGTAATAATTGGGTCGATTCTGCTATAATAACACAGTTTGAGCAAGAGCAGAGAACAGGCCACACAGATTTGAAAGTTAAGGAGAAATACATGCACCAAAACCAAATAAATATTTGTTCCAGGAAGGGAAGGGTTTCAGAATTGGAACTGAATTGGAAGGCAAACCATGCACACTGATTAGAATTCTCTGAAAGTCTGGACAGCTCCCTACAAGCAAACCAAATAGAATTGTAGGCTCATTCACACTTCTGCTTGTCCCATGCCTAGAAAGCATGGGTCTGAGAGCTTTTTTCTGCTTGACCCTTAATTTCTAGGCTCAAGCAGTTTTTCCAGTGCCCTGCTCCTTTCCTAAGAAAAATAATAAATTATTATTATCATTAGCTCTAAATTGGAACAAATAAAATCGAAAATTCTTTCTAGTAGCACCTTAGAGACCAACTGAGTTTGTTCCTGGTATGAGCTTTCGTGTGCATGCACACTTCTTCAGATACGAGATATGGTATCTGAAGAAGTGTGCATGCACACGAAAGCTCATACCAGGAACAAACTCAGTTGGTCTCTAAGGTGCTACTAGAAAGAATTTTCGATTTTGTTTTGACCATGGCAGACCAACACGGCTACCCACCTGTAATTGGAACAAATGGAAATCCATGGGAAACCCGATTGCCATTTGCTCCAACTGAGTGCCAAAGTTCCCCGGAGGAACGAGGATGAGTGCTGAGAGTTCACACACTCAGTGAACACTCAGTGTTCACGCACTCACGAACTCTCCCAGCCCAAAAAAGGTCCAAGATTCACTGGTTCCTTTTAAGATGGGCAAATGCTCACATTACATAATTCTGCTGTTCCACACTAAAATATGTGTTGCATTCTACAAAGTATCTGTCACAAACGTCAAAGCCTTGATCTCAGCTTGATCCCAGGAGGTAAGTGGAGAAACCTCAGTAAGTTATCAAAGCCGACACCAGCAAAATCACTTTTGAGATTCTTAAGAAGTATTTTTAAACCATTTTAACTAAGCCTAAACTGGTTAGGATAAGGACATTTTAATGACTACCTGCTCCCTTATGAGCCCACTTGGCTACGGTGGTTCATTTACCAGAAGTAATGTATTTAGCATTAACTCTGGAAGTGTATACTGTACTTGATTCTGACCAAGCTAAGCTTCCATTATCTTAGCTAGCAACTGGAACAACTGTTGCTTGTTTTCGTTAACACGTAGGAATTGCTTAAATTGCTTTGGAATTGTAGTCGAATCTTTTACTTGAAAACTGATGCCACTACCTTTTGATTTTCAGGTTTCTGCCTTCAAACTGTTACTAGAGTTTGCGTCCAATGCAATTATCTAGTTGTGAAACATTCCTCAGTTGATTATTGAAATATGATTTAATAACACTACCATAGTATTCTGAAAATGTTTTGGCAGTGCCTGGATTAAGCATGTAGATTGAGGTTTGCCATCAAATATTTTAACTGTTACCTTTGGTTCGCTGTGTATTTACTTTGTATTACTGTGTATTCATGCTGTTCACTGCTTTGCGGGCTTTGGGGCTAAAAAGCTGTACATAAATAAACCATACCATACAGCTGGTATTAGCCAATTATTTAGAGGCTCTTTCAGAAAAAAAAGGAGACTTAATTGTTTTCAACTCTGTAACTTTCTCTGCACCTGGAGAGCAGTTTGGAGCATACAAAATGTGCACACTGCATTCAAATGCACACCAAGAGATAAATGACTTAACACGAGACCTTTAAAAAACAGGTGAATTTAAACTTTATGACCCAGCATTAACGAAACACACTGCAATAGAATCCTTGGATTTCAGGGCTTATTTTACAGACGTGAAAGCAACACCTACTCATCCCTTGCCCCAGAAGCTAAAAGCTGTCAAGAAGCAGGTTTAGTCGAGGAATGAGAATATTAATTGATTCATTGATGGCTGGGGTAGTGAACAGTGCTCTGTTTATACAGGAGTCACACACACATGTCTGGACACTACGAGAGAAACATCTAGACCATGGGAAGGCAAACTAAAGCCCGGCGGCCGGATCTGGCCCAATTGCCTTCTCAATCCGGCCCTGTGGATGGTCCGGGAATCAGCGTGTTTTTACATGAGTAGAATGTGTGCTTTTATTTAAAACGCACCTCTTGGTTATTTGTGGGGCATAGGAATTCATTCATTTTTATTCCCCCCCCCAAAAAAATATAGCCTGGCCCCCCACAAGCTCTGAGGGACAGTGGCCTTGTCCCTTGCTGGAAAAGTTTGCTGACTCCTGATCTAGACAGCACCTTGCAAACCCAGCAGTGTTTAAATTCAGGGGCAAGCTTTTTGTCTTGTGGGACAGGCTTAATACCTTTATGGTATGTTTCTGAAGAAGAAGAAGAAGAAGAAGAAGAAGAAGAAGAAGAAGAAGAAGAAGAGTTTGGATTTGATATCCCGCTTTTCACTACCCGAAGGAGTCTCAAAGCGGCTAACATTCTCCTTTCCCTCCTTCCCCCACAACAAACACTCTGTGAGGTGAGTGGGGCTGAGAGACTTCAGAGAAGTGTGACTAGCCCAAGGTCACCCAGCAGCTGCATGTGGAGGAGCGGGGAATCAAACCCGGTTCCCCAGATTACGAGTCTACCGCTCTTAACCACTACACCACACTGGCTCTCAGTGTGGAAAGACTCAACAGCTGAAATGTAGCTGAATGTTGAGCAGCAGAAGCTTCTCTAAAGAAGAGTGTGCCTGGTGTAGGAGGGCAAGAAAAGGCCCTGAAGCAGGAAACCCTTGTTTAAGAGAACAAAAGAGCAAGATTTTTTTTTAAGGTGGGGAGGGGCATGCAAGCCTTTGTTAGTTTTGTTTTGTTTTAACAGGAATGGCATCCAAGTATCATTGCCATTTTCAATCCAATCAGCTGCCACTTAATTAGTCTGGAAGGAAAGCTGAATTCTGAAATAAAAGGCTCCCTGCAGTGCCCTGAAACCCTGAGCATGTAAGCAGTGTCTGCCAGTGTCACATGCCTCTTGCCCTCTCTTTCATGACATTTTCCATTGGCACCAATTAGATGTGCTCTGGACTCGCTGGGGGGCAGACAGGCTGCTAGAGAAAACATCCCATGAAGTGGCAGATTCCTCTGAAGATTCTGAAACCTTTCAAAAGAAGGACAGAAGCCAGAGGTTGGGGGTCAGCAAAGGGGAATAATAAGTACCCCAAAATGACTAACCTTATGAGTTTATTCTCCTCCTCTTACTGCACTGGAGGGTTAACTGGGTCTGCATTCACATGGCCATATATTCCATTTTCTGAGCAATATCCTGTTAATTTCTGCTTTATAGCTGAGCTTTCACGTGGTCTAAAAGCCTCTACCAGAACTATAGCAGAATATGGTGCTAGTTTGGCCCTCATTTCTCTGTCATTTGCAAAAAGATCCCCCCCCCCTCGACTGCTAAACTTGTGCTATATTTCTGGAAGCAGATTTTACGTCACGTGCAAATATAATGCAGAATTTAATAGTTAGGGAAACACTGGGAAACTGGCACATTGCTAGATTTGATGGGGACATGCACAACTCTGTATGGATTTATCTTTAATAGCTCAACCTCCTCATAACAATATACAGTCCTAAATCAACTTTATAAATACACAGTTGGGAAATCAGCCAACCAAGACATAATGAACTTTAATTACCCAATTTTTAATCAGCACAAATTTTGTTAACTGGAGCCAGATGTGGATGCTAAAATGCCTAGCAATCAGGTCCCTCTTTCCCACTCCATGGCAGCACTTGGTATTTCACTGAAAATTCCCACCTCAAGATAATTACAGGAATACGGAAAAGAGCTGGGGAGGAGGGTGAATGGGTCATCCATGCTGCGTTGAACCTGCACCAATCTCATTAAGATGAAAGGAAGTCACTTGCAAGGAGCTCTGGTACACAGCAGCTGCAAACTCAAAGCAGCCCTATGTGTGTGGGAGGAAAGGGGAGCAAATTGTAGATCACCAACTCCTCAAGGAAGCAACCAAGCATGGCAAAATCGCCCATATACATGCCCAGTTTCCTTTCGCAGACTTAAGGGAGGGGCGAGAATTGCCCACCAAACACCCAAGAAGGCCACACTTGTCAAGGGAGTTGACTGTGTCTAGTAACTATCCAGAGTTATGTTCAGGCAGAGACTCATTAAGGCAGTTCACGACACCAAGTATCCTGCAACTCAAAAACTAATGACAGATTAAGGAAAAGGATCCCTGAATGGTTAAATCCAGTCAAAGGTAACTATGGGGTGTGGCACTCATCTTGCTTCAGGCTGAGGGAGCTGGAGTTTGTCCACAGACAAACTTTCCAGGTCACGTGGCCAGCATGACTAAACTGCTTCTGGTGCAACAGGACACCGTGACGGAAACCAGAGCACATGTAAACGCCGTTTACCTTTCTGCCGTAGTGTCTATGATTATTATTATTATTTTTAAAAAACCAGAAGCATTTTAGTGTGCATTTCTTCTAATATATGGTCATTTTTTTGTTATGCAATATGGCCTAACCTGACCATTTCCCCCTATTTCGCTGTTCTGGGTGCTCCCATCAGATGAAATTAGCTAGGTGGCTACTAGGTGGAGGGAGAGTCTTCTTGGTAATGGCACCCCAGCTGTGGAATAACTTCCCATTTTATTATTTTGTATGGTGAGCTGCCCAGCAAAAAGCATTATTAGAAAGCCTACATAAATTCCATAAATAAACAGCTGAAGCACTCCAGAAAGGCGCCCCAGATGCTATTCAAAGGGTGCAAGATAACCCCTGTTAAATAAACCACAATAAAACAAGCAAACAAAAAGAAATTCCTTAATTTATGGATTATAAAAGATGTCCCGTTGTCAATCAGGGGAATTCTACATCAAAAGGAATCCTACAGGAGCATGGGAAAGCCACCAGTTGTTTGCATGATTTTGCTTCCTGAAAATCTCATTTGACAAAAATGGTTTCTAGTACTTATGGCTGAAAAGATGTGTTTTCAATTATGTGGATACTGCCTGGTGTAACCTGAAAAGTCGGAGGGAGGTGCAGTAGCATTTTCAGCATAGGGAGGAGAGATTTCAGCAGCCTGCATAGTTTATTGCTTATTTCCATTTTTTAATAACAAAGTAGAATTATGCAAACTGATATATATTCTTGGTTTACACTAATTGCATTTAGCTCTTTTTGCTCAAAATGGGTGGGGTGGGGTGGGGGTGGATCTTGACAAAATGTTGTTGGCACAGAGCAGGGGCAGCCAGAGGCATTTTGGAACATGAAGTGAAATGCCCCACTGCTGCCCCCCACGATGGGGGAGGGGGAACTCCACAGAGCCATAGCTGGGGGGCGGGGGTCTAGCCAGGGTTTCTGCCCTGGGTGAAGCCTCCAGAGGGGCGCCATTGAGGCTCCCAGACTCCCAGCATGTCTGGGCTTCAGCCGGAGGGAAAGATGAAAAAGTGAACTGTTTATTTCATAACTGATCCCTGTGGAAGAAGAAACAGATGGAAATCTGCTGGGATTTTTAAGGAAGATTTTTGAAAAGGAGATAGAACATATTTTCTTTCCTGAAAAAGCCATACTTTTATTTATTTATAGACAGTATTTCAACCCAAAGGTAAACTTAAAAACAATTTAAAAGTATACCAAAAAGGGCCAATGTTAGAATACCACATAAAATTGACAAAAATCTCCACTTGTCTCCGAACTGCTAGAATAAATAAAAGTGTGTTCACCTCTGAAAGAAGATCAGGGAAGTTGAAGTTGAGGGTTGAAGAACTAGTCCACTGCCAATTTAGCACAACTGTCTTTAAAATCTCTTGCCCCCCACCCCGCCCCGGTCCACTTCTATACAAAGATTTTGCTTCATTCTCTCTTTTTCCTCTTTCTTGGAAAAAAAAAACCCCCAATGATTAATTAACTATACCCAAAGGATTGTGTTCAATGCTTGATGGATGGAATTTCACTCATAAGTTAACTGATTTCCTATCATAAACAGTGGAACTATAAAACCTAAAGTATATTTCTGTTAATCCTCTGAACACTAATTAGGCCAGTTCTTATGCAATGATCTTGGCTTAAACAGTAAAGTTTACCAACCTTACTTTCATATGTTGGCTACTTAACTAAGAATGAACAAGTTATTCTTAGCTGAGTAAGAGGTTAGTAGGGCTGCCATATTTCAAAAAGTGAAAACCCGGACACAAACTTCCCTGAAAAGGGAAGTTCTGGGAACTGTAGTTTAAACAGCCACAACAAAAATGTCAAAGCCGGTTCACAAAGGTCAGCGGGTGATTGTTCAATCTAAGCATTTTACACTGTCATCTATTGTTGTTGTTGTTCAGTCGTTCAGTCGTGTCCGACTCTTCGTGACCCCATGGACCAGAGCACGCCAGGCACGCCTATCTTTCACTGCCTCCAATTATGTCTCAACTGGTGCATTGCCTTAAAAAATATTTGGCAGTTCTTCAACAATATTTGACTGGTGAGATGCCCCATCCTACTGACTTTTCATTCACAAGAGAGGAGTCAATAGAGTTGAGCATATGACCGGGGTCATCAGTCTCTCTCTTTACTAACAGTAATGTATCCTGTCAGAGAGCAGTGCAAAACAATGGGCTGTCATTGGGCTTCTTTTGGTTTTGTCCATAGATATACACCTCGGGGAGTGGACTCTCACTTAAAAAAAGAAAGCCAAGTCTATCAGAATCAGTATTAACTGGAGAACACTTTCTACCTAGTCTACCACTCTTCCTTAACCAGTAGTTCAACAATTGACATGTTGAGGAGGTACATAAATATGGCTACCTGTAGAGTAAAGAGGATAATTTGTCGGATGAAGGCAGAATCCACACACACCTTCCTCTCCAAAGCAATAATCTACCATGGGTGATAATTTGCAGCAGGATCAATGGAGACAGCAAAATCTTTGGCTTAAGCAGCAGGAACCGCCAGCTCCCACAACCGTGCACTCTGCATGTTCTATTCAGCCTGAAGAGTCCTTGAAGCCATTTGTTAATCTGTCTCTAATTCTCAGTCTCAGTAGACTTTAGGAGTTTTAATGCCTGATACATTGAAATAAATATGCTTTTCTGTAAAGACCATAATGCTTCAAATGTTGACCTCTTGTGTGTGCATGCACGAGCACACACAGAGTACACTGGCAATCTTATGCGGACATTATTCCCCACTGTTTTAAGTCAGATACTGATGCATACACAGAGTCCTGGGGCAAATAACTGGCACATCTTTACATTTTGTAAGCCAACAAATTAATCATTATTATGGAGTCCCAATAGGGAGAGGGAAGAGAAAATGGTGCTGCAAACAGAAGAAAAGGAAATACAAAGCCAACAAGTAGTGAATGGGCCCTGGAGGCTGACTAGTTCACAGTTCATGCATTAACTGGGGGCATTTATAGCCAGAATGCAAATCACTGTGTGCACAGCTGCCCAAGAAAAGGTGCAGGTTCTAGGATGAGGGCTGGCCAAATGGTCAGTGGCATAAAGAGAAGTGTGGAAATCTTGATCAACAAGCTTCAAAGAGAATTTGCCCATTCAAGAAGCAAACCAAAATAATGCCTCCTTACTTCCAGTTTAAGAGCTTGTCAAACTGCAGCAACTGATCTGTATCTCTCAAATACAAACAAAGCATGTACAGTGGTGCCTCGCAAGATGAAATTAACTCGTTCCACGAGTCGTTTTTTTATTGCGAAAATTTCGTCTTGCGAAGCGCGGTTTCCCATAGGAATGCATTGTAATTTAATTAATGCATTCCTATGGGCAAAAAATGTCGGGGCCTGTTGGCGGCAGCAGCAGCAGCAGCAGCGACTGCCTGGCACTGTCATCAGCATCCTCGCCACCGCCACCACCGCGGCCATCGTCTTCGCCCTGCTTCTCCCGCCTCAGCGCCCTGGCTGGGCTCGGGCTCCGTCTCCAGCCTGGGAAGGGGGAGCCGGAGGGAGGGAGGGAAGGGGTGGTGGAGCTGTGCCTGAGGGGAAGCAGGAGGAGGAGTGTTGTTGTCAGGCAGGCCGAGGCTCTCATGGCAGGAGCGGCCTCTAGCGCTCACTCACGCTTTGTGCTGCTGCAACCATGGTGAGGAGACAGAAGGAGGGAGCAGCCCCCGGCCACACCAGCAGCTGCGGCGGCGAAGACGAGGAGGAGGAGCTGCTCCATTTCAGGTTCCCGCCCCTTGAGCCCTGCTGGTCTCCTCAGCCGCAATGCAATGCAAAGCACCGCCGCCGCCGCTCTCCTCGCAGCGGGGTTCAGGCCGTGCTGCCACAAAAGACTCCGGAATGCCTCGCTCCCTCCGAAAGCCGCGCTTCTTCTTATCTCTCTTCCTCGCCCTGTTGTGGTGTTTGGTTTTCTTCGCGCCCTGCCTAGTTTTCGTGTTGCGAGTCACGGCCATAGAAAAAAAATTGTCTTGCGAGTCACCTAAAAAATCGCTAAACCCTTTCGTCTAGCGAGTTTTTCGTTGCGTGAGGCATTCGTCGTGTGAGGTACCACTGTAACATATACATCTTCAACAGGAATAGGAAATGGGTTGCCAAATTTGTGCAGATACCGTAATCACAAAAGATGAACAGTCCTGACAGAGAAACATTAAACAACAAAAAATCCCACAGCCAAAGAAAGTGTCCTTTCTCAAAAAAGGGGGAAAAAGGTCCTATTGAGGACATTATCAACATTGATTGGTTCTTTTTCCCTTTTTATTTTGGAAATGGATAAATCCAATTAAAGCTTCCATTTATTCCTATTTTCTGAGCTGCTTGGCTAACCATACTCCAGGGAGTCCTGGCTGCTGGTGGGCATCATTTCATTTCATTTTTATTCAAAAGGCCCCTGGGAGAGGGCACAAAGCATTGTCCTTGAGGTTGAAATGGGGAGAGAGGAGAACCCCCCCCCCAACCTGAGCTCTTTGGGATATAAAGTCACTACACAGTTTGGGGACTTCCGGTTAGGTGCCGGTCAATGGCGGACGGGAGTCCGACGGCTCCGTCCTCCGCTAGGCTTTAGGGACTTCCGTGCCTGCGCCACGGGTCCCTTAAAGCCACGGGAAGAGCGTCCCGTGGACCTGAGCTTCGTGGGTCCCAGACGTGCCGTCTCCGTTCCCGATTGACCCTCGTAAGGGGGAAAATCGGGCGAGCGGAGCGCCGGCACGGGACTGAAGAAGCATCTGCCTGCGGAGGATCAAAGCAGCGATCCCGCCAGACTCGAGCACCCGGCACTTCCTGCATAGAAATCTCCGAAGAAACTCTGTAAGTTAAAGAATTGGATTATTTTTACAAGTTTAAAGAGCACTACTTGCAGAGGAAACTGCAAAAGGAAGCCTGTTCCCTTTGTACTGTTCGCGCGAGCTTGGTAGCGCTAAAAGATCAAAGCCGCGACTAACGGAAAAGTTTTGCGAACTCTGCCAAACTTTTTAAAAGTGGTTTAAAAGTTGCTTAAAGTTTGTTTTAAGACTTAAAAACAGTTGATATGGCAAAAGAAGACGCCCCTCACCCTCTGGATTAGGATTCCGGGTCAGTAGCGGGCTGTGATATATTGTTGCCATTTTTTCTTTGTTGGTGTCTCAGTGGCTGTTTACCAGTGGAGACATTTTGACTCTTTTGTAACCAGATACAAGCTACTTTATAAACTTTGGTGGTAACACTGCAAGTCAAGAACTGTTACTGACTTGGGCTACATGAAAGTGGACCCTTCTTGGCTTTAAGGAATTTATACTTTGGAATTTAAACTCTTTGCCTAAAAGTTGGACTTTTGGGACTGGTGTGGGCTCCTGGCTCAGCAGTCTCTTTGTTCTCAGAACTGATCTGCCGGCCACCTGGTGTTTACTTTTGGGACTGTTGGCCTTCTACTGTGAATGTCTGAGATTGTTACCACAGCAACTGGAGTGACCTTGAGATTACAGTTGCAGAGCCCACAGGGAATGGAAACTAGATCTAAAGGAACTGGCTCTGAGAAAAGAAAAGGCTCTGTTTCCCTAACTCTACAGGAACAAATGGAGAAATTGGTTGCTAGTGTGGCAGAAATTGCAGCAGGACTGAAAAGCGTTACTGATGGGCTGAAGCAAACACAAGATCAAGTCTCATCAGGAAATACAGCAGTGAATTCAGCGATAGAAAAACTTCAAGCGGATATAAAAGCTGATATTAAAAATTCTACGCAGACCCTAGAAAAATCAATTGGGCAAATTGAGGAGAATGTAAAGAAGAACAGAGAAGAGATCAATAGGATTGGGCAAGAGGTGACCACCTTGAAAAAGGACTCAGAGGAAATTAAAGTGGTTAAGGAAAAAATAAAAAAGGTGGAGGAAAAATTGGACAATTTAGATTTGGAACAGATAGAGAATATTGGAACACGACAGAGGTCTGTGGAAGAGTCCCTTGCGTTTCTGCAACTACATCAAAGAGAGGGCAACATCCGCCTAAGAAATCTTCCAGAAGTGGAAGGGGAAGACCTAAAAGACTACATAGTGAAGTTATTTTCAGGATTTTGGGAGATAGAAGAAATCAACGTCTCAGCGCGCATAGTGAAGGCCTTCAGATTTGGTCCAAGAGGTTCCAGAGGAAAGAAAAGTACCAAAACAGTCAGCGACTGTTTGATTGTGTGCCACGATCGACACGATAGGGACTTCTTTCTGGACTGGCATTATAGAAACAACCTGGTGGTAGAGCAGAATAAAGTAATTTTTTATAAGGATATCCCCAGATTTTTCCTTGACAAAAGAGTTCCTTACAACGATTTGGCAACTGAGCTTAGAAAAAGGAAAATCCCCTTCAGTTGGGAATTTCCAGAAGGCCTGGCATTCACGTTTGAAGGAAAAAAGATAAGAATAATCTGGAACAATTTAAAGGCACACCACTCGACCCAGCACAATTCTATAGGTTTCCAGAGGTATTCCCACCACCGCCGGGACCACCACCAAGTTTACCAAGTTCAGGCAAGGATCCAGAGGAAGACAAGAAAGGAGAAGCAACTGGAGGAGAAGACTAGAGAAAGGAAAATGGCGCTCAAGTTAATGACATGGAATGTCCGGGGATTGAACCAGAGACCAAAGAGACGCAGAGTGTTTTACAGCATAGAAAAGAAGAATTTGGATATAATATGTTTACAGGAAACCCACATAGCCCGACGGCACAGAAGATTATTACAGAATAAAAAATTAGGCCAAGAGTTTATATCATCGGATAAGGTCAAGAAGAGAGGAGTAGTGATATATGCAAAGGAGAAATATAGCCCAAGACAGCTCTTTAAAGATGAAGAAGGGAGATACATCGCAATTGAAATTAACATACAAGGCGAAAAATTCTTGATTCTGGGACTTTATGCACCAAATGATGGAAAGTCAATCTTTTATAAGAAAATACATGACTTGCTGTTGGACTATTTGGATTACAAATTAGTTTGCCTTGGAGATTTTAATGGTGCAGTTTCCACATTAATGGACAGATCTCAAAGAACTAAATTAACGAATGATGGGAAACTCCCAAAGACCTTTTTCGAAATGGTGGACAATTTGAATTTGGTGGACTCTTGGAGATTAAAAAATCCCACAGATACAGAGGCAACATACTTCAGCGAACCTCAGCAGTCATGGTCGAGGATAGATTATATTTGGATCTCGAATGAATTGGCTCCAAAAATACAAAAGGCAGAAATTGGCCCCAAAACTCTTTCAGATCACAATCCTGTACAGCTAAATTTAAAAATGATTTCCAAGGATTCTTTTAGATGGAGAATGGATGACGCTTTGATGAGAAACACCAAGCTAGTGGAAAGAGCGGCGAAAAAGATGAAAGAATATTTTCAGATAAATTGGAGCTCCGAAGTGGAGAAAAGAACTGCTTGGGATGCAAGTAAAGCTGTAATGAGAGGATTTCTCATTAGTGAAAAAGCAAAAAAGAAGAGACAACAAAATGCAGAGATGGAGAGATTGTTGAAATTAATCAAAGAAAAGGAAAAAGAACTAAGAGGTCATCCCAGATGTGTTAAAATTCAAAAAGAAATTAAATACTTGCAATCCCAATATGCCAATATAATGAACCAGGATATTGAATGGAAAGTGAAAATGATGAAGCAAAGAACATTCGAATCGGCTAATAAATGCGGAAAATTACTAGCTTGGCAATTGAAGAAAAGACAAAAGGTAAATGTCATCAATACTTTGGTAGTAAATGGAAAAAACGTGGAGAAACCAGAGGAAATCAGATGGTGTTTTCAAAGATTTTTTAAGCAACTGTACAAGGAGGAGAAGATAGATGAAGCAGAAATAGACCGATTTCTGGAAAAAAACGGATTGCAAAAGGTCCCAGAGGAAAAATTAGTTACTCTCAACCACCCAATAACGACGCAGGAAATAGAAGATGCAATAAATAACATGCAATTAGGGAAGGCTCCAGGACCGGATGGATTAACAGCAAAATATTATAAGACATTGAAAGACTGGCTATCGCAGCCACTAAGAGAAGTTTGCAACAAGATACTAGAAGGAGATAGGGCACCAGAGACGTGGAAGGAAGCCTTTATCACACTGATTCCAAAACCAGATATGGATGTGACGCAAATGAAAAATTATCGTCCAATATCCCTTTTGAATGTGGACTATAAGATTTTTGCAAATATATTGGCTACAAGGCTGAAAAGAGTGTTGAAAGATTATATACATAGAGACCAAGCAGGTTTCTTGCCAGGAAGACAAATTAGTAATAATACGAGAATTATTGTGGACATTTTAGAAAAACTGGAGAGAAACATAAATACAGATGCGGCACTATTGTTTGTCGATGCAGAGAAAGCATTTGATAAAGTTTTCTGGACATTTATGAAAAAGAATTTGGAAAGGATGGGAGTTGGTGAAAAGTTTTTGAATGGAATTAATGCCATCTATACAGAACAAAGAGCTAAAGTAATTGTAAACAGTGTGATATCGGAGGAGTTTGAAGTTGAAAAGGGAACAAGACAAGGGTGCCCTATCTCCCCTTTACTTTTTATCACGGTCCTGGAAGTCCTCCTAAACATGATACGAAAGGACAAACAGACAAAAGGAATTCGTGTGGGAGAGAAGGAATACAAACTACGCGCCTTTGCAGACGATTTGATGCTATCCCTGCAGGAACCGGAAAGCAGTGTCCCCAGAGCCTTGGAAATAATTGAACAATTTGGTCGTGTAGCTGGTTTCAAATTAAACAAGCAGAAAACCAAAGTTTTAGGAAAAAATATGAGTGCAGAACAAATCCAAAGAATACAGGAAGGCATTGGCCTCAATTTTGTCAAAACAGTAAAATATCTAGGTATCAATCTTACAACCAAGAATCTGAACCTGTACAAGGACAACTACGAAAGACTGTGGATGGAAATAAAGAAAGACATGGAGATATGGACTAGATTGAAATTGTCGTTAATGGGAAGAATTGCCGTGATAAAAATGAATGTCCTACCAAGGATGCTGTTTTTATTCCAAGCCATACCAATTCTGGACAAATTGGATTGCTTTAAGAAATGGCAAAAGGACCTATCAAGGTTTGTATGGCAGGGCAAAAAGCCAAGAATCAAGTTTAAGATTTTAACAGACTCTAAAGATAGAGGAGGCTTTGCCCTGCCGGACTTAAGACTATACTTTGAAGCAGCGGCCTTTTGCTGGCTAAAGGATTGGTTCAAACTAGAGAATGTTGATGTATTGGACTTGGAAGGATATGATAATATGTTCGGTTGGCATGCATACCTGTGGTATGACAAGGCTAAGATCCACAGAACTTTTAAGACGCATATAGTTAGAAAATCCTTGTATCAGGTCTGGATTAGATATAAAGACTTGTTAGAGAGAAAGACCCCTAGATGGATCTCTCCAGTGGAGGCCAAGGCCTATAAGAGACCGAACATGTCTGCAAACTGGTTAAGATACATGGACATATTGCAGCAGGAAGGGGACTCTTTTAAGCTAAAAAGCTACGATCAAGTGAAAAGCCAGGTCCCCGACTGGCTGCATTATCATCAGGTGTATGAAACATTCAAAATGGACAAAAAAGTTGGTTTTCAAGTAGAAAAATCAAAACTGGAAACAGAACTGATAGAATCGAACTTTAAAAACCTTTCCAAAATGTACAATCTTTTGCTAGAGTGGCATACGAAAGATGAACTGGTTAAATCATCAATGATAGAGTGGGCGAAAGATGTAGGACATAATATCATGATGGATGACTGGGAGAGATTGTGGCAAAAAGGTATTAAATTCACTGCTTGTCATAGTTTAAGAGAAAATATAATGAAAATGGTTTACAGATGGTATTTGACACCAGTTAAGATAGCAAAGATGAATACCAAAATGTCAGATGTATGTTGGAAATGTAAACATGCGAAAGGTACCTTTTTTCATATGTGGTGGTTGTGCCCAGTGGTAAATGCTTTCTGGGATAAGATTTATAACGAACTCAAGAAGGTAATGAAGGTTACCTTTTGTAAGAAACCAGAGGCATTTCTCCTGAGCATAACTAATGAAGAGATACCCAGTCAGGATAGAGTGTTTTTTATGTATGCCACAACAGCAGCGAGAATTTTATTGGCAAGAACATGGAAAGGCGAAGAGATACCAACGGTGGAAGAATGGCAGATGAAGATGATGGAATATATGGAACTCGCAGAACTGACCGCCAGAATCCGGGACCAGAGGGAGGAGAAGGTGCCACGAGATTGGAAGAAATTTAAAGACTATTTGGTTAAATCAGTAAAATTGAATATTTGAGCAGAACTAAATAGAATAGCGGCTTTAGTAGGTATATGTTAGATAAAATTGTCAGTAAGATATTTTGTGTGATAGATTCAATTGTTAGAAAATATGTCAAGATTTGGTGTTTAAGTTAAGATATGATTAAGCAAAGTAAAGCACATTAAAAATTGAGCAAATGTGAACAGAATAAGATACAAAGCTACCTAGAAGGTATATATGATTTTGAAGACAGTGGAGGGAATGGGGGAAGTCCCCCAGAACAGAGAAGATAGAAACAAGAAAAATAAGAGGATAAGTGTTAGTTTATAGGTATGTATACGTCTCTTTTTATTGTAATTGTTTGATTGTGTTTTTGTGTTGTGTTTATGCATTGTATTGTTAATGTTGTTGTTTATGCTATGTTTTTTATTTGTCTTAATAGAAAATAATAAAATCTTATAAAAAAAAAAAAAGTCACTACACAGTTTGGAAAGTTGCTTGCTTGCTATGCATTTGTAATACATAACTAGATTTCACATTAAAGTTTTGACATCAAGGAGTAGGATCTCATCTCCATTTGGGGGCAACTACATGCCATTTTGAATCAAGCTGGTGGGTTGAACTTTTCAAAACTGCTCTGATTTTAACCACTGATTTCAAAACTGCATTGATTTTTCAGTTCATTCAAATTCCCAGGGGAATGCCAAGTACAAGGCTGCCAGCAGATGCGTCTTAGCCATTGGGGCTCCTGGCACAAAGTGCCAGGGTGCCATGGCCTGGAGGGCGCCTCTGTCCTCCAGCCCTGCCAGCAGCGCCGCCCTCGCCCACCTCTTCTCGGGCTGTGGACGCGGGGAGGCCATCGGCGAGCCTCCCGTTGGCACAGCAGCCAGGGCAGGGCCAGGCACGGTGGGCAGCTGGAGGGTGCGGCAGGCGGGGACAGCGAACTCGCGCTCTGCTTCCAGGGAGCCCTGGCTGCCGCACCGACGGGAGGCGCGTCGACAGGAGGCTCGCCGATGGCCGCCCCGCGTCTACAGCCTGACCCTGCATGGCAGAGCGTGAGTTCGGCATCCTCGCCTACTGCGCTGAGCCCTCCTGCTGCCCGCTGTGCCTGGCCCTGCCCAGCAGAGCACGGGGGGCGCTGGAGGGATCTTCGCGCCAGGGCACAGGATATACTTAAGATGGCCCTGGCTGCGAGTGTAATAATAAAAAAGTAAAAGACCATCTTGGCCTTTTCCCACCAGGTCTGGGAGGGAAGAGCCCTGACAGGCTCCAGATACAAAAACTGTGGCTGCTAAAGAAGCCAGAGAAGATCTCAGCTGCCTGTTAGTGCAGACCCAGGTCACTGAGCCTGAGTTTCCACAGCTGCCACCCACCATGAACCACCACTGGCAGCAACAGCAGCAGAAATGTTCTATGATTAAGATATGATTCTGTATTATGTCCTATGATTGTTTTATTAGGGCTGACATACGTTTGGACATAGCTGGAATACTGCATTTGGGGGGAGAGTCTCTCTCTTTTTTAGATATTGCTCAACAACTTTGCCAAACTCTTGGAATTGTTGGAAGGGTCTCCTAGTGTCATCTAGTCCACCCCCCCAAAAAATGCAGGAATCTCAACTAAAGCATCCATAGCAGATGGCCACCCAACCTCTGCTTAAAAACCTCCAAGGAAGGAGAGTCCACCACCTTCTGAGGGAGACCGTTCCACTGTCAAACGGCTCTTACTCTCAGAAAGCTCTTCCAGGTGTTTAGTAGGAACGTCCTCTCTTGTAACTTCAAGCAATTGGTTTGGGCCCTAGCCTTCAGGGCAGGAGAAATAAAAATAAAGTGGTACAGAAATGAAATAAATTATTTAATAAATCACGCAGCACCTGGTTGACAACAATTCTTCTTGCACGCTCTCTAACGCCTTGTGGTGGCATTGTTGTTTTAAAAAATGGTGCCCGTAAACAACTAGTTAAATTTACCCCACTGTCTGTCTCTGTACCCCTCCACAAATCATGAAAACGCCCACCCTGGCAAAAGGGTGGCAGTACAGGTGCAGTGGGCTTTTTCTTCCATGTTGCATCCTCCAAACACTTTCTTTTCTGTCCATATTGTTTCCAGAGAAGAAGTGGATGTCAGGTAAACACAGCAAGCATACAGCCTGCCTCTCCACCTGCCCAGAATTGAGGGGCTCAGTTTTTACTTTCAATTCTAAACCACTTTATTTTATGGGAAAGCATTCGGAAATAGCTTTTTTTATAATAAAAAAAAAACCAAAACACTAATAAGCCCAGTAGTAATGTACGGAAGTGAGAGCTGGACCATAAAGAAGGCTGATCGCCGAAGAATTGATGCTTTTGAATTATGGTGCTGGAGGAGATTCTTGAGAGTCCCATGGACTGCAAGAAGATCAAACCTACCCGTTCTGAAGGAAATCAGCCCTGAGTGCTCACTGGAAGGGCAGATCCTGAAGCTGCGGCTCCAGTACTTTGGCCACCTCATGAGAAGAGAAGACTCCCTGGAAAAGACCCTGATGTTGGGGAAGATGGAGGGCACAAGGAGAATGGGACGACAGAGGATGAGATGGTTGGACAGCGTTCTCAAAGTGACTGGTATGAGTTTGGCCAAACTGCGGGAGGCAGTGAAGGATAGGTGTGCCTGGCGTGCTCTGGTCCATGGGGTCACGCAGAGTCAGATACGACTGAACGACTGAACAACAACAATAAGCCGTGTACAATATAAAAACAATAAAAGGTAAAGGTAAAGGACCTCTGACAGTTCAGTCCAGTCGCAGACAACTCTGGGGTTGCAACACTCAACCCACTTTACAGGCCACGGGAGCCGGCGTTTGTCCGCAGACAGTTTTTCCGCGTCAAGTGGCCAGCTGGACTAAGCCGCTTCAGGCGAACCAGAGCAGCACACGGAAATGTCGTTTACCTTCCCGCTGGAGCGGCACCTACTTATCTACTTGCACTTTTTTGGTGTGCTTTCAAACTGCTAGGTGGGCAGGAGCTGGGACCGAGCAACGGGAGCTCACCCTGTTGCGGGGATTCAAACTGCCAACCTTCTGATCGGCAAACCCAAAGAGGCTCAGTGGTTTAGACCACAGCGCCACCCACGTCCCACAAAAACGCTACAAACAATATCATTAAAACAAAAATGCAACACAAAGACAGTAGTATAAAAGCACTATTTTTTAAACAAAAGATGAAGAAACCACACCTGGAAGCAGGAGCATGGGTGGCTCTGTGCTCAGACTTGTTCTGAGTTTTCCATCGATTGTGTGAATTCACTGTGTATTTGATATGCATTTGCTGCCTATACAGCATTGAAGCTATATAAACCTTTTACCCATATAAACCCGTCCTTAACAGACACCATGCCAAACCTTATCACATATTAAAACATTTATGGGGGTTCTATTATTCAAAACACATTTTGATTGGAAATATTATTATTATTTTCATTCTTGTAAATCCAATTAGTTCTCTCTTTATTCACATTGCTGATGGGCTCTCTCTCTCTCTCTCTCTCTCTCTCATTCCTCCAGAGTGGACAATTAAAATCAATGGAGCCAAATTTGCTTTCATTTTCCTGCTCTGGAATCAGATGAGAGTCATTGTTACATTGAGGGAAACTGTTTATAGATATCTTTTAGATAGATTTCTGCATAGCACTGTTCTTCAGTACAAATCAGATGAAATCGTGGCTGATTCATTGCTGTCGTATGTCTTAAACCAGAGTTGAATTCTGGGTCAGATCAAAGACAACAGGAGCCTCAGTGCAAGAATGAAGTAGATATAATGTGATAAAGTACTGATAAAATAATTGATCCTGTCAAGAAGCAGGGGGCCATTCTGTTGATCAGAGCTTATGGCTGCAGTATTCTCAGGTTTAAAGGTAAAGGTACCCCTGACTGTTAGGTCCAGTTGCAGACAACTCTGGGGTTGCAGCGCTCTTCTCGCTCTATAGGCCGAGGGAGCCAGTGTTTGTCTGCAGACAGCTTCCAGGTCATGTGGCCAGCATGACTAAGCTGGAGCGGTACCTATTTATCTACTTGCACTTTGAGGTGCTTTCGAACTGCTAGGTTGGCAGGAGCTGGGACCAAACAACAGGAGCTCACCACACTGCAGGGATTCGAACCGCCGACCTTCCGATTGGCAAGCCCTAGGCTCTGCGGTTTAGACCACAGAGCCACCTTGAAGTAATTTCCACTGAAGTCAGTGGGGTTTCTGAATAAACCATGCATAGAACTGAGTTGCCAGGCTTATGTAAGGACAAAGCTAACCATATTGTCATTTACACACTTCTAGGTTCTACTATGACCTGTTTTCACAGGGCTCCAGAGTAAACAGGGAACTTGCAAGCAACAATACCAAGGAGGCACAAACCAAAGCTGTATCCAGGGCCAGTCCAAGGTCAGAGTCCAAGCAAGTCAATTAAACATTGCAACCCTACTAATAAACCTGTGTGGTGGGGACACCAGCATTCACTTTGCAATAACTCCAACCCTGCTTTATGCCAGTCTATTTACCAAATGCCCCCAAAGACTTACCATTTACCCTGCTTGTTAGACAAAGCAGCAATACCCTTGTAAGCCACCCCTCCTTTGCCTCCCCAGCAAACATGTTAGCATTTTATTTTCCTGCGAAACAAGAGGCTCATTACCATGCAGTGGGCATGAGTGGAACGATTAGTAAAATTTGTTACCTGCATGCTTGGAACAAAATTAAATTAAAAGTGTTGCTTTGCTGTCAAGATAAGGACCAAGCTAGAGTGCAAATACTCAATTACTTTGGTAAGACTGTATCAGATGCAATAAAAAAAAACCCATCCAAAAACCTGGACCGCTGGGAACAGATGTAAATGTCATTATCTCTATTGCAGCCCTGGGGGAGTTAAAGAGGCAACTGAAGCAAAACAGAGCCCTAATCACTGAGACAGGAAGGGCAGGCAGGTTTTGTGTGGCATGTTGGAATAATGGGTGATAGGCCAGGGGGGGTAGTGGGGATGGGGATGGGGACAGTTTGCCTGCTTTTCCCTTCCATGCTATAAGCATAGACCGTGTGAACCTGTTCAGTATTGTGGGGATTTTCTTTACAGTGGTACCTCATGTTGCGAACGGGATCCGTTCCAGAGCCCCGTTCGCAACATGAGCAGAACACAACATGAAGCGCCGCGTCTGTGCATGCTCATCGCGTGATTCAGTGCTTCTGCACATGACATCATTTCACACGTCTGCACATGCGTGAACCGCCAAACCCAGAAGTAACCCGTTCCGGTACTTCCGGGTTCGGTGCATCTGTAACCCGCACCAAACGCAACCTGCAGCGGCCGTAACACAAGGTATGACTGTAGTTTATTTTGGAGAAATGGGTATGTCATTTTAGGGATTTTTCGATAGTCTTCTAGAATATATGGGATTATGTGGCACACTTGGTAGGCAATGTAAGATGATTCTATGTTGGGGATTCCCCATCCTCCCTCTGAGGGAGGGGGGAGGTGCAGGAATTTGCGGTTTATTCTTGGCTTTTTGTGTGAGAAAATAAACTACTGTAGTGTAGTTCCCCCCCCCCCCGCCACTTCTGGAGTTGGGTTGGGAGAATCCAGATTGCGAGGGTCTGGAATAAATACCATAGGTTAGTTTTGGGAGGGTGATCTTTTTAATCATGGCTATTTTGTCTGGGAGGATGAAGCTGGTATCATTTGTTCAAGTCTCTGTTGATTTGTCACCACAAGGGCTTGTAATTGTGGAGGAATTATAGTTCGCGGAGGTTTCTGGTTATTTGAACCCCTAGGCATCTGAATTTGGTGTGGCAGAGTTTTATCTTTGTGATGTTAGTGAATTCCTTTTGGGTATGTGGGGGGTGGGTGGGTTGTTGATTTTGCAAAGTTTACTTGAGGTCCAACACCACTGGAAAGTGTTGAGTTCTTTGGATAGGGTGGTTGCTGTGTTTATGGGGTCTAGTGTTGTGGCCATCAGTTCGCCTGCGAAGAGACTCTAATTCTTTTATCTCCTTGACATCCACAGGGAGGGGCGCCACTAACGAGAAGACCCTCTGCCTGGTTCCCTGTAACTTCACTTCTCGCAGTGAGGGAACCTTCAGAAGAACCTCAGATGAGGACCTCAGTGTCAGGGCTGAGAGATGGGGGAGGAGAAGCTCATTCAGGTATACTGGGCCAAGGCCGTTTAGGGCTTTAAAAGTCAGCACCAACACTTTGAATTGTGCTCGGAAACGTACTGGGAGCCAATGTAGATCTCTCAGGACCGGTGTTATGTGGTTCCAGCGACCACTCCCAGTCACCAGTCTAGCTGCCACATTCTGGATTAAGTGCAGTTTCCGGGTCACCTTCAAAGGTAGCCCCACGTAGAGCGCATTGCAGTAGTCCAAGCGGGAGATAACTACAGCATGCACCACTCTGGCTATCTGGCGTACCAGATAGAGCTGGTAGACAGCCGCCCTGGACACAGAATTAACCTGCGCCTCCATGGACAGCTGTGAGTCCAAAATGACTCCCAGGCTGCACACCTGGTCCTTCAGGGACACAGTTACCCCATTCAGGGCCAGTAAGTCCCCCACACCCGCCTGCCCCCCTGTCCCCCAAAACCAGTACTTCTGTCCTGTCAGGATTCAACCTCAATCTGTTAGCTGCCATCCATCCCCCAACTGCCTCCAGGCACTCACCCAGGACCTTCACCACCTTCACTGGTTCTGATTTAAAAGAGACGTAGAGCTGGGTATCATCCACATACCGATGAACACCCAGCCCAAACTCCCGATGTTCTCTCCCAGCAGCTTCATATAGATGTTAAAAAGCATAGGGGAGAAGACGGAACCCTGAGGCACCCCACAAGTGAGAGCCCAGGAGTCCGAACACTCATCCCCCAACACTACTTTCTGAACACCAGACCATCTAGCTGGTCCAAAAGGATGCCATGGTTGATGGTATCAAAGGCTGCTGATTCATCACCGCACCTCCTAAATGTGGGGGGCAAGTCGGCGCTCCTGCCTGCCACTCAATGTAGGTATAATAATTCATGTCTAGCGTCCAGTCTAATGAATGTGAAAGCTTGCTCAGTACCATTTTAGGGCTACTTCAGTTGGCTTTGGCGTCCAATGGCACCTCCCGGACTCTACCCAAGCAGCACACCCTCATGAGTCACACCCATCACCAGCCCTGCTAGGCACCCTTCTTGAGCATTTGTTTGCATGGCTGGAATGTGTGAACTGTGATAACAACGGCAATGCAAGGATCGGATCCAGCCCCTGGAGCAAATGGCTTCCCCTAACCTTCATGGGCTGCCCCTGTCCAATAATGCCTCTTGCTGGTCTGGATGGTGGATAGAAAGGGATGTGCAAGTGTGTGTAGAAACTAAGCTAATGTACTGTACTGTACAAAGACAACATTTGCATTTTTTTTGCTCTACTCAATTTTGCCTCTGGCCACACCACTGATGGCATGCGGCCACCAAAAGGGAATGTGGTCTTTGCGCTGTAAAAGGTTCTCCACCCCTATGCCAGAGCTACAAACTTTACTGTGACATTTTGGTTCCTCCAAGAGAAAGAATTCTAGTCCCTCAGCACGCAGGACTCACATTAAACAGTTGGTAATTTGCACCCCAACTTAATGTTTATCCCAATTTCTTCCTCCTGCAGAATCAAGACAGCACTGTGGCAAGCTTTTGTAATAATGAGAAGGCAGAGGAATTTTGAGGAAATATTTGAGCAGACGCCTCAGCTCAGATTTACGTTCTATCCTCTTATCGAGTCATCTGAAGAGTAGCGGGAAGCATCTCATCAGCTAGGGAGCAACTTTATCAATTCCGTACTGCCTTTCATACTGCTGCAAGCAAAGATACCACACAGAGATATCAGCTCAGTCACCACCCTACTTAACACTGCTGTACCACCCATTATTCTGGGACTCCTACACAGAGCTAATTTATGGCCAGGGCCCATCCACAAAGCTCAAGGCAGGCAGCAGCACACTTAGCATAACTGTAAAACATCCACCCAGGATCCTATTAAAGACCTATATCTGAAGAACTGTCTTCTTTTATCATATAGTGCTATGGTCCTTGAGATTTGCTGAGGATGCTGTTTTGGGATTACCATCTGTGTGCCCACCACCACTCCAGCTCTCTACCTTTGCTGTCCTCAGTTGGTGATCAGATTACAAATTGCAGAGGAAGTGTTATTTCCTCAACCATGGCATCAAAGCAAGAACAAAGGGATAGCTAGGTATATTGATGTTTGTGGCACAGCAGTGTATTATGCCACACCCTAGCCTTGGGAATATGGAAGACGGGGGAATTTATTAAGGTCCTGATCCAAATCACAATGTGTACTTCTATGGGTGCCAACATGAATAAAATATTATGGGGGACCAGGTGAGCCCTACCTTACATAATCAATCACATGACGCAGTGCGCACACACCATCCGAATGGGGCTGCCCATCAAAACTACTCTCACCTTGAAACTCTTTTAATTCCTATCCATTTCTCTTGTGCATACCCCCCTCATTTCAGCACCTTGTTCTAGGGATATATATATAGCAACTGATTCATTTGTGACTTGATTTTAAAAGATGCAATAATACTAAAAAATGCAATTAGCTGGTTTTTGCAGGACAAAATTCAACTATGTAGTGGGGCAAGGGTTGTTGTTTTTGGGTGCAAAGACAGCCAGAACAGAGTATGGGGAGGGATACAAACTGAAGGTTAGCTGAAATTACCATTTGACCCTGTCCAAACACTTATGATTTGATGCCTTATATACCCAACTGAGTTTCCATTCTGAAGGAAATCAGCCCTGAGTGCTCACTGGAAGGACAGATCCTGAAGCTGAGGCTCCAATACTTTCGCCACCTCATGAGAAGACTCCCTGGAAAAGACCCTGATGTTGGGAAAGATGGAGGGCACAAGGAGAAGGGGACGACAGAGGACGAGATGGTTGGACAGTGTTCTCAAAGCTACCAACATGAGTCTGACCAAACTGCGGAAGGCAATGAAAGACAGGAGTGCCTGGCATGCTCTGGTCCTTGGGGTCACGAAGAGTTGGACATGACTAAAGGACTAAACAACAACAACAATACCCAACTGATCACTGTGCTCTGCAGGATAAGGCCTCTTGCAGCTGCCATCTCATCAGGAAGTCTTCTGTATAAGGCATAGGAATTGGACCTTAAGTGCAGCAGAACTGGCTCTTTGCAAGTCCTTTCCCTGGATATCAGGCAGGCACTGTGTCTACTGTAATTTTGGCACCAATTGAACACCTTGTTCAAAAAATCTTTTAAACAAAGGTAGGTGTGGGGGGGCAGTCTGTATCTGTACTGGATTTGAATTTGTTTTTATTTATGAAATAGTTCTATAAAAAATTAAATTGTTCTAATCGTGTATATAATGAAATGTTTTCATTGCCGATGTTTCTTATTGCGAAATAGCTTCTAGAGATTTTACAGGAAGCTATTCATAATAAATTAAATAAATAAATAAGTGAAAGGTAGATGATATGCAGGCCCAAAGAATAGCAATGGAGGAAGGAGGAACTTGTGAATTTCTATCTACACCCCCCCCCCCAAAAAAAATCCCACCCACTACTGCTGTTATAGCCAGTGCCATGTCTCCTGCTATGACGCACCTTGTTTGCTTAGCCCTAGCATCTATGTACATTTTGGGGGAAGGGGAAGGGAAGGTAGGGAGGGAGAGGAGAAATACTACCTAAATTTTTCATTCCACATCTCATTTGCTTTGCTTTGAAATAGTAAGTGTCTGTTGCCTCCAGAGGCGGGCGAGGATCAAAGACAGGCTTCTGTGTATGTAACAGATTCCAAATACCTAATTTTCCCTTATAAAGGCCTTGTTTTAAACACCAAATACAGAAGCAGATCAAAGCCTGGATTCGTCTTTCTCTAACAGCCCTCAGAAGGCTCCATGAGTCAGAGAGATACACACGCAGTGGCTGATGCAAAATTGAGGCAGATAATTGGGCTCCCCTGAATTCCCATTAAAGGTTGCTGCAAATTAGGGGAAAGAGCTGGACATCCTGTACACTAGGGGGTGGGGGAAGGTCTTATTTCCCCCGACCCCTCCCAAAAATAAGATATACTGGTGGTATCTGCTGCAAGCCTCTGAACAGCAGCAGAACCTCCTTATCTCAATAAGGTGTGGAACTTATCACTGGACAAGAGGAACCTAAATCCCCATGGTCTTAATTAGACTATAATGGGATGGCAGTGCTGGTTTATGAGGCAATAATACAGCTCTCCGGAGACCAAGCGATGCTTCGGCTCACTGTGTTATCTTGACAAAAGAAAACTACCAAATAATGGTGAAGAAAACAGCCACACAGTCCAGTGAGAGGGAAGCAAATGAAAGCACAGCCCTGGAACAGTACAAAGTGGTCAAAAACCTGGATGTTTCAAGGGGGGGTGGCGGTGGCACTAGTTATGGGCAGGGGTTCCTTCAGGCTACTACAAGATAACCATATTTGACTACACCACATAGAACCATGGATGTGGGCATGTCATGTGACCTAGATACTCGCTCCCACAATGCAAACTGGCACAAGTAACAATGGGGCCAAACGGATGACTACAACAGAAGGTATGAATACTGTATATACTTGAGTATAAGCCTAGTTTTTCAGCACATTTTTTGTGGTGAAAAAGCTGGCCTCGGTTTATACTCGAGTGAAGCGGGCGGCAGGGGCGGTGAGAAAGAAGCCCTTTCTCTCCGCTCATGCCGCCACCCGCTCTCCCCAGTCAACCATTCCTTAAGAAGCATACAAGAGCGGCGGTTCTTTACTCTCCCCAGGCAGCTTGTTCCATTCCTGAACTGCTCGCATAAATGCAAACTTGGCAAAGGAGGAAGAGGAAGGAGCAGCCCAAAGGGCTGCTTTCGGGCTGCTCGTTCCTCCTCCTCCTCCACAGCGGCAAAGGTGAACCGGCTTATACTCGAGTCAATAAGCTTTCCCAGGTTTTTGTAGAAAAATTAGGTGCCTCGGTTTATATTCGGGTCGGCTTATGCTCGGGTATATACGGTACTTATAGCTGGTGTTATACGCAGCAGAATGATGTGGTAGACTTCAGACTGTAGGTGGATGGTGGATGGTGGTACTTCCTAATGTCCCTTAGGACAAAAATTCATTAGAAACAGAAAAGCAGGAAAGGAATTGGAGTATAAACTGTCCCTTATGCTATTTATCAGCTATACAAAAGCAGTGGGAGATGAGGCTGAATCCTGCAAATCCAAAGGTGTAGTCAGTGGGTGTCTCCTGTGTCTGGGAATGAATGCACAACCTATTCTGGGAGGGGTGAACTCCTCTTGAAGGAAAAGATTCATACAGTGGTACCTCTGGTTACGTACTTAATTCATTCTGGAGGTCTGTTCTTAACCTGAAACTGTTCTTAACAAGAGCACAATTTCTGTTCTTATCCTGAAGCAAAGTTCTTAACCTGAAGCATTATTTCTGGGTTAGCAGGGTATGTAACCTGAAGAATATGTAACCTGAAGCGTATGTAACCCAAGGTACCACTGTAGTCAGAGAGTAGTCCTGGGTTCCAATTGTAACTAGAGTCTCTGGTGCTGGCAGTGCTTAAGCACAGCTTAGGCTGATTTGCCACTTATGACCATTTCTGGGCCAGGATAGCATGGTCTTCATTTCCCATGCCCTGCTGGCTTCCTGTCTGGACTACTGCAGTGTGCTGTTTGTGGGACAGCCCTTGAAGACTAGAAGCTGCAGCTAGTGCAAAAGGCAGCTGCTAGTTCGACAAGTCATGCAGCCTGATGGGAACATGGCACTGGGAACATGAAAGCACTGTGGTGGCTACCTGTAAACTACTGGGCCCAATTCAATGTGTTGGTGCTACCATACAAAAGTCCTAATTGGCTTGGGACCCACGTACCTTAAAGAACACCTTCCCTTATATCAACTATCTTGGATGCTATAACCTGCAGGCGAGACCCTGATGAGGTGCATCTGTCTCCCTCCCCACTTTACTGACATTTAATGGCTGAAGGACACTGTTCTCGGCAGTCCTGAGATCATTGGAATTAAGAGAGAATGTTTCAGAAATTGTTTTTATTGCAACTTTTTAAAAGAATGCTTCTCCCTTCCTAATTGTTTTATTATGGGTGTGTTTGCTGCTCTGAACTGCTTTGGCAGATATAAATTCAATACAAATAAATACAGTAATCTGCATTATCATTTGCTAGACTTCTGTTTGCAAGGAGTTTTACGAAGGGGAGTCGTTTTATTTCACCTGCAGCCTGGGGTGGTTACTGCCACAGTCCATTCTTATTCTCCTACCCAATTTTCCTGCAAGTGAAGAGCAACAAGAGCATTGCTTCTTAGCTTAGCAGCAGGATCCTGAGGAGGAACAAAACACATCCGCTAAAGCAAAAATGTGAGGAGTATTCATTACTCTTTTCTTCAGAGGAAGAAAGTACAAGAATGAATTGCTGTTAAATGAATTGGCTATTAAATAAAGCCCAATATGAATTTATTATTTTAACTACCGGTACTTGATTTAAAAAAAAAAAAAAAAACTCGTTTGAGTTGTGCAGTTATTCTGGTCTACAGTTCTTATCATCCCTGACCATTTACCACGCTGTCTGGGACTGATGAGAGTTCGAATCCAACAGTAACTGGACAGCTCCCATGCTATCCTTGGTTGAGTGAGACATGCAAACAAGGCCACTGAAATTATTAACCTCAGGGGTTAACCTTGAATTCATATTACTCACACTGGGACTCTCTCCCCAAAACCAAATGAGGAGAGATGTGCTTCACATGCAGCAAGTCTGTTTTATGGTACAGCATAAAATGAGATGTACAGAGTTGAAGATGAACCACCAGATCCACTCCAATAAGCACTGCAGCACGTTTAACAATTGTCCTCTGTCCTGCTATGGTTCATCTGGGCTGGAGACACTTTTGCACTGCCCTTAATGGCCATTTAACTCCAAATAACCGTGACAAGAGGCCCACTATAAAAATCAACAGGAAAGCATCATCACTAACAATTAGCTTTCTCTGGTGACACAGCTTTCCCTAGTAGGAATTAGAAGAAGCTCGCCCAATTATGGTTCTCAGCTGCAGTTCTAATTTTTATGGGGTTTTGTTTTGTTTTAAGCCACAGTTTTCTTTTAAACTGGTCATCTCCCTTGCACATGGGATTAGCAGAGTTCCATACAGATGATATAGATATAGATATATTCTTCCATAAAGGGAGAGTGGCAAAGATATAAAAACAAAGCAGGCCATTTTGGACAATGGCTTACACAAGGGACTCACTGGGACATACAGAAAAAAATGACCAGGAGCAAAGGACAATGGAGAGTGAAGGCGGAGGCAGATGACCCTGTAAGTAAGACTTTGATCTTCAAGGTCATTTTCATCACTACCTTCAACTCACATCTAATAATGCCATCAATGAGGCAAGGTGAGGCAATCGCCTCAGGAGGCAAGGATCTACAGAAGCAGCATATCTGGCCTCCAAGGAATATATTTCCCATGGCCACAGTGGAGGCCTGATCTACTGCCTCCTCAGAAGCCTTCCCCTCCCCACATGCAGCCTCTACAGTGACCTTTCTGTCCTGGCAAGGGGGGGCATTTTGTGGTTTGCCTCAAGTACCAAGTGCTAGCCCTGGTGCTAACAGGATTGTATAAAAAAAAGGTGGCACCAAGAAGCAAGTGTGAAGCACCAACATGCCCAAGACAATCCCAAAATTTACAAGAGGGAAGTTGGGTAAATTGGAGGAGAACTGGGAGGGGGGGAGGGGGGAGAGATCTGAAAATTTTTCAATAACTACAATGGAAAAGGACAGGGAATGAAGCATGAGAAAGGGAGAAGTAGAATGCTTGGAAGGGAAAGGAAAGCTTGGACCCTGAACAGGAGCACTTCATTTGTAGCTGGTTTCCTCTAGTACAGCTGTGTGCCAGATCCAACCAAATCATGGGTCCTTCCTGAACTGAATCAGGTAAATCCAGGTGGACCAGGGTTTTGGCCATATTAGGTTGAGGTTGGAGCTGATCCAACCCAGGACAATCCAAAAGTTGCGAGGTCTGACAGTGAGGAGAGCTACAGAAGGATGCAGCCTGTTTGTGTCTCATTCTCTTCCCCCCCTCCCCCAGCCAACTGCATGTTTAATTAGGGTTGAAATACTAATTAAAACTGTGCAAGGACCCTGAATCAGTTTGGGGCCCAAATCCAGGTTGAGTTGGTCCTGGATCGTCCTGGGTCAGATCTATCCTGGGATAGATTGGATACAATCCTGACTCTCCCTCAGAGCTTGTCAAGACTTCTATTAACTCCACCATTTTGCCTGAAAGACCTGTCCAGATCTTCACTTTTTTTGAAATATGGCAACCCTATTGCTACCACTACATGTGAAAAGAATCTAGGAGTCTTGGTGGACCACAAGCTTAACATGAGTCAACAGTGTGATGCAGCAGCAAAATAAAAAAATAAAAAATGCTAATGCTATTCTAGGCTGCATCAACAGAAGTATAGTGTCCCGATTGAGGGAAGTCATAAAGATAAAGGTAAAGGGACCCCTGACCATTAGGTCCAGTCGTGTCCGACTCTGGGGTTGTGGCTCTCATCTCGCGTTACTGGCCAAGGGAGCCGGTGTACAGCTTCTGGGTCATGTGGCCAGCATGACTAAGCCGCTTCTGGCGAATCAGAGCAGCACACGGAAACGACGTTTACCTTCCCACTGGAGTAGTACCTATTCATCTACTTGCACTCTATTCTGCCTTGGTCAGAACACACCTGGAATATTGTGTCCAGTTCTGGGCACCACAATTTAAGAAGGATTTTGACAAGCTGGAACGTGTGCAGAGGAAGGCATCTAGGATGATCAAGGGTCTACAAACCAAGTCTTATGAGGAACGGTTGAAGGAGCTGAGTGTGTTTAGCCTGCTAAAGAGGAGACTGAGAGGAGATAGGATAGCCATCTTCAAATATCTAAAGGGCTGTCACATGGAAGAGATGGCATGCTTGTTTTCTCTTGCTCTTGAGGGTAGAGAAAGGATTTGAGGTAATGGCTTCAAGTTACAAGAAAGGAGATTCTGACTAAACATTTGGAAAAACTTTCTGAGAGTAAGAGTTGTTTGGCAGTGGACCAGACTCCCATGGGTGGTGGTGGACTCTCCTTCCTTGGAGGTTTTTAAGCCGTGGTTAGAAGTCCATCTGTCATTGATGCTTTGTTTAGTTTCCTGCATGGCAGAGGGGTTGGACTGGAGGACTCTAAGGTCCCTTCCAACCCTAAAATTCTATGATTCTCACTTTCCAAAATGAAAGATTGTGTACCATTGGCACGTGTTCTGTTTCTGAAATATACCTGTTTTTGATCCAGTGTGCAACCACTGAGCCAGCTTCACCCCCAAAGGAACATATCCCTATGCATGCCAACACCTAATCATTGAAATAAATGTCACCGTTTTTTCCCAGGATAGTTGAGGCAACTTTCTGATCCTGCATCTTACTACGCTTAAGTACAGATAGCGAATGCAAAGCACAGAAGCCACCACACAAAACAGTAATTTGTTCCTGAGCTCAAAGCACCCTGCAACTTCATTATTCCTTCACACTCATTTTTCAAAACCACCTCTTGTCACAAAAATAAAAGAATGCAAATGCAGATTAGAACTTTTTTTTGGGGGGGGGGAGCAAGTGTGGGACACACTCTGAAACTAAGGCTTTAAAATAATAGAGAGAGAAAGAACAAGCCTCCTAACTCTGCTAAAACTGAAAGATGACACAACTTGGGAGATTTCCCTGCTCTCCTTTTCTCTCATTGCTCTAGAATTGCCTATAGGCTGGTCTACACATACAGCAAAATGACGTGGTGCAATCCATTGGTTGTATAGAGTGGATTGTATCACTTCAGTGTGCAAGATACCTGCTTCAGGTAAAATAAAACACATTAAAAGAAATCTCCTTGCAAGAAGAAAGAAAGTGGCGCAGCAGGAGAAAAGGTGGTCAGTCAACCAAGCCATTTCCTGAACCAAAGTGTTCCTTTCCCCCCCTCCCCCCTCCCCAACAGCCCGTTGAGATTTTTGTTAAAGTTTTCCATAATACAGTAAGATATAGAAAATAAGCAGGAAGAAGAAAGGAAAGAGAGAAAAGGAAAAGGAAAGGAAAGGAAAAAGAAACAGAAAAATATATACCTGTTCCAGGGAAGGCAGGTACAGACAGCTGCAGAACAGCAATGCATATCTGATTCCAGCTGAACACATGGGCTTATAACCAACTAAGTTCAGTGCAGAGTGGAGCTATTTAAATGAATGAATTTAATTAGTCATGTCTATAATTTTCAATGGGCTTACTCTGAGTAGGACTTGCCAGTACAGGATAGTAGTGCACATTGGGACTGGAAGGGTGACAGGCAGGGAGACCAGCAGTAGTGCCACCCTACTGGGTGGGTTGTAAGTAGGAAAGCAGGCAGGCATTGGCTCAGGGTAGACTGAGGCTGGTAAGGCAGGGCCCCATTCACCCTAGTGGACCAGCCTCCACTGGAACTGTCACTGGATACAGCCCATGGTTAAGATCTTAAAGGTAAAGGTAAAGGGACCCCTGACCATTAGGTCCAGTCGTGTCCGACTCTGGGGTTGCAGTGCTCATCTCGCGTTACTGGCCGAGGGAGCCGGCGTACAGCTTCTGGGTCATGTGGCCAGCATGACAAAGCCGCTTCTGGCGAACCAGAGTAGCGCATGGAAACGCCGTTTACCTTCCCGCCGGAGCTGTACCTATTTATCTACTTGCACTTTTTGGTGTACTTTCGAACTGCTAGGTGGGCAGGAGCTGGGACCGAGCAACGGGAGCTCACCCCATTGCGGGGATTCGAACCGCCGACCTTCTGATCAGCAAGCCCTAGGCTCTGTGGTTTAACCCACAGCGCCACCCGCACCCCTAGGTTAAGGTCTTAGGCTTTATCCAATGATCTAATGTTTCCCAGTCAGTCAACCATCCAGTCATACATATAGCTTCAGCAGCGTTGTTGCATCACACACCTTCACCAATTGTGGCCTGAGCCATTAAACCGAATTTGCTCCCCTCCTCACCTTTGCTACGTCGTCGGCTCCTGTATTGCTCAGTGTAGAAGGTCAACTGAGTTTCATCATCTGCTTCAGAGCCAGAGTTGCCTTTGGCACGGCCAAATCCAATCCCACCTACAGAGAAGGAAATCGGGGATTAGTGCAAGTGATCATGGCAAGCAGTTGCCCAGAAAACAAGTCTGACCCAAAACGCACCCAGACCAACGGGGACAAGTGAATGGATTTTCTGAACTGCAGGCCCAAAGGAGGGCTCGAGGGAGTGGTTACACCAAAGTAGGGACACCAAAGAAGGATGTCCAAGTGTCAGAGTGATCAGTTCTAGTGCTTTATTAAGGAAGGTCTAGACTTACAGCAAAGCAGCCTACCAGGTCTCCAAGCCTTTTCAGATGTGGGGCGGACACCACGGCAAAGAGATGGCTTGTCTGTACCCAAGCAAACATGCCTACATTCTATATACACAAAGCAGCAGACGTCACTTTGGCCAGGCCTTCCCATCACTTCCCCTGACCAGATGAGGGCATAAGTGGCAAATTCCCAAGTCTCACAGGTAGTTCTCCTTTCTGGGCATGGAGCCCAGCACCCCAAGCCCACAGATAAGCATAACATCAAAGCAAGTGAATATAAACACATATGAGCTCATTGCCACAACTACCAATTAATTGTGGGGTTATCTTGACAACCAAGATGGTGCCTGCAGAGCTTCAATAATAGTTCACCTTTGGTTCAACACACTGGACTTTTGATTTTTTTTATCATTTTATTCGTTAAATCAGCTCCTAATGCACAAGTGATATACAACAAAGCTCTTTGCTAGTCAGCTGTCTAAGCAAGCCACTGCTGAAGATCTGTGCGTGTCTCAGATAGTTGGAGCAATAGAATATCCCCAACCACCACCTCTTAAAAGATATTGGTTGATGTGACATGTTCAAGTAACCATCGGCTCCTCCTCAGACACTGCTCTAAACTCCTCCTCATGTAGGGAGGCAGCAGGGTGGGTGTGTTTCCAGGGGATTCTGGAGACACAGTAGCCTCTAAGAGTTCAGGGATCCTTGAAGGCTCTTTCCTCAGTTCCTGAACCTGCTCCTTTCTCCCTTGTTCTTTCTGACTGGCCTCTGGCTCCTGCTCCACTTCTTCTGCCCCTGCTGGCAATCGCTTCACAGATACTGCAGGCATTAATGAAGGAATTGGTGACAGGGGAAGATTTCTCCTCACTTGTGGCATGGAGCCCTACACACCACCGGCACCTTCCCCAAGATCACTCTCCTCACTCTCCTCTTCCTCTGCCCACAAATCCCCTCTCTCCTTGAACTCCTGCCAGTCCCTGACCCAGTCCTATCTACCAGACCTTTCCCCAAAGTCTGCTGCTTTTGGAAATGGCAAGATCCCTGCTCCTGGCAATTTTGAAACTGTAAAGGAAAGGGGAACCAAATAAGAAAAGCAAAATGAAAGGCCTTGTGAAAATGTTTGGCGCACACCTCTCACTCTGTGAAGAAGGTTAAAAGGAAAGAGGCCTCTGGGGGCTGACAGTGGCCCTTTAAACTGCTATTAAAGTATTTTACTGTTGTAAAAATTCTTTATTATTCTACGCAGAAGTGCAGCCTCCACACTTCTTGGCAAGAGAACTGCAAACGAAAGTGCCGCCCCCTGGCCCATGGAAATCTTAATCACTTCAAGCCAAGGAGGCAGAGGACTGCACCGAATGGAGAGCAGTTAAAGACACAAAAGCTGCTTTCAGTTGTGAGTAATACTGAGGACTGGCCCCTTTAAGAGACCTCTCTTCCAAACCAAGAACCAAAAGAAACATTTAACCTGACAGAGCTCAGCTAAGTTGGTTGGGAGGGAAGCAATAAGGTCAAACAACCACCAAGAGATGTGAAAATCTCTTGGAAAGTGTAATGGAAACTGTGCTGAGATGTAGATCAGTCTGAGCATCTGACCAGTAAAGAATAGATTTGGTCAATGAATCAAAATAAATATTGTCAATATACACAGTCAAGCTTCTTCTTCTTCTTCTTCTTATTCTTCTTCTTCTTCTTCTTCTTCTTCTTCTTCTTCTTCTTCTTCTTCTTATTAATTTATTTATTTATTTTCTTAATGCACTGACTTGAGAAGAACAGAAGGCATATTTTTTGTCTTCACAAAAAGTGGCAGAAGCCCTGCCCACTTTTTATCAGGAGTTCCATCCTTTTATCTAAGTGTTGTATTGTTTTATATAAGTACTTATATTGTTTAATGGACATTTGATCCCCTGCCCCAAAAAGTCTGTTTTATGATACCATATGACTTTTCTACATGTCTGGCTTCTAGCCCCCAATCTGATAGTTGCAATTGTGATACTGGGGTCTCTTAGTCAAGAACATGCTTCATACTGTTGCCGATTAAGAGAGCAATGGAGATCTACAGACTATATCAAGGGTTGCCAACAATCATTAGGAGACGGACTTTGTAGAATCTAAAAAAAATCCTACCATGTCAAGGTTTGGCATTACCAAACAAAATTTATTGTATCCAATGTTATCCCTACTCAGAGTATAGCCACTATTGGCTTTCTTCTTTCTTTCTTTCTATTTTTTTCTTGAAAACAACTTTACTACAGTCAAGCTGTGCATAAATTTTGTTAAATAAATTGAAAATAATGGACATGACTAACTTAGATCCATTAATTTCAGTGGGATTGCTCTGAGTAGAACTTAGTTGTATGAAGAACACTGTGCAGTTTTTTTTCTAAGACAACATGGAACTGTATGCATTATCATTTTCTATTATTTAATTAGTCTTTCAAGTCTGTATTTCTACTCTTTACCAATAGAAAATTAACGCAGTAAAACTCCTTCATCATAAAGTTATCTTCCATGACATTCTCTGCCTGCTACAAAGGTAAAGAAAGATAAAGGGACCCCTGACCATTAGGTCCAGTTGCAGACGACTCTGGGGTTGCGGCGCTCATCTCGCTTTATTGGCCGAGGGAGCCGGCGTACAGCTTCCGTGTCATGTGGCCAGCATGACTAAGCCGCTTCTGGCGAACCAGAACAGTGCACGGAAACACCATTTACCTTCCCACCAGAGCAGTACCTATTTATCTACTTGCACTTGACGTGCTTTTGAACTGCTAGTTTGGCAGGAGCTGGGACCGAGCAACGGGAGCTCACCCCGTCATGGGGATTCAAACCACCGAGTTTCTGATTGAAAAGCCCTAGGCTTTGTGGTTTAACCCACAGCGCCACCCGCGTCCCTGCCTTCTACAAAACAGAGATGCTAAAGTAAAAACACAAGGCAGGGAAAAAGATGTCTGGGGTGTTGGTGTTACCCAACAACAACCCAAACCCTCTGTAAAATTATGTCAAAGAGAAATAAATCATTATTCTGGGTGGCTGCTAACTGAAGCCGTCTGGCTATGAACTGGCAATGCCCGGGCTGCCATTTCCTGGCACTCTTCCACCTCCTGGTAAGCTTTTGCACTGGAACAACGGTGGGAGCCATACAGCCAATATTAATAGAATTGTGATTTCTCTGAAAGTTATGGCATGTGTGCAATCTGACTAACACAAAACCCTGCACATAGTAAGCAACTACATATGGCATGGTGGTTTGCTTCTGGCTTACTGCAAAAGCTCCAGACCTGGAAGATCACGTAATAAGCAAAGCTTATTCCCCACACTGCAGAATCTCCCATTTCTGCATTCAGGTACCACTTCCTGCAAAGCAACAATGTGTTCTTTAGTTCTGAAGCCATTGTTTTCCTGTATTCAACCCACAAGGGACAGGCTCTCTTTAATGATACTTGTGCCTGGTAAAACATTGTTTCCAATTTTGATTTGAGGAAAGAGTTGGGGGATGTCTTTAAAAGAATGCCATGTTAGTTGCATCCCTTGAGCCCTAGCTTTTATCATTTTACTTTCATAATGCCCCCAAGGCTCTCAGCTGTGTGCATTTGTTTGTTCACAGACACACACGGCTAATCTTCGCAACAATCCTGGTGGGTTCTGCTGAGAGAGTTACTGGACCGAAGTCACCAAGTGAGCTTCATTTAAACACAAGCAACTCTAGTTCTCAGAAAGACATTCTAACCAGTGCAGTTGCCTTTCTTCACCTTCTGAGCTACTTCTTCAGACATTAACACACATACACACACGCCAGCCTGTAGGTATCTTGACACTGGTTGCTAGGACCTAGTCCTAGGGACATTCATCAACACATCACCAAGTGTACAACCTATGATATCATATGCTGCCGCTGGCAAAGTTCATTTTGAACTATTGGCACCATATAGAGCCTGCTATTTCAGAATAAATTAATACAACATGTTGGAGGGAAATATGCAATGAGACAAGGGGTCCTTAGGCTACAATTTCTTGCTGTCAGGATAAGGGTGCTGTAAGGATACAATAGTCCCTATGTTACCTCTATTAAATGTTTGAGAGTGTGCATTTTAAGGCCTAGATCTGGGGTCCGGGTCAGGGCCAGGAATCTATGGCTAAACTCAAACAAAGTGAGCAGGAAAACTAAGTTCAGCACCCATCCATATCGGGCACCCATCATTTTAAGTTACCAAAAAATGCAGTGGCCCAGCCAATATATCTACAGCAATGGCAAATAAAAATGTGGTGAACAGGGCTGGGCCCTGCCCTGTTTTTTTATTAGGAGTGGGAGGGAATGTGAGGTACCTTCCCCCTTTAAAATCTGCCACTGTACCTGTTCACAAGTGCACAATTTAGGGCATTAAAGTGCTCTCATGAATTACACAGCCCATTCAATTCTTAAAATCCTAAAGGAGATAGCAACTGCCTGGGTTGGATTTATTCCTTGACTGGGGGGAAATTCTCATGTTCCTAAGCTGTGATGAAGCTCTGTGCTAGTTCCCTAGTTGCAGCCTCTACAGGTTCAGGAGTGGAGGAAGAGAAGCAGGTTGTGTTGAAAATATTCTCAAGGACACTAGCATTGGGAGGGAGAAAACACGTGGGAATGCTTCTGAAGTGTGGGAAATTCTTCAGGAAAACTAGAGTTAGATGGTTAACAAAACATTCAGCCAAGAACTAGAGACAAATATTTCAAGGGGAAATGTGTCGCTGCTTCTGCTCAGACAACAGACCCTGGCAGTGGCACAGATTCAGCTGCGCTCTCTTCTGGCAACTCTGAAAAGCTGCCAAGCTTTGCAATACTTTGGAAAATGCCCCTGTTTGGAGAACATCTAGAAAGGTCCTCCGTGGGGAAATTTTTGGGCTATATCTAACCACCTTGTTTTGCTGGCCCGGACATCCTGTTGCCTGAAGTGGAGCCCAAATGGTATCCACACCTCTTGCTGGGGGGGGGGGGGTTCCTGGTTCCACTATTCATTTCTGCTTTCATCTATTTCCCATCCTGTGGCCACTTCATTGTGGTGACTGAAGCAAGCTGCTTCACTTCACCACATGACAGGGCTGGCCCTGCTCCTTGGGATCAGGCTGCTTCCAGGTCCAGTCATTTCCCGATGTAGGGTCCTAACTGCCCTTGCTGGAGTGGTGGTCTTGGAGCGTAGCATGCAGACATCACAGATTTGTGAAACTGGACAGCGTAGGTGGCTAGACTCCTGATATTTATGCCAAACCCAACTGGCCAAAGGCTGATGTTATGCACCAATTCTCACTGGGCTGGGGGGGGGTGGTGCTTTCACATTGAGTTTATCCTAAAGGTGTTTGGAGGTTATTTTGGTTTTTACTTCTGCAACATTTGGGGGGATACCCCAGATCTATCTGTATTTTATACCTCCACTTCTTGTGCAAGAATGATGTTGTTTTGGCTGCTTAAGGATCAGAACTTTGAGAGTGCTATCTGTAGGTGATTTATTTTCAGTTGGTTTTTTTCCTGCTATAAATGCACAGATACCTTTAACAATTTATTCGGGGTGGGGAGATGACGACTGTAGTCCTGTGCATCTACAGCAGCAAGACCACAAGTAGTATTGTGATACCTTTGAGAATTGTCACTGCCATAAGCCAGTTAGTAAAGCCCAATAAACTAAATGTTTCATTAAACCAGTTCCTGTCTCTAAGGGGCCACAGCACTTTTTGCAGTTTTATATACATCTCTTCTTGCAGGAAATGATCCTCCACGAGAATGCAAGTTTTATATCTGTAATTTAGTCAAGGGAAACTGTTGAGGCTCGAACGACTCAAAACCCACCTATGTTAAGATGTTTTAATGTCTAGTTTAAGCACTTAATTGTTCAGCTAAAAGCAAGACAGCTCACTGGCTAAGGCAGCATTTAATGGACTGCTGCCACACAAAAGGCACAAGCCAGAGGAGGAAGGGGGGGGTGCTTTTAGAAGACTGCAGCCCATTGCACAACTGCCTGCCATTCTTCACCCCTCCATTTTTGTTCAGCTGCTGGTTGCGCCTCCATGATTGATGGCGCTGACAGGTTAAATTACCCAGGCCACACATCTTCAGAAAGTCAGTGACAGGGATATTGCATTTTCTGATTACCTAGAACCTGCACAGGTTTTTAAAACATGGGGATGGGGCAGAACAATGTGTTGCTGCAGAAGCTGGAAAGGAAATCAGCATTCTGAGTCCCTGGGAAGAGGCAATGGTAATTCAGTTAGCAGGAAGGAAGGAATAAGGAGGAGGAGGAGAAGGAGGAGGAGGAGGATGTATTTCCTTTCCAAGCAGCTGCACTAGTTAAGATCTTGAGAGGTGGAATAAGCTGAGAGATGGAGACCCATTGAGTATCATGGGTCTATGTTATAAGAATATTAAGGTTATATATAAAAAATTAAATGTTCATAACTATATATAAACCACATTCTGAAACCCCACAGATTAGGCCCAGAACAATTTCGCTGAAAGGTCAAAGTGGGAAATCTCCCCATTGTCTCTTTCCTCAGAAATCCTGTCCTAAGGGCACATTCAAGATATGAACAGGGTGTGAGCCTGTGACCTGTGAACTAGATTCAGGAATTAGTAGTTATAGTAACAAAAGAGTGGCCAAACCCAGATAATCCAATCAGGTAACCTGGAAGACAGGAAGAAACAACACACCCAGATTTCCGCCCCTTCTCTGGATGTATTCTGGGGGTGGTCTTGGGCCACACCCCTTCTGTGATGTATGTGTGATGTTTCTGGGGGTGGTCTTGGACTCCAGGGCAGGCAATTTAAAATGTCTACTGCGAGAGGCAGTGAAGGATAGGTGTGCCTGGCGTGCTCTGGTCCATGGGGTCACGAAGAGTCGGACACGACTGAATGACTGAACGACGACAACAGCAACAACAACATAAGGGCTTTCAGGCATGGCTCGGGGTCCTTCCTCCTCCCTCCTGTGGGTGTGGGGAGCACCCTGTTGCAGCAGCTTTTAATAAACTAGCTGCCTTGCTTTTTGTTAGAACTCTGGTCTGGTCTCTGTCCTTTCTGTGCAGGCAGGGGTTTCAAAATAATGTCCTGTCGAGGTTCAGGATTCCACCCGGAATCGGACCCTTTAATGGGATAATTTCCCCTAAAATTCTTACAACAATCTATCTGGTCATAGTCCAAAATTCTAACTACTACTGGCTCCAGTTACAGGTGGGTAGCCGTGTTGGTCTGCCATAGTCAAAACAAAATCGAAAATTCTTTCTAGTAGCACCTTAGAGACCAACTGAGTTTGTTCCTGGTATGAGCTTTCGTGTGCATGCACACTTCTTCAGATACTACTGGCTCTTTATGGATGGCAAAAAGTGAGAGATTGGTGGGATGAGGAATTGGGGGGGGGGCAGGGGGCTGGGCTTCAGTTTCACAATAGGGGAAATGGAAGGGGGATTTAACTGGCCACATTACAGGTGGGAGGTTGGGTAGTTGTGCATTGAGAATAATGGGGTGTTTGTTAATAAGCAGTGAAAGCAAATGTTTGACCACACACAAGTAAGCTCTATTGAAATCAATGGGGCTTATTCCCAGGAAAGTAGAAGTAGGTTTAGTTGAACTTGGTGGGGCATACACATGCATGGAGTTGCACTTGGCCCTCTGAGTTGGGAAGCAGATGCAACTTGACACTTGCAAATTACAATACAATACAATACAAAAACTTTTCTGGCATTTCAAGTTCAGACACTTCAAGTCAGTGGGATAGATTTAAAAGGGACAGGAGTGGGGCTGCCGAGGGCCACAAGGCACTTGATTGTTCTGCTTCACCCTGTCTATTCCCTAGAGGGATGAGTCATTAAGAACCCTTTCGGGTAAGATGGAGATTAAAAAAGAAGCCACTGAGGCAGTAACGTCCTTGTCCCTGTCCGCTAGGACAGTGGTGTCCAAACTTTTTTCTAAAGAGGGCCAAATTTGATGAAGTGAAGGGCCGTGGGGGCCAACCAAAATTGTTGACCTTTTTTGAGGGACCGGATTAGGACCCCGAAATGGACTTTGGACATGCCCGCACTAGGAGGAACCTCATTTGGCTTTCTCTCAGAGATGTGGGTCGCAGGTCCGTCATCTTGATCAGCATCTGTTTGCGGACTCTCCTGTGCAAAGAGAATATGGTCACGTGAGTCTGGTACTCTCTGATTGCAGGCACACAGGTGGGCTTGATAAGGAACTTGCGAGTATCTACTGTACCTGTGGTCACTTGTGGAGGGGACGGCATTTAGTCTACTTAAATTACTCTTCAGTTAGTTGAAACAGATTAAATCGTTTAATAAATTTTTGTTCTGTAAAATTTAATCCACTCTTTCAATTTTGTACTTCTAACTTCCGTATACTTCTGCAGCTTTAATTTTAGTGCTTTTTAAAAAAAATTACCTGAACTATAAAATAACAGCTGTAACAATATGTTAAAGGTAAGTAAAATTTATCAGTTTTAGACCCCTAAGTAGTAGCAGTTGCCAGGACATAACCCTGTTTGCCTCTGATGTAGTTCCATCCTTACTTCAGACGTTGTGATATATTGGTATATCGTGATGTTTAAGCTGGCGATACTGCCCAACCCTAGACACAACACCAAAAGTCACTGGGCACGATGCCACCCTTTATGTGCATGCATGCTTCTCTTCCCCCATGATTTACTCATGAAAACGGCGGGGGGGGGGACTGCATGCCAGAAGACCACCACAAATGTCATTGCCTGCCATGATACATGAAAACTGCAGGGGAAAACCAGTGCAAATGGATTGTTTTCCAAAAGCAATGAACACAGAAATGAATGCTAAACTTCTGCTGGATTCCATTAGATTTCCAGAAGTGGCTTTAACATTGTGTGAAAGAACACATAAAATGTGGATATCGTCAGGTAAAGATAAAGAAAAAAGTATTGTCTGAATGTAGCCCATGAGTCTTGGCGATCTGCAGCTATTAATGTAGCTTCTGCCAGAAACACATCTTAATCAAGGCATTTCTTCTCTGTAATCCTGTTTCCTGATTTACAAGCTTGATAATCCACTCAACAGACTGACATGTGGCTACAGGGCCTAATTCCAGCTCTTGATGCAAGAGCAGCAACAAAGCCTAGAGGGTGTCTTGCCATAATGGTTCTGTCCTGGGCCTGTTGTTATTCAACATCTTTATAAATTACTTGGATGGAAGGGATGCTCATCAAATTTGCAGATGACACCAAACTGGGAGGGGTAGATAATGCAGTAGAAGACACAACGGGGATTCAAAAAAGACCTTAGCAGATTGGAGAACTGAGCCAAAACTAACAAAGTGAATTTCAACAGGGACAAATGTCAGGTTCTACACTTGGAACAACAACAAGCAACACATCGCCTAATAATATACTGGAAATATTTTTATAACACTATACTGTTTCAAAATTGATAAACAGAAGACATATAATATGTGCACGGAGTCACAAACTAATAAGAATCAAATAAATGTTCCATGAACAAGAATTGTAGTAGTGGTAATTCACTGTCAAAGATCACTGAAATGGAGGCGGAGTGCTTTTCCACAGCCAATATGCTACAAACGTGAGATAATGGGTGCTCCAAACGTCGCAATTGGGTGCTCCGAGCATAGCAGCAGACAGTACAGTTCTTCCAGGATAACGAACTGTTTCAATGATAAATCTTCATCAGCTAGCAATAATATGAAATGAAAACCATTACATTCAGATACAGTCCAGTGAAAGAAATGACAGGCCTGCATGTTAACCAACCCATAATAAATACATACCAAATTAATAGTCCTCAAAGGTACATCAAATGCCCATGGATCAGCTATCACTAAAAAGTGTGGTAAGCTGATGCTGTTGGCAAAACCCTAGTTGCATTATCAAGGCTCTCAACAGGTGCAATGAATCACATAGATTTAAAGGAAATTTAAAGGTACAGTATCCAAAATACGGCGGACAAACGCCAGCTCCCTTGGCCTATAGAGCAAGATGAGTGCCGCAACCCCAGAGTCGTTCGCAACTGGACCTAATGGTAAGGGGTACCTTTACCTTTACCTTTAGCTCTACCTTCACTTGCAAGACTTCCCAGTTGAAGCAGTTTGCATATTCTGGCCATGACCTTCTATTGAGTTAAGTTCACTGCAGCAGCAGGAGTCAATCAAAGGGTTTCCTAATTAGTGGCCCAGCCTCTGCAGACTGAGCTCTTTTCCGGGAGAGCCACTGCAACACAGTGCGTTCTTTTGTGACAGGGGAAGATTAGTTTCAGGTAAGGTGGCAACTCAGCATTGCCAAAGAAGGACAAAAGAGGCTATAAATCTGCATGAGATTGGCAAGTGCTCCTTTATTACTCCAGGGGGATTATCCCTATGGCAAGCCAGCAAGCAAGACCTGATTGCAACAGCACTCTCACAACTTGTGTTCCCAACAGGCATTCAAAGGCTTACAGCCTCCACAGTGGAGCACTCTCTGAAGCCCTCACCCAACCCTCACAGCCGCTCTCCAAAATGGGAGCTTTTGGTGAATTACAGCACAGCAGAGGCCTGAGAAACACATTAAGCACAGCCCCGATCGTAGTAAATTATTCCCGTTGGCAGAATGAGCTATTAATCACTTATTTATTTTAAAAGGGAAAGGAGCTCATTTAACCTTTTTATTTACCTTTGGCAGTCAAGATAAACACCATATTTCAGCGCCAGCTCTTATCCACCTAACAGCTTTATACTTCTGGGGCTAAACTCTGCCAGCTGCTTTTAAAGTAGGATTTCCCTTTACATACTATTCCCCCCTCCCCCCCCCAGCAGTTTGTGGCTGTTCAAAGCAATGCTAGCAGAGAATAGACACCACTGCCTGAACCTGCACAACTATGTGTGGGTGCTGTGGTACTTTTTCATGGCTCGTAAGTGGACTCCAGTTGAAATCCTGAGGTGCTTTTCTTTTCTTTATTGTGAGTATCTAGACCTCAGGGAAGCCCTCAAGGACACACAAATTTGTTTTACATGCACACAAAATAAAAATAAAAATTCCTTCCAGTAGCACCTTAGAGACCAACTACGTTTGTTCTTGGTATGAGCTTTCGTGTGCATGCACACTTCTTCAGATACACTGAAACAGAAGTCACCAGACCCTTATATATCGTGAGAGGGTGGGGAGGGGTATTACTCAGAAGGGTGGTGGGAATGGGTGGTCGGCTGACAAGTGTGGAAAACCTGTTGATGACTGTTAATGACTGTAATTGGTCTTACAGGAAAAAGCAAGGGGTGAGATGGCTAAAGATAGCTTTGTCATGTATAAAGAGATAAGAATCCAATGTCTCTATTCAGACCAGGTCTCTCCATGGTTTTAAGTTTGGTAATAAGTTGCAATTGAGCAACTTCTTTTTCCAGTCTATTTTTGAAATTCCTTTGTAGTAAGACAGCTACTTTGAGATCTTGTCTGTCCTGGGAGATTGAAGTGTTCTCCTACTGGTTTCTCTGTCTTGTGATTCCTGATGTCAGATTTATGTCCATTTATCATTAAAGACAATCTTGTGATAACCAAGAGATTAACAGCTTTGTGGTTTTAAGATGTCACAGGAGTCCTTTTTTGTGAATGCTTGCTGCAACTCTCTGAAACTGAAAGGCATAGTAGTGATATGTGCTAAAAGTATGCTAATAACTTCGTAGAAGAAAAGTGTTTGACTCCTAAGCTCATTGAAAGAAAAAAAGAGTGCAATGTCCACTGGCTAGTGATTGGTTTCCTCAGCATTTCTGAAACTGTTAAGGCTCTATGTTTATATATGCAAAATATTGGTCCTGCTGTTCAGGAGATATTTCCAGCGCTTTACTACCCCTGATTCTGAACAGGTGGATCTGGACACTTTAAATTTTTGATCCAAAAGAGGGCACCAAATCCTCTTTTTAAATCAATCTTTTCATGTATCTCGGGGGTCAATCTAACTACTGTAGGAGGCAAGCTCAGTCATGGAGCAGCTTAGATATTATTATTATTATTATTATTATTATTATTATTATTATTATTATTATTATTATTGTTGTTGTTGTTGTTAGCAGGTGGTCAACCTGTGTCTCAGCTGTATAACATCAGATCACAAAGTATGAGGATCACATGACTGCATTATGTGACTGAATGCTCTTCCATACCCTTATGCAAAATAAATAAATCCATCCACACAGAAAAATGTCCTTTCCCCCTGATATTCAGCTTTTCTATGTCCAGTGTAGTACATAGCATTGTATGTAAAGCAGGGATTGCAATGATCACTTCTATTATGTTCTCTCATGTTATTCTTATTTATTGTTTGTAAGTCGCTGTGGGTTTTATATGAATGAAAAGCAGCATAGAAATATAATCAATCAATTAATCATTCTTTACAAACAAGTCAACTGTCTCCCTGAGAGATAATGGGTTGGTGAAGCCATGCTAGCAGACAGAAAAGAAAAAAGGAATAAAACTATCTGGAAATTTATTAAAAATCCAAGCAATTACCCATCCCCACCACCACCAAATGAGAACAAAACTCCACCCTCAATTCCTCCAACTTGGCCCTCCAGATGCTTCTGGCCTACAACTCCCATGATCCCTAGCTAGCAGGACAGCCATGGGCATACCCAGGGGGGCAGGGGGGGCAGCTGCCCCCCCCAGAAGCAAATAAATAAATAAATGGTTATCGGCAGCCTAAAAGGAAAAGAAAGCTCAAGACTGGTCTTTCTCCCCCTCCCAAAATCTCAATAACAATTGAGGCAGTTGGCCACTGTGTGTGTGTGTGTGTGTGTGTGTGTGTGTGTGTTGCACTGGCTGTTTCCCCCTCCCTCATGCCAACAAAGAGCTGGGGTGCCTATCAGAGACAGGATCCTAGCCTGCACCCTGCTTGGTCAAATGGGGATGCAGGCTGAGACTTGGGCAGTGTCAGGGGGCGAATTCATCGTCGCTGGGATTCATCGTTGCAAGGGAGGTTGGCAAACTGAGTTCCCTTGCATTGTGAGTAGTTCCCTTGCGAGGACTGAGGATCCTGGGAAACTGAGTTTTTCAGCCATTTGGGGCTTTCTGTTGGGGGGGGGGTTCCTGTTTTTGGAAGCTGTTTTTATTTTTGAACCTGAACAATCATGGCTCCCCCCCCCCTAGTTTTGATCCTGGGTACGCCCCTGAGGACACCAGTGGTCAGGGATGATGGAGGACTGAGTCTGAGGAAGCCTGACACAGAGAATAGGTTTGCTAACACCACACAGGATTTATTTGGTGAGATGTGACTCTGATTTAGCTTAGGCCTCTGTCTTGCAGGGACATGCAGCAATAGTCTGCAACGTGGCTGTTTGCATGCATCTCTCAAAAAAAGAATCCTTGGACCATTCTTACCTGCCTATTTGCAACATTTATTAGGTGCTTTATACTCTTTTTTTTTTTAAAGGAGGGGAGTGTTTGGTGATTCGAATTTATTTATTTATTTGGAGTGTTGTTGTTGTTCAGTCGTTCAGTCGTGTCCGACTCTTCGTGACCCCATGGACCAGAGCACGCCAGGCACGCCTATCCTTCACTGCTTCTCGCAGTTTGGCCAAACTCATGTTAGTAGCTTCGAGAACCCTGTCCAACCATCTGATCCTCTGTCGTCCCCTTCTCCTTGTGCCCTCCATCTTTCCCAACATCAGGGTCTTTTCCAGGGAGTCTTCTCTTCTCATGAGGTGGCCAAAGTACTGGAGCCTCAACTTCAGGATCTGTCCTTCCAGTGAGCACTCAGGGCTGATTTCTTTAAGGATGGATAAGTTTGATCTTCTTGCAGTCAATGGGACTCTCAAGAGTCTTCCTCCAGCACCATAATTCAAAAGCATCAATTCTTCGGCGATCAGTCTTCTTTATGGTCCAGCTCTCACTTCCATACATTACTACTGGGAAAACCATAGTTTAACTATACGGACCTTTGTCGGCAAGGTAATGGGAGTATTCTCTACTCTATTTGGAGTAGAGAAAACAAATAAATAAAAACAAAGAAGTCTGACAGCTTTGTAAAAATAGCAAGGAATTTCCCTTGTCTTTCATCTTCTCTATTTTACAATTAGGTATTCTTCAGATGCGGGGGAATAAACTTTACCCACAGCTGTTAGAAACAGCTTCATATCCGATGTCAAGAAATCAAGAAACAGGCAATGTTTAAAACACAGTTAAGGTACTGCTGCTTATTTGCCGTGTGTCTTTGTGGAGTTCTTTTCGCAATCTGTCCTTCTTTGAGCTGTTTACATCCTTTAACCTTCCCGCCCCTTTCCCTCCACCCGTTGATAGGTACAATGGAAGCCATTCCTAATATAAGCTTGTGAGGAGGTTTGGCATTAATTAAGCGGATCCGTAAAAATAATTGCACACATGCACATCCATCAAAGGGAGGCACTAGTCTCTACCCAGGAACCAACGTTGGATGTGAACTCTCCACTGGCGTAACTGTCATGAGGCTGTTAGGCAGAAAACAAATGCATCCCAAACCGACGATTTCATTTAGGAAGAGTAAAAAAAAAAAAAAAAAAAAGAAGATTGTGAAGGATTAATGAGGCGAAGGGTTTGTGTTTGCAATTGGATGTAAAATGCAAACATACTAAGTTGTGATATCATCATTTAACCTTAATGTTCAATAGAGTTCCAATCACTAGCACACCAAAGGGGCAATTAACCGTGAGCCGTGAAAAAGAGAACATTCCAAATGGGAGAGGAAAAGAGCTGAAGGGGGGGGGGACAGCTGCAATGAAGAAGAATTTGAGAATACAAGGCCAAAAGGTTTAAAAGAGAATAAGGTGGTTTTAAAACACCCAGCTTGACAGAAAACGCAAAAGGGCACCTTGTGGCACCTTAAGGACTAAAGAGATTTATTGCGGCTATCAGCAAAAAAAAAAAAAAAAAGCACCTTAAAAGGAGCTGAGTTTCCCTGTGGCAAGCAGGCGGTCTATTTATTACAAGCATGAAGGGGAAGGACCAGATGGGGACTTAAGAGCCCCTCGTTCAATTTTTTTCTGCGTGACTTTGGACCAGGCACACTGTCTAGGCCTAACTGACCTCAGAGGGTTGTTGTGTGGACAAAAGAAGAGAAAAAAGGGGGGAACCATAAACACCAGTTGGAACTCTTCCTTGGTGGAAGAGTGGGATATAAAGAGGTTTAGTCAACTAGGTCCTAGAGGAGACCCATTAAAATGAATGGTTCTATGTTCGTCATGCCCATTAAATTCAACGGGTCTACTCTGTGTAGCCATAAAGAAGGCTGATCGCCAAAGAATTGATGCCTTTGAATTATGGTGCTGGATGAGACTCTTGGGAGTCCCATGGACTGCAAAAAGATCAAACCTATCCATTCTTAAGGAAATCAGCCCTGAGTGCTCACTGGAAGGACAGATCTTGAAGCTGAAGCTCCAATACTTTGGCCACCTCATGAGAAGAGAAGACTCCCTGGAAAAGATCCTGATGTTGTGAAAGATGGAGGGCACAAGGAGAAGGGGATGACGGAGGATGAGATGGTTGGACAGTGTTCTTGAAGCTACCAACATGAGTTTGACCAAACTGTGGGAGGCAGTGGAAGAGAGGAGTGCCTGGCGTGCTCTGATCCATGGGGTCACAAAGAGTCGGACACGACTAAACCACTAAACAACAACAACAACCCTGAGCAGAGCACTGGATGCAACCCAAAATGCATTTAAAAAAACCAAACAAATGAAAAGATCCTATGAAGAAAGCAAAAAGTTCACGTGAAAAAGTGTTTCACTCCTAGTCCCCACCTATACAATCAACACAAGATGTGTGTGCACTCCTCCTAGATTTGTGTCACAGCACACCAGGAAAATAGAATCACCCCCCCCCCCCCCATAACAATCATGAGACCCAGCATACAGGTTACCCTAACCCTGGGAAAGAACCAAGATATTGCCAGCTAATCACAAGGCAATTTAGACAAGAGAAACAGCACGAAAGGGAAGAGTTAGGGCTCCTCCACATGACCTGCTTATTCAGCATTCACCCTGATTTGCTTACACAAAGCTTATGTAGCATTTATACTATATCTAGTACTTACTGAGCATTTGTTCTGATTTGTTTACGGGAGTGGTTGGTTATATGGCAATATAAGCACTCCCATATCATCCTGATTTGCTTGCAGGGTGAAGATAAGGTGGCAAATGTTGTTAGGCTTAGAGAAGCCACATCCTAATTAATGACCTCAGCAATATCTCTCTAGATACTTAGAAACAACAAAGGAAATTACATCATTTAAAGCAGCTAAGAAAAAGTGACGTTTTCTCTCCGCCAAGTGAATTATTTATGTCCCAAACTATCATCCTCATAATAATAGTAATAAAAGGAATGCTTTTCAGGCGTGTAGTACGGGAAAAGCATACAAAGATTTCTCTCTCTCTCTCTCTTCCTCTCTCTCTTTCACACACTCGGAAATAAATAAGGGAGGAGAGAGAATCAAACAGAAAAGACAGAAAGAACCTGAAAAGGATTCTCTTCCCTCCAGCCTCCAATCATTGTCTGGAAAATCTAAGTCCTGCTCAAGCAAGCACATGCTGAGAATATTTTCGGGGGGGGGGGAGGTCCTTCCTGGATCATTATTGGAGGAGAATGGGTGTTTCCCCCATCACTACCCCAGATAATTTTCTTTTTCTTATGCCTCCCAAACAAGGAGAACACTTTCCCAAATCTTTTCCATCACATTTATTTTGGGCAGTCACTGATCCTTATCTCCGCTGCTCTAAAATGTGTATATTTTTACCTGCGGATTTTTTCTTTTTCTTTTTTGAATTTTATTTGTGGTGTCTTTAGGATGTGTTGTAAACAGCTTACAGACTTCCTTTGAAATATGAAATGGTACATAAGTTACCTAAATAGTCAATAGTCAACCAATTTTATTGCACATAGCCAAAGGACTTTACAATGGACGTCAGAGAATAAAAGGAAACTTCCATCTAAAAATCATACAACGTAACCTGTAGCGGGTTTGCAACATAAAAAGATTTTCACAACATTAAAACTTAAGATTGGAGCGCATTCACATAGCTGGAACAGAGCTTCTTGGCTGCCAGCACAAACTTGGCTCCCTGGTGTGTAATATATAGATGTTTATCTGCTAGGAGTTCAGCTGTCACTTCCTGTGTGGATCGACCTGGAAGCCAATTAAGAATTGGCAATATAATTTTTCCTCTGGACGTTGTATATAGGGGGCAAATCAGCATGATAGTGTGTGATGTCCTCTACTTGATTGTATCCATATATACATTTGCAACCCATATGGTGATTTTCCTGATACCTCCCCTCTAAATATGCCCAGGGCATCTGTTGAAATCTTAGTTCTGCAAAGGGCCTCCGTTGTTGCGGGAACGTCAGAGTCTCAAGGTAATGGGGCCTTGAGTGATTGGCCATAATTTGCAGGTACCAAGGAAAGTAACAGGCGGCAATAATGGATGCTCTGTCTTGGTTGGCATCCTGATCAGAAATCCAATTTCTAAGGTCATGTGGGTTAAGGGCTAAGTAGTTCTCCATTTGAAGATTATAAGCTCTAAACTTATTTTGGCACTTTTGTGCCTAGCCCCCTGTCCTTAGTTGTTTTAACTAGTACAGCTTAGTAAGAGAATGATTCTCGAAGGCATTTAGAAGGTGTCAGTAAATTACCTAAATAAGCAGATTGTGATTATCATCATCATTTTCCAATAACAATAGAAAACAATCTATTTCCTGCTGCACAGGAGGAAAATGGGGAGAGAACAAATAAACTGTCTCCCCCAAACTGGTAATGTTGACTCCAGCCCTCAGGAAACTGTTAGGAGAATTTCTCCTCACCAATGGAGAATGTTTGTTGAAATGGTCCCCAAAATTTTGCTTCCCACAAACAGGATGGAACATTTTGGGAGCCTTTTTTTGCTACCTTAAGCCAGCTGAAGGAAGCTATCATTACACAAGTGCATTCACTTTGCCCAGTGCCATATTCCCAAATCCATTTATGAGTAATGAAACTCTATTAAGGCAATACACCCACTGACAATTCTATCCCAAGCCCACAGGGCTTAGGTATGCAGTCAGCTTGACAATGGAAAACCACTCCGCTCTTTTGTGTGGGTTCCTATAGAAAGGAAGATGATACACCCCAAAGGCACCCCTATGTGACAAACCACAGTGGGAAATGCTTGATGCTCTGTATTTACGGTAGATGAAGGGAGAAAGCTCAGCAGCTGGGCACATGCTTTGCAGGAGGGGAGAGAGACTTCCTGTTAATCAGGCAATAGCTTTTCCAATTGCCTCCAGCCCTGGAAGCCTTTCCCAGACCACAACTTCCAGAACAGCAGAAGCAGCTGGGAAGAGTTCAGGGATATTATTTCTATTTATTTTTAATATAAATTGTGTGCCCTTGTCTCTCAATTTCATTCTTTTAGATGGTTTTGTAAGTTTTGTGGTATTTTATGTATTGCGATTTGCTGTTCTTTTTATTGCTTACACCTTGCCGACAAAGGTCCGTATAGTTAAAGCTATGGTTTTCCCAGTAGTAATGTACGGAAGTGAGAGCTGGACCATAAAGAAGGCTGATTGCCGAAGAATTGATGCTTTTGAATTATGGTGCTGGAGGAAGACTCTTGAGAGTCCCATGGACTGCAAGAAGATCAAACCTCTCCATTCTCAAAGAAATCAGCCCTGAGTGCTCACTAGAAGGACAGATCCTGAAGTTGAGGCTCCAGTACTTTGGCCACCTCATAAGAAGAGAAGACTCCTTAGAAAAGACCCTGATGTTGGGAAAGATGGAGGGCACAAGGAGAAGGGGACGACAGAGGATGAGATGGTTGGACAATGTTCTCAAAGCTACTAACATGAGTTTGGCCAAACTGCGAGAGGCAGTGAAGGATAGGCGTGCCTGGCGTGCTCTGGTCCATGGGGTCACGAAGAGTCGGACACGACTGAACGACTGAACAACAACAACAACAACAAAGATAAAGGGCCCCCTGACCATTAGGTCCAGTTGCGAATGACTCTGGGGTTGCACACTCATCTCACTCTAGAGGCCGAGGGAGCCGGCGTTTGTCAGCATACAGCTTCTGGGTCATGTGGCCAGCATGACTAAGCCGCTTCTGGCAAACCAGGACTTCCGCTTGCGACGCCATTATGGGTGGTCGTGGGCCGCTTCGGCTGCGAAGCACCCAGTTCATCCCGGGGGTCAGGAGCCCTGCAGCCGCATAGCAGGGCTCCGGTTGGGGTGCGGGAAGAGCGTCCCGTGCCCTGGGCTCCCCGGCTGTGCCCGTTGTGGCTCCGAACCCTTCCCCCGCACCCCCTGTAAAGGGGGAGTGGGGGTGAAGGGACTACGGAGCCGGGCTTTAGGGGAGAGCAGCGCACGTAAATGACGTTTACCTTCCCGCTGGAACGGTCCCCATTTATCTACTTGCTTTCGAATTGCTAGGTTGGCAGGAGCTGGGACCGAGCAACGGGAGCTCACCCCGTGGCAGGGATTCAAACCACCAACCTTCTGATCGGAAACCCCTAGGCCAGGGGTCAACAAACTTTTTTTGCAGGGGGCCAGTCCACTGTCCCTCAGACCTTGTGGGGGGGCTGGACTATATTTTGAAGAGGAAAAAACCCCGCCCACCAACTCTCCCATTCCTACTCCACAGCACAGGATGAGCCCCGGTGGCTGCTTACCTGTTCCTTGCGAGCGGCAGGGGCTTGCGGCGGCGGTGGTGGAGGGACAATGAGCGGCACGAAAGGGCTGGCTCTGGAGGGGGCTGCTTAAAATGATGCCCAGCCAACCGTGGCTCAACAAAGCCCAGCCCCCTTCATCCTCTAGGCAGGATGGGGAGAAGCCAGGAGGAGGGTGGAATGGAGGAGGCGCCGCTGCGTTTTGTGTGTGTTGGGGGGAATGGTGCAGCCCAAACTATTAGAATCCCCACGCCAATCCACGTGGCGATTCCCGGACTGTCCGCGGGCCAGACCCAGAAGGCAATTAGGCCGGCCCAGATTCCTTGAAAATAATCTGGTAACCTTAACCTTGACACACAGATGGTCAATGCTTTGAGACCCAGTATAATGTGACCTCCTATGTTTCTGTGGGAGTTCTGCCCAATGAAATTCAGGATTTGGAGGTGGATGAAGGAATCCAACCATCAGAGTATAATTACTGTTCTTCACCAGGTACAGCAAACTAGAAGTTTTTCTTAGGATGTTTTCTCACTGCTTCCATTGTGTGTCTAGAAATTTTAAGGCTGAGGACTTAATTTTAATTAGCGAAAATGCAAAAGCAAACAGTTCACACATCAAGTTTAGGACCCCCTAGCCAGGTTACGTTTAACAGTGTTTTAGTTTTAATCCCTGTTGATTATTGTGAATGGTTTGCCTTTATTATTGCTGTTCTCAATATTTATTCTTTGATGTGGCTTTTATCATATTGCTGTTTTTCTGAGGATTTTAATGGATGTAGGCTGCTTCTGAGCATGTTGGAAGGGTTGCAGAAGGTGCAAAAAGCAGAGCACAAACAGCACCGCAAATAAATAAGCATTATTATTTAAATAGATACTATTATATGATGAAAACGCGAGCAGGATTTGAACTATGAGCAACAGAAGGGATTAAAGATTATAGTACTTTTGTTAAGGTTTAAGTCGAGATAGGAAACAGGGTGCAGCAGAGGGAAAGAAACAGAAACACCATGGAAAACGGCGTGGAGAGGTTTTTCAAAAAAAGTTTTTATTATGTATTGAAATATACATGAAAATTTGGAAAACTTAATTAAAGAGCTAAATAAATAAATAAGCAAGCAAGTAGTACAAAGTCTGGCAACATCTCAGCCCCACCATTCAGATGACCACAGAGCCTGCAGACAGGTTGTGCATCTAGCAGTGATGCTATGGAGGAATGACGGCTGGGAGGAGCACAGAGAGAAGAAGCGCCATGGTGGATCATCAGTTGCCCAACTGGACACCTTCATCTGCCCCAGCTGCAACAAAATATGCCTCTCCTGTATCAGTCTCTACAACCACAGCAGGTGCTGCAACCTTCCAACAGTTTTACTTTACCTTCAAAGGCACACTCCTCCAGTGTCTCCCAGGACAAATGGATGCCAAAGTATATTCATATTTCTTTTTTAAAATGCACATTGGGAAGTGCACCAAGCAGGCAACAACCAATGAGGAAATTATTCAGAAGGTGTCCTCTACTGAAGAAGTGTGCGTGCACACGAAAGCTCATACCAAGAACAAACTTAGTTGGTCTCTAAGGTGCTACTGGAAGGAATTTTTTATATTTTATATTTTGTTTTGACTATGGCAGACCAACACGGCTACCTACCTGTCTGTAACTGGAACTATGGAAGGCACCACATTGAGCCGCATGAAATGGAAGTCCATCAACCTCACCAAGAAACTTATCTGAAGAAGTGTGCATGCACACAAAAGCTCACATCAAGAACAAACTTAGTTGGTCTCTAGGGTGCTACTGGAAGGGATTTTTTAAAAAAATTATTAATTTTTAATTTTGTTTTGACTATGGCAGACCAACACAGCTACCTACCTGGCACTGGGTAAACATTTCTAATTTTTTTAATTTGTATCATGACCTCCCCCCCCCCCCCCGCCCAAAGGAGCCCAGGACAGCAAGTACATCTATAATTTGAAAATAAATGAAACAAATTAAAACATTCTAAAGACAATTACAGTTAAAAACATCCCAAAACTGTGGTGGTTATAAACATTACTTCATCTCATTTTCTCAGCATTGTCAGGAACATTATTCTGGGTAAACATGGTTAACATAAATGTTTTCAGATTTTTCATGAAAGTTAATAATGATGGAGACGGATCCACTGAACAGGCCCTCTCATGTGTCAAGACCAATTGGGCAGCCCTTGCTGGTGGCACCACCAACAAATACTATATTGAGAAAATAGTGTTTTGAATTAGAAAGAAAGCAAAAATGGAAGCTATGAGGATGCAGGGATAGTATACATTACTAGCAGAAAATCTTAAAAACTTGGATTAAGTTGGCTTTACAGTGACGTTTTTAGGATGGTTTTACATTCAAGAGTCAAGTCGTGTTATGTCAAAAAATGTATGTTGCTTAACAGGACAGCATCTGAGTCATGGCATCACTGATCAAGGGAAATAACAGTATGGGAAGCCCCGGGCTGGGGTCTTCAATTGACTGTTGTGGAGAAAAATATCATTTTCACCTACTAACCAATGTGAGTGCATACATTGGAATGGCTGTACCACAGAGAAGGTAAAGCAATGCAACTGATGCTCTTAGGGAAAAAAAAGGTTTGAAAGAAGTTGACAACAGTCGCTACAGCAGGAGTTTTCCTAACTGTGTGCGAAACATTACAAGTTAAGTAGAATTAGGAAGCTACCAAACCACAGAAACCATGAAAACAAATGGTAATGATTTTCTTTCACATGCCTCTAATAGGCACCAATACATATGACTATAAAAGGATGCTAGGAAATGTCAAGGAGGCTTTCGGTGGATATGAGTCATAATGGTTGGTTGCATGCAACCTTACATGATCGGAGACAACACGCTTCTAATTATCCGTTTCTGGGGAACAACAGCAGGAGACAGCTGTGGCGCACATAGCCTAGTCCCAGGCTTTCCAGAGGCATCTGGTAGGCCGCAGTGAGAAAGAGGGTATTTAAAATAGGTAAGTACAGAAGGGCTCTTCTTATGTTCACCCCCGGAAGATTCTCAATTGCCTCTGACAAATTACCCTCATACTTGGAGCACCAAATCCTAAGTCACATTAGTATAGCACAAGAGGTGCAGGACCGTATCCTGGATGTATCAGTGTACACAAGTTCCATTTCCCTAACCCATGATGATTATGGTGTTGAGGTCTGTGAGAAACTGCAGCTTTGAAGTGAACAATTAGTGGGTTGGCAAGAAGCCAAGTAAAACGAGGGTATATGTGAAAATCTGCTTGGAGACAGGGAAGCGTAGCAACAGGCTGCTGATTGGCTGAAAGTTCCCTTATAAGCAGCATGACAGAGCAGTTCATTGTTGGAGTAGTTTGGAGTAAGTTGGAGTTAGTTTGCGATGAGAGTTCTGAGAGCCTGTACAAAGCTGTAACTTGTACAAAGCTGTATATAATAAAGCTACTACCAATCAAGTTACTGTTCAGCAAGTTCTGTTTCCTGGGTCGTTGTCCTGGACTATACCACCACGCAGTGCACAGAAGAAGATTGCGTTGAGCTGCCAAGTCTCTGCTACACCAACATATGGAAGTGTCAGAGGAAAGTTGCATGAGGATTTCCTTATGCAGCCTGTTGTACAGGTACATACCAGAAACAGCATCATTGCCAAATAAAGCATGCCCGAGCCCCTGAGTTTGACCCCAAGCAGAAAGAAGGATAGCACATAAGAAATGAGGTAGAGGAAGGATGAGAGTGGGGAAATGACTCAATACCCCAAAAGTTGGGAAATTACCTCTGGGCCGGTTCCTGCGTTTTCGCCTCCCAACTGAAGAGCTGCGAAGTGCTGGCTGCAGATGGCCTATCTCGATTGGTGTATTGGTTCGGAAACTCTCCTTGAACTTCTGCATCAGGGACTCCACTGTTTCTTGCGTCACCTCTGTAGCTGCAAGTTGGTGGTGAGGGGACAATAAGGAATTGAACAGTTAAAGAGCTCATACGGAGACAAAACACCGTTTGCCCACCCCAACCAAAACAGAGCCTTCTGCAACCCATCGCATCCAATGTTACTCCTACTCAGAGCAGGAAAAAAAATATCAAAATCATGGGCACGACTAACATAGGTCCATTAAATGAGTCTATTCTTAGTTGGCTATAACCTGATCCCTTTAGAACAGTGTTACCAGTAGGAGAGGCATGTAAGGGCTCAGGAAAAGCTTGATAACTTATCAACCTCTACTATAAACACCTTCAATAAGAACCAAACTTGAAGACAAATGGCTGAATTCCAAATAAAGACTATTTATCGTAAAGGTAAAGGACCCATGGATGGTTAAGTCCAGTATACAACATTACAGAGGCTTCGAGTTGTCATTTCCACCAACCCTGAAAAGCCCAGGTATTAATTACTGGATGAGCTATGATTTTTCTTTTCCTTCCTTCCTTCCTTCAACATCCTCTTTGGTTCATTAACTCCCTTCCAGTGGGAAATGCCAGCACTGGTTGCTGTATGTCTGCCATGACATGAAGACTCAATGCTGAATTCAATCTGTGGTGACATGGGGAAGTGACTGACTTGCTATAAATAGCAAATGCTATTTTTGCAAGACAAAATATTCCTGGGCTGTTTTTCATTCCGTTCTTTTATTTTTGAATCATTCAGTATTCTAGCCCAAACTTGCCCTAATGTAGAATTTGCCTACTGTTCCAAACTCCAACTTATATTGCTGCCCTGCAACATAGCAAAATGAATTGGTTAAACTCATTCAACAGAGTACCTTGATTTAAGATGCCATGGTGGTCCCAGGGCTTTTTTCTTTTTAAAAATAAAATAAAATAAAATTAACCCTGCTGGCCTGCCTTGGCCCAGAGATGCATTAGATAGGAATAGCACTTGGATGTTATTTGGACACCTGGGGCATTTGGTGTCTGGAAAGGCTGTAGCCTAAAGATTTAATTCTCATTCCAGCATGAAGCAGAGTGTGTTTTTAACAGGACACACCGGGGTGTCTGTGTGGATTGGCAAAAGTGTGAAGTGAAGTAGGATACACTAAGGTAGAAAGAGCTCCTCCCCCTCAGGACCATAGCTGACAACCTTTTTCATTTCCCCCCTCTTTTCCAATGCTATAATATGGGGATTTCCCGCAAAAAATGGGAAGGTTGACAGCTATGCTCAGGACATGGGGAGATGCAATTCTTATTTAAGGTCTGAGTCCTCCCTTCCCCCCCCCACCCTGTACTGCATTAGGAGGGACCCCTGTTTCTGGAAGAGCAACTGACATCATTGAGCAAGAAAATGTGCGGAAAGCAGCAAAAAGGTCACAGAGGAGAAAATAGAAAGCACCAGGAGGAAAAGTTAGAAGGAGAAAGGCAGAGCAGCCCCTCATTTGTCAGGCCTTTGATGCCACCACGGTCAGGATGTGTAATTTCACACTTGGACTATGGGCAGCAGGATCTATAAGATGTCTCTAATAACATCAGGTTACTGGACATGCCGCAGATTTGCTCTGCCTTTGAAGGGTATCCCTGGTGCCTGAGATAATGGACCTACATTTCCCAGATAGTAGCTTTTAAGAGCTCCAGGATTCATCCAAAGACTTATCAGCACGGACAGAACCAGCTCTGGGAGGTGATGATATGAAGCTGTCAGGTGATGGTAACTCCATGCAGAGGCATATCCAGGGGCTGGCAAAACTGGCCTCTGCTGGAGCACAGGTCCAGGGTGAGCCACAAAAATCACCTTTCAGACTATGAGGTGCATGGCATATATGTATGTGGCGAGGTGATGCCACTGTCGTAACAAGATCAAATGCGTGTGCAGGGGGGGGAGCTTCCTGTCCTTCTCACACAGCAGCACAAGACGTGTGTTGAAGTGATTTGGGGTGGGGGAGCCGCTACAGCTCCTTGCAAAAGGCACAAGGGGTCCTAGGTACGCCTCTGACTCAGTGAAGGTGGAGCCATCATCAACAACCGTCACTGCCCTCTCCCCCATTTCATTGGTGGCTTAGATTTCCTTAGTTCTATCCTGCCCTTCCTCCAAGGAGCTCAAAGTGACAGGCACAGTTCTCATAACAACCACAAGACGGGGGTTAGGCTGAGAAAAAGCGTCTCCCACACCCCCACACCCCACCCCGCTATCCCAAACCACCAGTGAGGATTATGGTTGAATGGAGACTTGAACCTGGGTCACTAAAGTCCTAGCTCAACACACAAACCACTACGACATCAAACTGGATTCAACAGGACGGTGGGAGTGAGGGAAGCCTGTGTTTATAAAACATCTGCAGTAAAAGCATTTTAATAATAGTCAGGAGATTATGGTGCACTTGTGTGATACCATAGGTCAACTGAACTGGCTTTCATGTAGAAACCCCCAGATTCAATCCCCAACCTCTCTACTTTTAAAAAGGGTATCAGGCAGCAAGGCTAAGTTGCCTGCATAGAACCTTGGAGATACACACACACACCCCAGTCTGTGAAATTAGTGTGACTGCTACACAGCTTACAAAACAAACAGTACCAAACTAGATGGACCTACTTATAAGCCAGCCTTTTTCTCATTGATATTTGGTGTAACACTGAGTTTGCTAACGTGGTGCAATCCACATGTTTTGAACCATAGCTCCCATCATCCCTGAGCAGAGGCCACGGTGGCTGAGGCTGGTGGAAGTAGGAGTTCAGCGACTTCTGGAGGGTGCAGTGTTGGCTGCCCCAACCTGGCAATGTGCTGGCTCTCATCTGACAATTAGAAGGGGGCATTTTTAATATGATAAAAATGTGTGTTTGTGTGTCTACACAATGTTCCAATGTTACATTTTTTCCCCCCTGGTTGCATAGCTTGTTGGAAAATAAGTCAGCCATTCCACCTAAACTATTGCAGAACAAACTGATAAGTTTCTGTTTTGTGTTTGTGTGTGTTTGTGCATGTTCCCCCATCCCCAACAAACACAGTGAACTAACACATTAATAGGAGGTAAACTGATACAGTTGTTCTATACACCTAACTTGGAATTACGTTTGACTTAAATACATGGAATTTATTTTCAAGTAAATGTGTTGAGGTGCCAATGAACTATTTTAGGGGCCAATTAACAGTCTCGGCTGCTAAAAGTCATTCTAATAAAACCCCTCTGATGGGAAGGGTAGTTTCTGGTCTTGCAAAGGAGGCCATTTCAAAGCCCGAGGGCAATTGAAGTGGATACTTTTCCCATTTGCAGTTGAAGTTTTCTAACCTTGTCTAAGGTGGGTATACAGAGCAAGCCTTGGATCGACTGACTATAAGCAGTGTGAATTCTCACAGGATGTCAGTTCTAGGTCATGAAAGATTTCACTTGTAAGCATCAGCAACCTGAATTAGGTCCAAGAGTTCACAGGCAGCAATAGTGCAGCTGCTGAAGAACAGAAGGACACTGTCACCTCTTGATACTCATTCAGAGGCAAACTGAAGCATTCTGAACCACCGCTAACTTTTGAGTTATCCTTAATGGTAGCCTGGTGCATATTGCATTACAGTAAAGCCTTTCAGGCTGAAAATGGTGGGAAATGCTTTGAAGAAATAGTCACTCCTAGGGGTTGCAAAGGTATGCAGGAACCCAGTGCCTTCAAAAGCCTCTGAATAGAGCCAATACACCAAATATAACTGATCAAATATTTACCTGGCCATAGCCTGCTTATTTAGGTGCATCACCAGGTCCCAAACATGTTAGGATGGGCACAAAAGGATATCCAGAGCTACTGTTCTACATGGGTTTCCCGAGAAGGGTCATAGCTCAGTGCCAGAGCACCTGCCTTGCAAGCAGAAGGTCCCAAACACAATCTCCAGGTAGGGCTGGAATGTCCCCTGCCTGAAACCATGGAAAGCCGCTGCCAGTCAGTGTAAGCAGCACTGAGGTAGATGGATTAGTGGTCTGACTCAGTATAAGGCAGCTTCCTATGTTCCCAGTGGGATGCTAGGGTCCTCCTTTGAAGAGGACTCCACTAGCTGGGGCATGACAACAGCCCTATTTCTGAAGGTGCTGCCAATTTTAGAGTTGCCTGGTTAAAGTCTGGTTAACAGGTAAAGGACCCCAAGAAGGGAGAATGAGGTGTGTATCAAGAATGCCCATTAGCAGCAAGCACCTGGATACCAGTCTGAGCAGACACACAGGTCACCTGGTCACATCCTTCTATTTAAATTGTAGACACCATTTCTAAATTTGAATCAACACACATACATTAGTGCACACAAACTTCATGCAGATCCGTGTTGTCTTTTGTCCTCTTTCTGGAGACAATGCTTAAGCTAGTTGGACCAATTTTCTGACTCTGTATAAGGTAGCTTCTAATGGTTCCTAACTCCAGATGCACTTTGCCCTCTGATACAACTGTGGAAGTGGGGGAACAGCTGTCCCACTGTCACCCTTGCAAGGAAAACCCCTGGCAACACGTCCTCCATCTGGGTGTCACCACCCACCCCTTGTTAGCCTAAACCAGAGCAAGTGAGCTATCCACGGCTTGCTGTGGGCTAGAAGTTGAGCCCACAGCCTCCAGACGATCAACCCATTTTCATCTTCCACTTACATTATAAAAGCCTGGAGTAACAGCCTAGGCAAGTGTGACAGGAAGTTTATCCCCTGGGTGGCACCGGAATGCAGCCAAGTCTAAATGCCAAACTAATCAAGTTTTATGAAAGGACACTATAAATAGGAGAAAGCCTGTGAGTACCGGTATGTGTGATAAACAACCTAGCTTACTGGTAAGCCTAATTCCACACTGTGCAGCCTAACAGAGCATCAAAGTTGCACTGAGTGACGGTCACTTTGGTGTTTCATAGAGTCTCCTGAGATGGTTGATCAGAGGCTGAGGGAAATATTTCATGTGTTATGATTGCTAATCAGTATAGTAATGAGTGACAGCCAAGGGGCCAACTGCCAATGGGATGGATTACCTAAGGACAGGTGTATGGCACACACAGGATAACAATATATGAGGAAAGAGATGGTGTGATTTAGAAACCACTCTAAGAAGATAAGAAAGTGGAATGACAGGTGTGTCTGTGGTGGGGTATCTTTTCTTACTATATGTGTATGTAGATTTAAAAGAACATTGCTAGTCCAAGATATTGAAGGATTTGTGAAGTGGCATTCATAATTCAGCTTCCACTAGCAGGCAAACCCACTGAGATACCCTTCTGGGGTTTCTTGGAAGGGAAGAGTGTGGAAACTACTGCTTTCTCTGTGCTTCAACATCTTATGGCTACTCCAACAGGGCTGTAAAAGGTAAAGGGACCCCTGACCATTAGGTCCAGTCGCGGATGACTCTGGGATTGCAGCGCTCATCTCGCTTTATTGGCCGAGGGAGCCGGCGTACAGCTTCCGGGTCATGTGGCCAGCATGACTAAGCCGCTTCTGGTGAACCAGAGCAGTGCATGGAAACGCTGTTTACCTTCTTGCCAGAGCGGTACCTATTTATCTACTTGCACTTTGACATGCTTTTGAACTGCTAGGTGGGCAGGAGCTGGGACCGAGCAACGGGAGCTCACCCCATCGCGGGGATTCAAACCGCCGACCTTCCGATCGGCAAGCCCTAGGCTCTGTGGTTTAGACCACAGCACCACCCACGTCCCTCAAACAGGGCTCTACAGAACCACAAATGGCCCTGAAGAATCAAATAGATCCTCCTTCTCATCCACTACCCACCACCCACTCCAAAGCATGTGTGAGATATTTATGCTTCCTTTGCTGAAGAAAGGAACAGGTAGGCCTACTGTAATATTGTTAGATGCACATAATGCAGCAAAGCAATAATAAAAAATAACCAAACCTGATTGTGTATCGTAGCAACCTGCTAGATACCGATAGCTTTGGAAAGTGGTTTTGGTCTCCAGTCAGTTTTTAGATAAGCCAATTGAATTGGATTATAAACAAGGCAGGATAATGTTCTCTCCAGGGACCCTCTTTCGTCTCCTTCCCCAGCTCCCAGGCTGATCCAGCGGACTGATTTAAAACAAGTACATCAGTCTGCCCAGCTTAGAGAAGCCAAGGTGGCGGAGGGGGGAGAATTCTATGCAAAAAAATAATAATGTATCATCCACTGCATTAAAAGGCTCCACACACACCCCACTTCAAATTCAGTTTTGTCTCCAACCCACTGCGCTTTGCAGGATAAAAAATGAATGCATTGCGTATCCACATACAATTGTAAATTCATTGTGGGGGAAGGGAGGAAGCAAGAGTAAAATGATGCTTTGTCAGTGATACAGTTTGCCTCTGAGGGGAACTGAACAAATGTACTTTTTCTCCTTCATATATTTATGAGATCCCTCCCTTCCCTAGATACTTCCCCCTTCATTGGTTCTGGGCACTGTGCCAACAGCAGCCCTTATCTGGCACTAGGCAGGAGGAGAAGCGGCAGTGTGGGGGGGGGACCCCTCGATACAATCACAAGTTTTTTTCACTAGTTTAACAAATTGGGGAGGGGGGAGTATTGAGTTCTTAATAAAGTTCAGAGAAATCCAATGCAACAGTTGTGCTGGCAAAAACTCATTATCAGCAACCAGCTCTTGCTCAATCATGTTTCACGGGTGCAAAAAGTTTAGCCAGTGGAGCAAATATATCACTATGTGACTTTAACTTATTGGATATAAATTACTATTACTATTACTATTACTATTAATAATACTTAACGACCTTCCACATATCTGAAGGCATTGCACAGAACATTAATAAAAGCAACTGAAAAGCAAATAAACGCAACACAGACACCACAGAATGTGATTAGAAAAAAAAACAACAACAACAACGCAAATGGGCAACCATGCCAGAAACCTATTCATGCAGCTTGGAAAGCTTGTCAGAACGGAAACATCTTCAATTGTTTCTGGAAAGGACAGGTGGCAAGTGCTTGTTGCATCTTGACAGGAATTCTATTCCATAAACAGGGGCAGCCACACAGAAAGCCCTGCTCCCAGTTGCCGTGCAGCGAGCTTATGAGATCTTTGGGAGGTGTAGGAGAAACTCTCCTGCAGACCACAGTGATCCACCGGGTACATGAAAAAACAAAAACAAACAGGGGCAAGGGGTAGGAAGTAAAAACAGAAAATGTACTGCAAGTGAATGATATATTGCATGAGAAGTAAATTTGTTAAAACTTTTGGGATATATACCGGTGAAACTCGAAAAATTAGAATATCGTGGAAAAGTCCATTTATGTAAGCAATTGTTTTCATTAGCTACTGGAGTTTAATATAGAAGACTCATGACATGCAAAGCAAGATATGTCAAGCCTTTGCTTGTTGTAATTGTGGTGATTATGGCGTACAGCTGATGAAAACCCCAAAGTTGAAATTGTTAATTTGGGGTTCTCATCAGCTGTACGCCATAATCATCACAATTATAAAAAAATAAAGGCTTGACATATCTCGCTTTGCATGTCATGAGTCTATCTCATATATGAGTTTCACCTTTTAAGTTGAATTACTGAAAGAAATTAACCTTTCCACGATATTCTAATTTTTTGAGTTTCACCTGTATATAAAGGTAAAGGGACCCCTGACCATTAGGTCCAGTCGCGGATGACTCTGGGGTTGAGACGCTCATCTCGCTTTACTGGCCGAGGGAGCCGGCGTACAGCTTCTGGGTCATGTGGCTAGCATGACTAAGCCGCTTCTGGCGAACCAGAGCTGCCCACAGAAACACCGTTTACCTTCCCGCCGGAGTGGTACCTATTTATCTACTTGCACTTTTGGGTGTGCTTTCGAACTGCTAGGTTGGCAGGAGCTGGGACCGAACAACGGGAGCTCACCCTGTCGCGGGGATTCAAACCACCGACCTTCTGATCGGCAAGCCCTAGGCTCTGTGGTTTAGACCACAGCACCACCCATGAATGAAAAAGGTAATGTCTCAAGTAACATGGTCCTAAGCTGTGTACAGAGCCTTATATGTCAACTGTACAACTGAGCCCCACAGCAGATTGGCAGCCAGTACAAATCCTTCAAGCAAGGTGTTATGTGTCACCTCCACAAGCAGACTTGTTGCTGTTTTCTGCAACAGCTGCAGCCTCCAGATCAATGCCAAGGGTAGTTTAACATGTATTGCAGCAACCCAATCCCAGTCTGTATACACTGCTGCTGTTGCTGCTGCTGTGAGTGTCTGGGAAGACCGCTCCCTCCTCCGGCCAACTCCATCGGGCCTAGGAGGTGGGCCTACACTCACCAACACAGCTTAAGAGGCGCCGAGAAGGGCAGCCTCGGCTCTTGCTCTGTAAATTACTATTGTTTGTATAATGTATTTTACATTGTAATGTAGCCAAAGCAAATTCCAAGTATATTGAAAAATGTACTTGGCCAATAAATTATTATTCTATTCTATTCTATTCTATTCTATTCTATTCTATTCTATATGTCTTTAGTTTGTGTGCACGTGCATGCATGTATCTGTTGATGTTTCTATTGTGACATGGCTTCAGGGCGTTTTGTGGGCAGTGATTCAGCAATGAAATTGATTGATTAATGAACACGGATAAACCTGAGGATTCCTACAGACTGTACACTTCAGTGTTAAGTTTACTGTAAAATTATGCAGTGAAAAGGACTACCTGGACTGGAGATGTCTGCTTGGCTTTACCCTTTGCATATTCTAACCTTCCCAGAGGTGCCAAATCTCCTCAACCATTGTTTCCTCTCAATGTGGCAATGTGGGTATATTGGCCTTACCACCACAGAGCCTCAAGAGGTTCAAAAGCACCCCTATCTCAGCTGAAAACATCAATTTCTACCAAAAGGGGAGAGGTTGCTAGTTTCAGAGAACCACCCCACACCTTATTTTCTCCTAAGTGACTCATCCTCTCCCCAGTCAGGGTGCTCAATCACTTCCCAGCTAATTGCCTCCACTCATGTGTGCAAACTAACCATTGACTGGAAAACACTGCAGAATGTTAATTTCATTTAGAGCTGGGTAACGGCGAAATGCTCCCCCCCCCCTTATAAAAAAATGATATGAAACAAGCATTGTATTAATAGCACTATTTGCAATTATAGCCACAATCCCAACCTATGAGTGACTGTGAGGTTTTATTATTATAATAATTCAAGCACTTTAGAGATAGCGTCACTTCATCTACCCCTTCTCCTGCCTGTTTTGCTATTCCCCTCATTGTGGCAATTAAGATAATGCAGTAAAATCACATACACACAAACACCAGAATAGACCCAGGATGGCTGCTATTTTCACAGGCATTTTTTCCCAAACAGAATCACAGCACAGTGCAGTCAACAAACAACCTCGCTGGAGAACACATACCAAGACCTTGTCAACTCTGACGGAGATTGACCTAAAGAAATAAATCTGTCTCTCAAAACAATAAGGTATGTGAAGAAGAAGATCCCTATCAACAGTTGGTATGACGAGGACAAAAGTGGTTCTCCTTCTGCAGACAGTAGAAAAGTCAACAATGCTAGAATTGGAACCTTCTGTGGCAAACCACAGAACTGTGTGTTAGAGCATCAGCCTGGGCAGTAAAGTAGTCTCAGACCATGCACAGGTCCTGCTCACTCATTGGGCTCTTCTGGACAGGAAGAGGAGCAAAAGACTTCTTCTTGGTCTAGGACAGTTATTGATAACTTTTGGCCCTCCAGATATTCCGGACTACAACTCCCATCAGCCCCAGCTGGCCAGGGATGATGGGAGTTATAGTTTTGCAACATCTGGTGAGCCAAAGGTATCCCTCTTCTTGGTTCTGGTGTGCTTCTTCATATTCCATCAGTTCAGCCTTCTGTTTCAAGCAGTGGCTCCAACTTCTGGTTTGTCTCTAGTATACCTGAAGGAGTGTCTCCACCCCCCATTGTTCAGTCCGGACACTGAGGTCCAGCGCCAAGGGCCTTCTGGTGGTTCCCTCAATGCAAGAAGTGAGGTTACAGGGAACCAGGCAGTGGGCCTTCTTGGTAGTGGCACCCGCCCTGTGGAATGCCCTCCCATCAGATGTCAAGGAAATAAACAACTATGACTTTTAGAAGACATCTGAAGGCAGCCCTGTCTAGGGAAGCTTTTAATGTTTGATGTTTTATTGTGCTTTTGATATTCTATTAATATTCTGACAAAAAAAAGCTTTCAAGAAATACACTTCTTATATGTCACTCAGTCTTATGCTCATTATTAAAATTGCTGAATCAATTTAATGAGTAGATAAACCTATGAGTAGATAAACCAAACCAACTTTTGCAGTCCTAGAATGTTTGCAAACTACTAATTTAATGCCAAGTGCGAGGTTTGATTCTGTTCACATATGTGTCAATATATACAGAATACCTAAAGTTACCTTAGATGGGTGGCCCAACTACGGTCCTATCTGGAAACAGATAAATTGGCTGCAATGATCTATCCTCTGGTAACCACAAAATGGGATTATTACAATGCACCTCACATCCTGCCTCTGAAAACAGTCTGGAAGTTTCAACAGCAGTCGATTTGCAACTTAAGCTCATTTAACCTATGCGACCACAGCTTTACACGCTTGGTCAAAAAAAGGGGGGGGAGGAAAAAAAGATTCACATCAGTGAGGATTTAACACTAGCTATTTGGTGAAGATCCTGCCAACCTAGCAGTTCGAAAGCACGTCAAAGTGCAAGTAGATAAATAGGTACCGCTCCGGCGGGAAGGTATACGGCGTTTCCGTGCGCTGCTCTGGTTCGCCAGAAGCGGCTTAGTCATGCTGGCCACATGACCCTGTACGCCGGCTCCCTTGGCCAGTAACGCGAGATGTGCGCCGCAACCCCAGAGTCGTCCGCAACTAGTCCTAACGGTCAGGGGTCCCTTTACCTTTACTTATTTGGTGAAGAGGGAGGAGAGCCACTAAGGGAGCCCACTCCCCGTCTCCTAAACCAGGGGTAGCTAATGTGGTGCAGAGAGCAGGTCCATTGATGAGGCAGGGTGCCGCACTCACCTCTGGCGGCAGAAGCACAAGAGGTCGCTCCCCATTCACCCACCACCTCCACAGCCGCCAGAACGCGCGCACCCCTCTTGCCGAGAGGTAATGCTTTACAGAACACTGGCTCTCGCTGAGTTTGGAGAGGGGAGAACATTCCACTGGTGGCGCTTTAGCACATTCCTGTTTTGCCTCAGGTAGTGAAACAGGACAGGCTGGTGTACAACAGGTGTTGTGGGACTACAACTCCCATCACCACTGACTATTGGTCATCCTGGCTGGGGTTGATGGGAACTGGCATCCTAACAACATCTAGAGGGCCCCCACACCAGCTACACTTCTCTTAAAGGCAAAGGGATGTGGGTGATGCTGTGGTTTCAACCACTGAGCCTTTTGGGCTTGCTGATGGGAAGGTCTGCTGTTCGAATCCCTGCGACAGTAGTGACCTCCCGTTGCTCTGTCCCAGCTTCTGCCAACCTAGAAGTTCTAAAGCACAGCAGTGCAAGTAGATAAGGAGGTACTGCTGTTGCGGGAAGGTAAACGGTGTTTCCATGCACTCTGGCTTCCATCACGGTGTTCCTTTTCACCAGAAGCGGTTTAGTCATGCTGGCTGCATGACCCAGAAAGCTGTCTGTGGAAAAACGCCAGCTCCCTTGGCCTGAAGCAAGATGAGAGCTACACCCCACAGTCAACTTTGACTGGACTTAACGTCCAGGGGTCCTTTACCGTACGCTTCTCTTAGACCACTGTTGCAAGCCTAGCAGCAGCATCTGAACAAAGCCAAAAGGGCACAGTCTGCTACATGCGTCACTCCTGAACTTTGAGCTTAAGACCCCTCTCTATTTAGGAGATAAAAGTGTTTGCCGGAAGCCTCTGCAACAGAACGCCAGAAGAGGTCCATATTGAGACAAGAATCATACTAGAGAAAGGATAGTCTAGGAAAAACAAACAATTGGGTAGTGGAGTCAGCAGAGAGTATATCTTTGAATTCTCTAAGAATGATAAACAATGCCTATTATTTCAGAAAGCAAAGAGCACCTCTAGGCTATTTTTGTTCAATACCAGCCCACCATCTACCTTGCAGCCAGCCCCTAAATAATGTACAAGCTGTATCAAACATTCATAGTTATGGACAAAGTTAAGAAAAACATAGACTGAAATTTAGATAACAGAAGAGTTCCTAGTCAGGGGCGTCGCTGGGGAGGGGTGGTGGGGGCGGTACGCCCCCAGTGACAGGGTGAAAAGCGGCGGGTGGGGGTGACAAGCGGCGGCCCCTCTTGCCACGCCCACGCGCCACCGCTCCCTCCCTCACTCAGCAGCACCTGGAAGGGGTGCTTTCCGCTGCTTTTTTCGGCGGGGGGGGTCGACCAGCGAGGGAGGGTGTCACGCTTGTCACCCCTCCTCGCTAGTCGACCCCCCCCCGCCGAAAAAAACCGCGGGGGGGCGGGGAAAGGAAGCAGAGCCGGGGCTTGAATGCAGAGCGCCGGCTCTGCTTCTTTTTTCCCCTTTCCGCCGCTTTTTTTCGGCGGGGGGGGTCGACCAGCGAGGAGGGTGTCACGCTTGTCACCCCTCCTCGCTAGTCGACCCCCCCGCCGAAAAAACCCGCGGGGGGGCGGGGAAAGGAAGCAGAGCCGGGGCTTGAATGCAGAGCGCCGGCTCTGCTTCTTTTTTCCCCTTTCCGGCGCTTTTTTTTCGGCGGGGGGGGGGTCGACTAGCGAGGAGGGTGTCACGCTTGTCATGATGACGTCACGACGCACGCGTCGTGCCCCTCCCCCAGGGGGGTTCCTCTGCGCTGCCGCCGCCCCCAGCAGCGCAGAGGCTAGCAACGCCACTGTTCCTAGTGGTTTGTTTTAGTCCCTGGAAAACTAAAGTTTTATGGTATTTTCTACGGTTTATGGCCCTTGTCCAGATAAGCCATTTCAGAATGCCATAGAAAGTCATCACAACACTTTCACTAATCCACTGAGGAGCTTCCAAAAGTCCCTGAGACAAATAAAACGGTAAATATAGTAACCCATATAAATGGTCCGAGGGGCATCTAGAACAATTCAATTTTTCAGCCCCCACTTTTTCACTCAGCTTAACAAGGAATGAGCAGGAGGGAAATATTATAGATGATTTTTCCTAACAAGTATCAATATATTTTGTTATTCTCTCGGAATCCACAAAAAGATGCCTGTATAGAAATATGCATGTTGGAAATATGCATATATCTTTCAATGAATTGGCACACCATCCTAAAGTGTGCATTGCTGATTCTTTCTCCAGATTTTATTAGTGCGGGGTGAAGAAAATTGCTTGTCTGTCTGTCTTCTGTGCATTTTGACACCTCTTAAGATGCCGCACCTGGTTCCCGGGATCAAGGAGAATGTTTTGGCCTGTGTTTTGGATATAGTTGGATAGCATTTTGAACCAATGTGGCTGACTGCACCTTTAAAAACTGTGCTTATTTTAACCACTGAATTTAAAAAAATGCAATATTTTGATGTTTTTCCTTGTAATTCCCAGGCAATGCTGTGTACAGGACCGCTAATATAGATACACAATGGATGCACAGATATATTAGTACACAAACGTAGACACTTAATTTCTTTGGCAATGACTGAGGTGGCAGAGGAGCAAAGGAGAGGGGTATAGATACAATTATACTGGAAACTTTGAATAACCCACACACCACCACCATCACTGCTACCAAAATCATTCTTCCGCCTGGATATAGCTTTTGCTGGATTATTAAAGCTAAATCAAAAATCAAACAGCTGTGTTTTAGTTCAGAAGCTTTTCAAGCATCTTCCCATATGGTAACTGTGAAATGAGGAAAATATGGTGGAATGCAGAGTATAAGCAACGACACGAGAAGTACCATTCAGTGTTGCAAAGTTTACGAGTGTTTCCAGGTGAGTGTTTATTGGAGGATCTGTGCTCCTCATGCACGGCTGGTGTTTTGTTTTGTTTTGTTTTGTTTGCAGCATCTGCATGGCATCATTGGAATCAAAACACCAGCCTGTATTTAAACCCCCCCCCCCTTTAATCCAGATTTACCCTTTCCATGGGGGTGGGACTCAACGCAAAATCCAACAGGCATTAATAATAATAATAATAACCCCGTAGCTTCTCTTGATACTGTGCACCTTATGGTCAGAGTCTGTTTTTATTTCCATGGCAGTGTATCAGGACCTGAGTCAGCAGCTTGACTCCTATACCAGGAGCTGTCACCCAAGATTCAGCTTTCCCATTCTTTACTCTAGGCAAAATTATACAAGATCTAGTGACAATGGTATATATTGCATCTGATGAAGTGAGCTCCAGTCCATGAAAGCTTACTCTGCAATAAATCTGCTAGTCTTTATGTGCCTTAAGCCTCGGGTGGTGGAGGAAGGGGAGGGGGAGTGTGCGCACACTTGGAATACATTAGGAAAGTTAAGTGTATTTGCGCACACACTTGTTACTTTTAAACATTACATACAGACTTGTAGGCTCCTGATTATTTTTCACACAAATGGCAGTTTAGGACACAAGTCTATAAGGTTGGGTGGGGGGATGCATTTAATAGGGGTAATGTATTATTGCCACAAATGTGAGGTTTGGCTAATCTAAGGGCTTTTTAACTGTGTTCATAGCTGTAAGAAGATTATCCTTTCGAAAACTGAATGTACTGCATTTGGGAATTGGAAGGAAGCTCTTGTTGATATCAAGGCCTGAGAATGACCAACAAGACTAGTTAGCTCTCATGTACTGTCGCAGAAAAAAAGAGAAAGTCATAAAGCACTTGCCTTCCCCAAATCCAATCACCACTACCAAGCATAAAAACTAAAAGCTAAAAAACTAGCATAGGACAAACCAATTTAGAAGCAATGTTCAGAACAGCACCTAGCCACATCTCGGGGGATGGGGGACCTTCAACTGCATGACATGGGACTGTTTCAGCTGTGGTTAAGGCTGTTATCAGATATCTTCCTCCCAGGGGCGTAGTGAAATGTCTCAAACCCTGTGACAGAGTTAGTTTCAAGGCCACAAGAGAGTTAGGCAGCAATACAGGCTTGGTGTGGCAAAAGACTGAGGAGACCAGGGTAGATTGTTCTCCTCCCCTCTTTTTGATGTAATAAACTCCATGCTCAAAACAAATTAACTCAACAAGCAACGTGCATGCAGGTAGAAAGCTGGGGGCTGCTATCCAGTTTATTGTACAAAATACCGTGTGTATGACCATCTGTGTCCTATTGGACACAGCTGTGGGTGGGAGGAGTACAGAGAACACACTCTCTCTCTCCATCAAGCTGGGCTCGCTTGTCACACACATTCACAAACTCTCAAACTTACACCAAGCAGGACATAATGGTTGCTACTTCTATCGAAGATGGTAACAATATCACAGTTAATGCCTCTTCCCGTTTGTCACCCCCTGCAAATTTATTTTCCTTACAATTAACAGGCAGCTGTTGAATAATGGTAAAGTTAAAGGACCCCTGGCAATTAAGTCCAGTCACGAACGACTCTGGGGTTGTGGCGCTCATCTCGCTTTACATGCCAAGGGAGCCCACGTTTGTCCGCAGACAGTTTTTCCAGGTCATGTGGCCAGCATGACTAAGCCACTTCTAAGCCACGCAGTTTGCCTTCCTGCCAGAGCGGTACCTATTTATCTCCTTGCACTTTGATGTGCTTTCAAACTGCTAGGTTGGCAGGAGCTAGGACCGAGCAATGGGAGCTCACCCCGTAACGGGGATCTGAACCGCCAACCTTACAATTGGCAAGCCCTAGGCTCTGTGGTTTAGACCACAGCCAAACTAACCCTGCAACATAAAAATGCCACAGGCTCATTTCAGCTCATTCCACTCCTTTTCTCAATGATATTTAGATTTAGAGATGTCACCTTCTGTTTCCAGTCTCCATCTCTCATTCATTGTAGTGCATCCCAGTGCCCACGTTTTAACCATCCTGCATTCAGGGTGGCCTGCTCTAATATACAGCTATCCATAGTCTTCTCCAGCAGGGCAACCCAACATTGGATTTTTTTTTTTTTAATCAATTTCTCAAAACAGGGAAATCAAACACAGCACAGCTCTACAAGACACAAATTCAGAGGTGGAGGAACAATAAATGTGTTTATTAGGTCTTATTTCATGTAACTAGAAAGGCAGAGAATTTCTTCCACTCAATGAAAAATCGACTCTGTGGCATCAAGTAGGCAATACCTCTCCAGCTAAAAATCTCTTTTCCTTTAGTCACCATCTGACATTCTTTCTGTCAAATACAAAAAGTTTATCCATAGCAAAATCTGCTTTCACACTTGCAAACTGATCCTATGAAGGGGAATAACCATACCTCAGTAGAAAATAGTTGCATGCAAAAGGTTTAAGAAAGGACCATCTAGAGCTGGGAATGACCTCTCTTTTCTATATATATATTTCCAGTTCTGGGACTCGTGCACAAACAGGGCCAGCATCCAGGAGATCCAATCCTCCACGAGCGCTTTGCACCCAGACCCCCCCCACTCTTTCCTGAAGGGTCAGAGTGGGTTGAGGGGCATCCGCGGGCAAGGTAGCCCTCCCCGGGGAGGTAAGGGAGGCTGCTTACTCCCATCGCAGCTGCCAAATTCACTTGTGATGGATGGTGAAGATGTTACGGGTCAGCCATTTTCCTATCGTGCACGAGCGGAAGTCTGGGAATGACCTCTCTCTTAAGGTTTGGAGAGCCAATACCAGTCAATGTAGGCATAATTCAGTTAGGTGCTGATTTTCTAGAATGTCTCTAAGTATGAAAATACCTGGACACCTTGATCTTCTTCTGAGGCTTTTCTCCAGCTCCCCACTCTGATGAAGGATTGGGGCTGGTGACAAGGATGTGAGCCTTTTCACGTTTGCTTCCCTGTTTATGGAATGCTCTCCCCAGCAAGCTCTGGCTACCACCTTCGTTGACATATTTCTGTCACCAGGTTAAGACTTATCTTCCCAAGCCATCCCCCAGGTTTCTGATAGACTATGTTATTTTGCTATTGGTGTGCTGCCGCAGCTTCCTGTGGTTGTTCTGTGGGTTTTTCTGCTTTTATGGTATGATATATTTATATTTAAGGTATAAACATGTTGTAGGTCAGTTGGATACTTTTGGGTAACAAACAACTAACATGTATAATCATCACCATCTTTCTGATTCAGTATAAGGTTACTTCCTATATTCCTATTTAATTGTGCTCCTTATTCAGAACTATGAGGAATCTTTGTTTAGATGAGAAGGAGAAACTCAGCAATGGGGCACTTGTTTTGCAAACAAAAATATCCCAGGCCCAACCCCTGGCATCTCCAGGCATAGCATGGGGTTTTTTTTGGGGGGGGGGTTGGAGGATTTTGCCTGACAACCTGGAGATCCAATACTGTTTAGTGTAGACCATACCAAACTAGGTAGATCAATGGTCTGCCTCAGTGGCCCAGTTTGCAACAGTCTAGTAGCTACAAATACCCTGATGCTGGGAAAGATGGAGGGCACAAGGAGAAGGGGATGACAGAGGGAAAAGTTGGGGAAAAAGTAGTTTGAATATTCCACACACTTTCCCCCCATTTCCCCCCCCCCCCAGAAAAAGTAGCTTTAGAAGAAAATGGGGGGGGTGGAGAGAGACTGGATCGTCGTTCCCAATTTTTCCAGTTTCTTTCCAGGCCTTCCCAACTCTACCCAGGAGGAAGTACCGGTAATAATAGTAAATAGCTCTACAGGAAAATGCAGTATTTGTGGGGAATTTGCAGCAGTCATAAATAATGTAGGCATGTTCCCTTGGGGCCCGCTACTTGGAGTTCTGCCCACCAGACACCTTTCAAATAGGTTCTGTGAAATCCTCAAGACTAGTTTGTTTATAGAGAAAGAGATAAGGACCATATGATTAACTGCTCTACCCTAAATATGATGAACTGCTGTAAAAATCAAACCATCTGCTTTCAGTGCAAACACTCAGGGTAATTCAAATGAATTCATTTCCACCATTGTTTTAAAGCAGATGGGGATTCCTGTGGGTGGGGAGAGGGATAATTCAACCAAGCAGGAAGGCAAATATACTTGTTGCCTTCCTGTGTCTGGGGAACAAAAAAACTGCAAATATTTATAAAATACAGCATTTTCATAAGTTTATTTTTGGCAACCCTCTTTAGACAAATATGAAGAAAGCCACCTGAATCGTTGGTCTGGATGTGGGGGGGGGGGGGACCGGACCAGTTTCTTGTAGAAAACAAGAGAAGGCAAAGTGCAAGCAGAAAATTTCATTTTACCTTTGCAGTTGGATTTGAGGCTAAGTATTGTGTGCCTCAATTTCCCAATCGTCATAGGTATTGCAAGGTATCAGGAATACAAATAGGAACAGCAGGGAGGGGTATCAGCTATGGATGCATTAAAACAGTCACATTGTCCTTCACACAGCTGGGCAGGACACTCTCTTTTTGCTGTTCAGGGAGGGTAGATGTCAAAGATCCTCATATTAAAAGAAGGCAACCGTCAGCTAAACACAAATGAGTTGATTAGAAGGTGCAGTTCTAAGCATCTTTTCACCCAATATCTTCTTTTTTAAAATCATTATGGACCTCTGCTAGGATAATATCCAAACCTCTCACCCTTTCCCATCTGTTGCTTACACCCTTTTCATACCAGAAAATGTAATTTGGTAAGCATGTCTACCTGGGATCTGTATTTAAAAGGTAAAGGTAAAGGGACACCTGACCATCAGGTCCAGTCGTGTCTGACTCTGGGGTTGCAGCGCTCATCTTGCTCTATAGGCCGAGGGAGCCAATGTTTGTCTGCAGACAGCTTCCGGGTCATTTGGCCGGAGCGGTACCTATTTATCTACTTGCACTTTGACATGCTTTCAAACTGCTAGGTTGGCAGGAGCTGGGACCGAGCAACAGGAGCTCATCCCATCACAGGGTTTCGAACCGCTGACCTTCCGATCGGCAAGCGCTAGGCTCAGTGGTTTAGACCACAGCACCACCCGTGTCCCTGGAATCTGTATTTACTGAGAGTCAAAGCAGTTTATGACTGGATCTTCATGCACCCCACCCCTCCCCTGGCTTAAAAGCAGCTAGAAGGAAGGAATGTGATGAATGCTGCAAGGAGGGAAAAGAAGCCCCCAGATCAAACCACCCCACCAAAACTGCTATTAGCCTACTGGCAAGGAAAATAAGAGGAGGAAGAGATATAAAAGGAATATTGGTGGGAAACAACACATTTAAACTCAAAGCATTTGCAAACGACCTTGTGATAACAACAGAAAACCCGGTGGTGTGCTTACCTAGGGTTTTGGAGATGATTAATGAGTTCGGCCAGGTGGCAGGTTTCAAACTGAATAAAACTAAAACTAAGTTGCTGGTGAAAAATATGACAGAAACAAAATAAAAATGAATTACAAAACATTACTGAAATGGCAATAAAAAAGGTCAAATATTTGGGAGTTTGGTTGATCCCGAAAAATATTAATTTATATAAGGATAATTACCTAACCGCGTGGAAAGAAGTAAAAAGAAATGTGGAGATTTGGGGGAGGTTGAATTAATCTTTCTGGGGAAGGATATCCGTGATAAAAATGAATGTATTACCGAGAGTGCCATTTCTGTTTCAAGCAATCCTGGTGATCGGTGGAGCAGGGCCCTTCAAGAAATGCCAAAGAAATATTTCAAGGTTTACAGTGAGGGGGGGGGGAGTATTTGATCCCCTGCTAAATTTGCCCGTTTGCCCTCTGACGAAGAAATGACCAGCCCATAATTTTAATGGTAGGTTTATTGTAGCTGTGAGAAACAGAATAACAGAAGTGCTAATGTAGCATTTTTTTCTATTTTTCCAAAAAATTCCATCCCCCCCGCCAAAAAAACCCAGAAAAAACTGAGTTGTTTTTTTTTTTTTCCGAGCTTCAAAATTTCCGGAAATTTTACATCTCTAATCAAAGGGCAATAAAGTCAGGACACATCTGTTCGGGGCCTGTGTTATAGCTCTCAAGGTAATTAGTTTTTATAACTATTTGACACTGAGAAGTTGGGAAGTATTAATCAGCTCAGCCAACCACAAGGGTTGCGAGGGCATAAGCTAAACCCGGGCTATGAATGAATGAATGAATGAATGAATGTAATGGAGGGATAATGTCTTTGTTTTAATTCTGGAGATTTTCTGGAATACTGGATCCAGTTCACATTTAAACGTGAATCTCCCTAATTCACACTTTCCAAAACAATCTGAAAACCAAACCATTGGAAATCGCATTTTTCCAAATTTTGTAATGCAGCTCTCCAGCCAAGCAATGAGTTCAGAAATGCATGTACAGTCAAACCTCTTCTTATGTCCGCCTCCGTTTGCGTCTGTTTTGCCCAACATCCGTGGCAAACCTGGAAGTAACCAGTGGGTTTGCCACAGTTTGTGCATGCACAGGAGCGCGCAATTGCCACCTGCACCTGCACACAACGGCGCCTGTCCCAGTGACCCATTTCTACCTCCAGACGGACCTCCGGAAAGGATTATGGTCGCAGGTAGAGGTTCCACTGTACTGTGGTAAAGTGTGTGTGTGGGGGGGGAGGGAATTGCATATATTGGTTGAAAGAAACATATTAGCATGCATTATATTAGGGGAACATGTTTTCAAAAAAAAAAAAAGAAATATTAGGAGGAAAAATTAAATACACACTTGTGAATATCAGGAGAAATTTGCAAATAATTCTGATGGATTCCCTTGGGTATGTTAAAATGAATTGGAAGCTAACATAAAAATGTGGAGAACTGAATTTAAGACTGGAAAAGTGAGAAGCCAAGAACTGACAGGTTGTCCACCCCTAACCCCAGGACAGTACCCTCCCAACCAGCTTTTTCGGTGCATGATCCCCTGCTGCTTTTCAAAGAATGAATATTAGACACAGTGCAGTAAAAGGAAGTTGAGGCTGATGGATACTACCTGGGTATAGAATCTGCAAAAAAGAAGAAGAAGAAGAAGAAGAAGAAGAAGAAGAAGAAGAAGAAGAAGAAGAAGAAGAAGAAGAAGAAGAAGAAGAGTGGATGTTAAGATTTAATGAGTTTTGTTATTTGCTTCCTGTTTTTAAAGGAGAGATGAAGACATGAAATGAGGGCAGCAGCAACTATACCGGCAAACCCCAATGGGAGGGAGCTTCACGCCAGCAACACAGCAAAGATAAGGAAATCTCTCATTGCTGCTCCTTTGAGAGAACTGAGGCTGGCTACAGTAGAGTGTGAACAGAGAAGAGGAGGAACAGGAGAAAGAATAAGCAATCTGGCAACAGAAAGAGATGTCTAGGACCAAGAGATTTCTATTAAGAGAGATTGGGGAGAAAAGTTGTGTGGTTGGGGAGAAAAGTGGTGTGGCATTAAACAGAAATCTGTACTTCTGGCATTACTGGAAACACATACAAATTGCTCTCCACCCCCAGTTCAATATTACAATGTCTGAGACTGAATGGGAAATAAAACAACAGTTAACTCAAGATTCTGCACTGCCATAGGACGGCTTCCGGTGTGAATTGAGGAATGTCGCACAACATTTGTGTTCCCAACATTTCCATTTTTTCCTCACCAGGCTTTGGAAGGGCAGGCAGTGAATAAACATGCAAAGCAGCTTTGATTTTGTCTCTGCATTCCCACACCACTGTTCTCAATCCCAGTGTTTTGTTTTTAATCCTTTTTCTGAATTCCTCCACCGAAAGATTGTCCCACGCTTCATTTTCCTCTCTGCATGGATTTTTGTCTGTGTTCTACGCAAGGTCACCGTGTCAGTCTTTGATGTGATCAGAACTTTCCTTCGCTTTCTTTTGCCTCCTTATCTGTCTCTCCACTCTCTCCCTCCATCCATGATCTTACCCCCTGCCTCATGGTAATAGTGCAAGAGAAGGCGGGGGGCGATAAAATAGCATCTGATCTTTACCTTGCTTCTTATCTAGCTGTTGCACAGCCTGGTATCAGGTCAAAGCATGAAACTCCATTAACTTTCTCGCTATGACATGCTTGTCATCAGATGATACAACACATTTATTTATCTGGATGTATTTGTGCTAGCTTACAGCTCCAGTGCAGGACAAACAGAGAGCTCCATCTACAACACATCTGCCTCTCGTTAACTTTCTGCACAACACACACACACACACACACACACACACGGCCTTCTCATCACCCTTAGTTTATTAATTTTGAATTTATTTTACCGAGCAGCCCAAGTGAGAAAACGTGGCCATTCTAGAAAGCTGTAGATGAACAGCCCAAACACTTATTTTCAAAGCCACTTTAAAAAATACAACCAAGACTAAATAAAGTCAGAGGACCCTCAGGGTCTTTTTCCCCCATCTCTACAATTCTGTGATCCTGCATTTCAGTGATTCTATCAAACAGGCTGGGTTAGATCAAATCACCACATTTGATTGCATAATGTGCATTTTACATCAGTTGTATGTTATATATGGATATAACATGAAAAGTAGTTCATTTGAATATATTAGATAGAGCTTTTGTGAGTGTAGCGCCAATATTTTGGGCCCGACTCTGATTTATGGGGTGTTTACTAGGCATGCTTTCACTTTTTCAGGTGCAGGAACCATCCTTAAATCTATCCTGTGTAATTTCAGACTGCAGGTGCCCACCTTTCTTTATCTATTTCTCTCTGGGTGATTATACACCAACTGTATAATGGTTTTATACCAGTTTGAACAGTTATGGCTTCCACAAAAGTTCCCAGAAACTGTTGCTTGATGGGATTCTCATAAATATCTGTTGGGAGACCCCCTAGCTCCCAGCTCCCAAACAGAATTACCAATTTCTGTCTTTCTCTCTCTCTCAGACATGTACACACATGGGTGTGTACAAAACATTTAAGAACAAAAATAAAAATGACAGTAGTCCCACCAGTGCATGGCCCACCCTTTGATAAACACACAATCCAGTTGGGTGTTGCAGCATTGAAGACCATTACTGTGGGCAGATTGAATCATTCGCATAGGGAGCATGGCAATTTTCTGTCTGAATCAAAATGCATAACATGCCTTCTGCAGAAAAGGGAGGGAAACCATAGCCTACAAAGAACATAGGAAGGATCTAAGGAGCTTGATGCTGCAGTTCTTGAAAACAAGAGAGCTACTACAGTCGTACCTCAGCTCCCAAATGCCTTGGGAGGCAAACGTTCCAGCTCCCGAATGATTGAAAACTGGAAATGAGTGTTCCGTTTTTCGAACTTTTTTTGGAAGCCGAATGTCAGGCGCAGCTTCTGCTATTGTTTCCGGTGTGCCTGCACAATCAGGAACCAATTGGAAGCCGTGCCTTGGTTTCTGAACTTTTCGGAAGTCAGACAGACTTCCGGAACGAATTCCGTTCGACTCCCGAGGTACGTCTGTATAGCTTTTGGGAGCAAATACATGATTCAAGACATCACGCAGTCACTGTGATGCATGAATCCCTCCATCTCTGCTTCCTCTCTCTACTCTATTTCAACATTCACCTGAAAACCTGTCTCCCAAATGAATCACATCTGCAACAGGTTCAAATGAAGAGGGGGAAGAGGTCAGTGAAGTTGCAGAGGATGGCAGAAATCAGCTTGACTCACCATCCATGGCAATTAGCAAGTGACACCCTACAGAGGTTTTAGTGACAGCTCTGCTGGTGAAGCCGTTTTGAGGTTTGGTGACAAAACCCCGAAGTATTATTGTGATACTATACTGAGAGATTTCCCCTGGGAGCCAAAAGTAACTGTCTAGAGAGTAGGGATGACACCTCATCCTGCCTGGGGATGCAACAAGCTGTCTCCAAAACACAACAGCACCTACCATATCCATTAAGTGATGCAGTTGCATTTCAGCATCACTCAGTCCCTCCTTTCTCCCTGTCTCAGCATTTCTAGAGGAGCAGGAAGAGGGAGACAATTGGTGTATTGCTACCACCACTGTTTTGGCTTTTTAGATGTTTTGTAGATGGAGAGAAGGAAATGATACAATGTAAATATGTTTTATTGCCAATTCCTGAAACCTTAGCAGAATAATATTCTTCTCTAAATCTTGTTTCTCTAAATCCATTCTTAACCTGAAACTGTTCTTAACTTGAAGCATCACTTCTCCATGCTACCAAAATGGGCCCCTACCACCACCACCCCAGCGCAAAAGCTTTAAATCAAGAGCAGGTAGCAAAGAGTTGTCCTTGATTCCCCACAGTGACTTAGTGGCAGGTTAGACACCAAGAGTGGGAGTATACTCTACTGAACACAACAAGATTCACCTCTGAATGAAGAAGAAGAAGAGTTTGGATTTGATATCCAGCTTTATCACTACCCGAAGGAGTCTCAAAGCGGCTAACATTCTCCTTTCCCTTCCTCCCCCACCACAAACACACTGTGAGGTGAGTGGGGCTGAGAGACTTCAGAGAAGTGTGACTAGCCCAAGGTCACCCAGCAGCAGCTGCATGTGGAGGAGCGGAGACGCGAACCCAGTTCACCAGATTACGAGTCTACCGCTCTTAACCACTACACCACACTGGCTCTCAATGAACATGCAGACTGATATTGCAGCCTAAATTTTGACTTGGATATAAAAGCCAGCTAAAACAAATAGCTCCTTGTATTTAAAGGTGTATCTAACTTTGGTGTTGACACACACCATTACTACTTAAACAGGACGGGCACATAAGATCACTATCCTGATTCACACACACACACCCCGCATATCTCAATGGAGTGTGGCACTGAGAACACATGTCTGTTTCTCTTGGCAAAGCAACACGATTCCTTTTATCAGTAGTGCAGAGGGTTCAGGGGATGAATGCAGATAGAAGACAAGACCATCCCTGGGGAATTGTTCCACACTGAAACAGCTTGTTGCTTCCTTGACTGTTTTCTCTCCAAGCTACCTCTATCGTTTTGTTTTATTCATACAGATTTCTTTCTTTTTTTTACCTTGGTTCTCAGCCATGCATGACCCCCAACACTGTTTACATGATGAGATATATCAACACAGTCTCTCTGGCAGACCTTGAAGCAAAGCAGGAAGCTTTGGAGAGGAAACCCACCCAAGGCGCGATCCATGGCAGGGTGTTTAAAGATTAATGCTTTGTAAGGGGGTGGGGTCACAGAGAGAGAGAGAGAGAGAACCCAGAATAAAATTGCTCCCTACTACCACACACTCACTTACTAGTTAAAAATTTAATGCCTTGTTTTTGTTTCTTCAGAGGCATTTTATTGCTATGTTGCAGGTTAACAATATTAAACGCTTTTCTAATGACATTTCAATAAGCAGAGATGGGTGTTGCTGCTTTCAAGAGACAAGACTGAAAATGCAGGCAATCAAATGTGCATTAGCCAGAACACTCTGGGGAATGCATTTTCTGTTTGGCACAAGGAAGAAAAACACATATTCCTATCACTTGAGTGAGGCTTCCTCTAAACACAGTGCACTGAGCGCGGGCACGTAGAAGACACACGGAATAAAAGGGTCAGGAGGTCAAGCCAGCCTGGGCCAGCTCCAGCTCCCCAGCTCCTGCTCTCCAAACAGCAAGAGCTAATAGTGGTTTTCCGCCAGAATGAATTTCACTTCAGGTTAAGAGGAGGGGAGGAGTCGATGAGATGGGTACTGTGTTAGCTCCTCTTTGGTTGCTGAATGCCATGTAACTGGACTGTTCTTGAGTGACTGGCATATGGTGAAATCTGATCAAAAGGCAGGTGTGGAGGGGAGGCAGAGACCTCACTCAAGTTGATAGGGCCCATGGGGAAGTTAACAAAGTGGTCCACTGGAATGCCCAGGCTCATGGTGCTTCGGTAATACAGCACCCCAGGATTTCACACAAGATCAGAGCCTTGAAGAGGCAGGATTGCATGCAGCTGTGGGCACCAGGCAGTGACATGTGGATAACAGGTGTTTATGCTCATTGATTGGTTTCAGAGGTTCTAGGTTTGGCATTGAGCTGGCAAGAGAAGGTCTATTGGGCTGAATCCTTAGTAGGGAGGGGAGGTGAAGTGGCCCCCTGCCCTCTCCCATCAAGGGATTCCCTTGGAGCAGGCATCCAGATGTTTTGGGACTACAATTCCCATCAACCCTGACCACTGGTCCTGTTAGCTAGGGATGATGGGAGTTGTAGTCCCAAAACAGCTGGAGGGCTGAGTTTGGGCATGCCTGCCTTGGAGGGTGACACTTCCTCTCCAGAAGCCCAAATCAGGGGCTGATAGACCCCAGCTGATAGACTACCAGTGTCTGAACAGCAGTCACCAGATGACGTTCACGCTGAGGGTGACCCCCACGAAAAGACAGCATATTAACCAGCAGGCAGTCTGGTTGATCAAGGGATACAAGCCCCAATGCCTATGCCAAACCTATGCATCTGTACTCAATAAAGCCTTATTGCAATTCATTCACATGCCTCACGGTCTTTGCTCACCGCCTGTACACCCTCCCACAGCTTCACTACACCTGGGTCCGCAGTGCCTCTTGCTCGCTTAGATAGAGGATAGAGTTTGTGACTGTAGAAACTAGCCTACTGTATGAAGGTAAGATACGCATATGTTGTTCCACCGGCTTTTGCCTCTGGCCCTACTCATGACTGACATATGGCCCTTGGAAGGCTCCAAAATGAGAATGCAGTCTTCAGAATGAAGAGGATTCTTCACCCGTAGACCATGCTGTTGGAACCAGCAGTAAGAAAGGCAAGGAGATTCCCTTTTTTAGAAAACTTAATGAAGAGATGGAAATGATCGACATGCTTGAGCAGGGCTTTTTTTTCCAGCCGGAACTGGCTTGAACTCCATTCTGGCATCTCTCAGGCGGGCGCCATTGCCATTCTAAGAGAACAAAGGAGGTGTTCATAGTGAGTTCTGGCCCCTCTTTTTCTAGAAAAATATCCTCTGTGCTTGAGTGTCTAGAGCAGCCTTTGGCAAACTGGGTTGGACTCGAAGCTTCCATCCTCCTTAGCCGGCATGGCCTAGGGTCAGAGATGGTGAGAGTTAGAGCCCAACAACACCAATAACATCCAAGGGGCAACAAGTTGGGGAGGCTGGTGTAGAAATCAGAGGCTTGCTCTGAGATATGTGATTGTGTTAATAATTGTGGAGGACTTCTCCTCCCTTCCATCACTGCTGTGAAGCGCATGCTAGCTTTAGTGGAAGGCATGTAGATATCATATTTTAAGGGATCCAAGCAAGAAATCAGATTTCTACAGAGGTTTAATCCACTCCATAGGTTTTTAATATAGTGAGTATCTTTCTACCATGAAAAAAGGGGAAACAATAAATTCAAGGCTGCAGGGGATTTTAATTATTTTGCTGGCGTAGTTCTCACACTGAGGTTGGCTTCCCACTTGATGCGCAGGTGGCCGCATAAGCAGGTAGGAGCAGAGGTGGGGGCAAGGTGTGGGGGTAGAAAAGGCATAAAGAGAGAGAGAAAATGTTTCCACTCAACTGTTCAGCACTGCATGTCCTCTCTGCAGTTCCATCATGCCTCAAACATGAATTGTGTATCCGTTGTGTTTTAAAATATAATCTTATTTTAATGAGAATTTTTTTAAAATGTAAAATAAGGTTTTCATTTTGTTGTGTGTGGCTTAAAGTAATTATACTTGGATTTGTAATTTGCACTGTACATTTAATTCACACAGCAATTAAACACATTACTTGTTCAAATGCAAAAAAAAAAATGAAATCAAACAAATCACAAGTATTTTACAGATGAACAGATGCTGGCTTGCTTAAGGCAACATGGTGAAATGCAATGGATGATACGAGCTTCTGAGAGCTCCACTCTTGTCTTATACAGAATCGCTCTTGGTCTTTCAGTATCCCTTTCTTGAAAAGGGGAATAAAAGCAGCCTCTCGCAAAAGGTAATCAGCACAATAGAGATTGCAAAGAACTCTGAAAACTAAGAAGGGATATAAAAGTTGTGTTGCTACCCACTTTTATTCATTTATTTAAAGCATTTATATCCTGTTCTTTAGCAGGCTCCCAGAGTAGCTTACAAAACCAGTTACCCACTGTCCTCAGACCTACAAACTAAAACATAAGAGGAAAAAAAAGATGAGAAGGGAGGGAGGAAAAAGAAAGGTTATCTTTATAGGGCTGTATCCATTGCATCACTAAGTTAAAATCACACAGCGGCATACTTGTTCCACTGACAAAATGTTTTCCACTTCTGAAACATTGTGCAAGAGAATACATAAGCAAGTTGCTGCTATCTTTGTTGCATAATGGATTGTGCAATCTGCTGCACAACTAGTTTTTGCTAGCTGGATTCTTGTTGCACAGTACTGAAACTCACCCATCCGCTGGTGCCGGCATGTCCAACAGGTAGATCGTGATCTACCAGTAGATTACTGGATGTCTGCAGTAGATCACTGGTAGATCATTGGCTCCCCCCAAAGAAGCTGAACAACTGTGGCTCCCCTAAAAAAAGCTCAACATTTTACCTCCTCCCTGAAAAAACTCAACAACTTTGACCCAAACCCCAAAAAGGGGGTAGATCACTGCCAGTTTTTAACTCTGTGAGTTGGCCACCCCTGTGTTAGTGCAAGAGTCCTTGTGCTATCAATGAAAAATGCAGTTATATACATCTGTCTATCTAAGAGGACGACTGCTCTCCAAGTGTGTGTGTGTGTGTGTGTGTGTGTGTGTGAGAGAGAGAGAGAGAGAGAGAGAGAGAGAGAGAGAGAGAGAGAGAGAATGACTCTCCCCTCTTCCTGTGGCTCCAGATCCGTGGGCATAGCAGGTGACAATGTCAGGGCCAAAAGTCACTGCTTCTGCTCACGTACTTCAGTTGAGATGAAACACCTCTCTCTGCCCAAGACCTCAGACAGCCATTGTGAGCCAAATAATCCCATAACAGATTGGCAAATAGTCTATGCTAGTATAAGAACATTTCCGATGCTCCTACGGCTCGTTACGGTTCCATTGGCTGCTCTTATTGTTTTATCTTTTCCATACCCAGTGGAAAATTTTGGTTTGGAATACATAACATTATTTAAGTATGGCCTTTACCCAGTGACAAAGTGGGTGGTGGGAACAATGGGCATTTAAATGAGAGCACAAGCCAGGAATCATTTGTCAGCATGGGACCCTCAGTAATGAAAGAAAGGCTATGGAGGCTTAGCAGAATGCCTTTCACAATCCACCTGAGCATTCAATCATGAATCTAGAAATATGTCCCCGCTCCCTTACTGCCTTTCCATGCTATTACAAAAGATGACAACCCCCACCCTCCTTCAAGAAGTGCTTTGAAGATTAAAAGCTCCAGGTGAGGGGCCTGCAAAGTATTACACTGAAAGATCCTGTACTTCATTTGTTCCCAGAAAGTTTCCATCCAGCAAAAAGGATATGGAAACTTCTCAGGTGACAAGTCCTCCAATCTTCACCACACAATAATAATAACAATAATTTATTATTTATACCCTGCCCATCTGTGCTAGGCTGCAACGTGTCTTATGGCGAGACCCTACAGAGATGCACTGTACACAACGCCCAAATTCCTCAGTGGAAGGCAATGATTAACTCTCTCTCTCTCTCTCTCTCTCTCTCTCTATATATATATATATATATATACAGAGAGAGAGAGATATGAATTGACTAATGTTTTTATCATTCAAAGTCAGCAGCATCACAAGGCAGTATGCCTGTGACCAGTATTTGCATGCCAGCAAACTGCTTCTAGAAACTCAACACTCATTTGAAGTGTGCTTACACACCACAGCTCTAGGCAAGAGAAGAACAAACACCCAGCATGGCTGCCACCTTTCTCATCCATCACTTTTTAATGACCCCCTCCAGCACATTCCAAAGATGGCTACCTCTGGCAAAGGGAAAGCGTGGAGGGTGGGGGTAGGGAAGCAACAAACCTTTCTTTTCATAGTCAGGCTTCTCCCCGCTCCTGCCCAAGCTGTCCAGCGGCTGCATCATCTGGCTCGCAAACTCGTCCTCCTGGCAGCCATGCTCAGGCCGCAGAGGGTTCTCCTCCTCCTCGTAGTCGTAGTCATCCAGGATGGGGGTCTCGCGGATGGGCATGCCAATGACTGAGGTGTGGGCTTGTAAGCGTGAGTTCCGGAAGCTGTCCCTTCCCTGCGAGCCCAGCAGCACCGAAGGGATGTAATGGATCTCATGGGTGGCCTCTGTGCTGGCGCTCTTCTGCGGGATCCTGCGCTGCTTGTACCAACGGCGCTGGGCATACAAGGCAACGGTGAACACCAGCAGCAGCAACAGGAGAGCAATCAGGCCTCCCTAAATGGAGAGAGAGCAAAACTCCGTAGCTGTTCAACACCCTCGCTCTCCAACTCCATTTAAACACAAATTTTTAAAAAAATCAGTCTTCTTATTAATTCTTAGTATATGGACCATGGTGGGTCAGCACTTTATTGACCGGGGGTTTGCCCAGCTTAAGGCAGGCAGTAGCTGACCAGTGAGACACAACCATCTCTCCCATCAATGGAGGCAACCCGTAGCACTCAGGTTGAGCTTATAACTTGTAACTGCCCCCCCCATTGTTTTTGCTGCATTTCCAGCACCAAAGTGAAATCTCTGGGGCACAAGCCTGGGCAGTGTGTATGGATGTCCTGGGCTGCCCGGAAGACAAGACGCTCTCATGGTCCAAAGGAAAGGAAAGCAATACATGTGGCTTGGCTGCAGGAGTTGCTGGAAGAAGGCATTCAAGACACCATCCAACCACCTTAGGGACTCCACTCTGGATTTGTCTAGGCTTTACAGTACTCCTTAGCCCAGCCATCCCGAAACTTGGCCCTCCAGATGTTTTGGGACTACAATTCCCATCATCCCTGACCACTGGTCCCGTTAGCTAGGGATGAAGGGAGTTGTAGACCGAAAACATCTGGAGGGTCGAGTTTGGGGATACTTCCTGAAGATGTTCCACTAGGCAGTGGCTACAGATCTTCCCTCAGGGTTTACTCCCAAAGCCTTTCAGAGTTTTCTTTCTCCTAGATGGACTACCTTCCCTTCTGACCCCCATTTCCCTCTTCATCTTGTATAGAAACTGTGTTTTTGACTGCTGGACCCACTATTGGTCTCATCTGCTCAGTCTGCAGGACAAGTCTCTAATCACTGAGGGTTTGAGATCCATTGGCTACCCACACCTGGTTTAGCCAGTAAGATGAACCTGTTCTCAGGGTGTGGCCGCTGTCACATGCTGACAGCTTCCAGGAGCCACAGATGAGAGCTGAGTGCAGGGGATGGGGACCAGTGGTGGATGAACTACCCAGAAGGAGCACATCATGTCCCCCATCAGAGATACTGCACCTCCCCTAGCACCCTATATATAATTCCCCCCCCCCAAAAAAAAAGGTTATACAAGATTCTGCAAAATACAATGTGATCAAACAGGATCTGGTGACATTATGAATATATACCATTATAGATCACTGTTGAACAAATACAGACATAACAAAATAAACAAACAACAAGTATATGAATGCATGGAAAGCAGTGCCTAGAACAGTTAAATAACAGAAATAACAGCTAAACAAGACCAAGTTACAAAACATGAACCCTATTAAAATAATAGAATCATAGAGTTTTAAGGCGTCCTGAGGATCATCTAGTCCAACCCCCTGCAATGTAGGAATATGCCACTCCCCCTTATGGATATCAAACCTGCAACCTTGGTGTTATCAGCACCACACTCTAACCAACTGAGCTAACTTATACCAAGGGACAGTAATTAAAGTTGGTGCTTTTTGACAACGAAGTGAAAGCAAAACTTAGGGCTTCTGCACATGACCTGTATATTCAGCAATCATTCCAATTTGCTTACATGGAGACTAGATTATATCCAATCTTCATTGAGCGTTTCTTCTGATTTGTTTGCAAGAACACTGTACTGCAAGGAGCATTTGTCCTCATTTACTTGTGGGGTGGTTGCACATCTTCCCGTTAATAATTCAATAACCCCACAAGTTTCAGTACATCTTCCTGGCATTTTGGAACGCAAAAGTCGTTTTCTTTTATCTTTTAGTGGATTTGGGCTGTGCGCACATTATTGGCTTAAAGGCACAGAGGGGTCATTATTTTCTCAATTTGGATTAGGGCGAAAGCACATCAAAATGCAGTATCTAATTAAAAAAATGAGAGGACAGTTACAGGATAGATATGGATTGTGATTATGTGTACACCTCTTCCCAAAGCAGTGGTGGGAGGACACTCAATTCAGAGTGAACGTGAGTCTGTTCACAGTATTGGTGCACTAGGGCAAGAGTACTTTAAACCACTTTAACTATACAAACCTACATTTTCAGTGCATGATTGACTCTTTTCAACAAAAGTTTCAAAGTATCATTAAAGCTCAGTCAATATTGGAAGTTGAGAGGGAACTTCAAGAACAGAGACATACTTTTCCTCCAGACACCTGTCAAGAAAGCCCATAATTCCTGAGCAGATTTCAAACTGAGCAGAGGTTAAGTTTCCACATCCCTACAAAGGATAAACAAGTTAACAAGCCCCAGGAAGAAGAATTAGAGACTTCATTTAAAGACACTGCCCATTTTCAGCTGTCTATTTTCTGTCAGTGACCCCTATACCAGCAGCCCAGTGTTTAAACGGGAAATGCACAGAGAGAAGATAGATATTTCTGAAAAATCAAACTTTGGAAGGATTCAGAAAGGGCTCGTTTTAATCTATTTTTCATGTTAAATTGTCGAACCAAAAGCACCAGATAGAGAAAAGGGGAAGGAAAAGGGATAATACGTGAAATGTTTTATTTGACAATGTGTCAATCCAAACTGATTATTTCCAAGCCTCCCCCCACCCCATATTCCCAAACAATGGCTACATCCAGGGCGGATTTAGTATTCTAAGACAGGATTTATAATACTCTGTTCTGCAGTGATAAGAACACGGGCCTTTAATCCTCCGAGCTGTGAACATGCATATTCTCTTGCATAATAGATAGCCTTTTTGCCATACTTCTGTGGTGTCCCCAAACCACACAAGCACTGGCAGAGAAGGACGAAGCATGGAGCTCCCAGAAGAGTATCTAGAATGCAGATCGGGCCTCTTAAAGAGTACCTAGAACCTTGCCCCAAGGTAAGCAGAGCACAAATCCATGTTTCTCCCAGTCCATTATCAGTATGCACATGTTTAAGGCATTAAACAGAGAAAGATTAAAAGATTTTGTATTCTGCAACCAAAGACAACAATTGTGGGACTGGAGTGATTTCTGCAACCTGAACAACTGTTTGTTTGTTTGTTTAATAAAAAGCTCATTCAGTACATTTGCTCACAGCTGCATTGAAGCAGAAGTGGTTTTGTTTGTTTCCCCTTTGTTTTTCATCTTCGTATTCTATTTAATTTTAAGGGATAAGGGACATATAATGAAAAGGGCAAGAGAGATAAGTACTGCTACCTAGGGGTGGGGGGGGGGAAATGAGACCGGGTGTTCAATGTTTAATGTGTGTAAAGGTAAAGGTAAAGGGACCCCTGACCATTAGGTCCAGTCACGAACGACTCTGGGGTTGCGGCACTCATCTCGCTTTATCGGCCGAGGGAACCAGCATACAGCTTCCGGGTCATGTGCCCAGCATGACTGAGCTGTTTCTGGAGAACCAGAGCAGTGCACAGAAATGCCGTTTACCTTCCTGCCGGAGCGGTACCTATTTATCTACTTGCACTTTGACGTGCTTTTGAACTGCTTGGTTGGCAGGAGCAGGGACCGAGCAACGGGAGCTCACCCCGTTGCAGGGATTCGAACCACCGACCTTCTGATCGGCAAGCCCCAGGCTCTGTGGTTTAACCCATAGCACCACCCAATGTGTGTACTGCTAGATACATACTAAGGCCCACCAAGGACAACAAACCAATGCCCTGCCATTTCTCTTCATCCTCAAATTTCCACTGCCCATACAGCATACCTACTACACACTAGCATTCAACAGTCATGGGGAGAGGGGGGGACCGACCCCACTTGGAACCCAAATGTTTTGGACAACTGACACCCAGCTGCAGATATCCCTTTGGGAGCAAAGGCCTCAGGAGGGTTGTTTTGATACATCTGCCGATTCTCCTGGAGGAAATAGATTATAGTTACAGAAAGCAAAACTGTGACCGCTAGTCTTGCTGCTGATGCACTACCCCAAGATAAGCCTTTGCTTCGCATCAGATCAAAACCAGTATCGTGGCTTGTCTCATTCCAATCAAACCATGACCTGCAACCACGGCTTGTTCTCGGCCTACCAAGCACAAACTGGAGCAGTATGAGCTAAATGTTTTCCATGAGCATGACACAGCAATAAACTGAGAAGTTTGATCTTCTGAAATGAACTTAAAAGCTGTCTTACCTTAGAGGCAGATTCTGCTAAAACGAGGTCCGTTTTGCTGAATGCTCTTTATTATTAATTTAGAGCATTCTTGTTAGCTAATTAATATGGAAAAATATTTTTAAGCTCCAGGTCTACATTGATGCCCCATAATATTGAATGAATACATTTTTTTTGCTGCATTTTTTGCTGTCTTCCTCCCAAGAGCACCTCCCTGTGTAACATGCTATGAAATATAATGTGTTGTTTATTCTTCTTTACAGGTCATTAATGATGATAAATAGGGGACTTGCTACTGCCAATCTCAGTGAAATCCTTGTGGATACCTCCTCCTCCCCTCTCCATGGACTGCCATTCATCACCATCTTCATTGCATTCCTGTCATTTCTGAAGCCTCTATAATCCTAAAGTGCCTCAGTTCTATAAGCCCTGGAAGGAGAAGAGAAGGGGAGAAATCCTCCTCTTCACCACTAGCTGCTGAAATGCTAAACAGAGGTGATGAATGTCTGGTGTAACAAACCCCAGGCCTGTTTCTCTTAAGAATTCCCCTTATCTACCCAAAAACATTCTCCATCCATAATCCTCACTCCAAGCCCTCAAATGGACACAGTGGACTGCTAGGCAGGTAAAGCTGGTCACAAACTGTTGTTAAGAAAATTAGCTTGTATATGAGCTGCATTCAGGTCAAGCAGTCCCTACCCAAGCAGAGAAATTAAGTCACAGATTGGCTGGCTTACCACTGCATGCAAACAGGCGCTTGTATTTGGTTTGTCCAAAGCAAACCACAAGCGGGAAGCCAAGCCATGCCTTCTGCTTGTGGTTTGTTTTGAGAGAAACAAAAAATGAACACTTTCTTGTAAATAACACTAAGCAAGCTGCTCCGTGAGTTGTTTCCCCACACTAGGAAAGGGCAGGCAAAATAAGAGCTGCTCAAGCTGCATGCACAAGTGTGCAGCTCATGGGTATAGCCAAGGAGGGGGCAGCTGCACCCCCCCAACAAGCAAATAAATAAAAATACTTAGAACTAACTGACCAACTGCATTGCAGATAACTCGGTTCTGCCCCCCCCCCAAAAAAATTAATTCTAGCTACGCCCATGGTGCAACTCATACATTGACTCGTTTCCCTAAAGATGATTTATTACCAGTGTGATGTCCAGGCATGGCTGGTGTTTTACATAATTCCACACAGATATTCTCAGATAACAGTCAAACCATGGGATGAAAGAGCAATAAAGTGAGTTTCTGGAATGAAGATTGCGGTTACAATGCTTCTCCTCTGGTCCTGCTACTACCACCCACAGCACTACGCAGGGTTAAGCCATGGTTTGTGGAGACATATTGGAGGAACCAACTCCATAAAATATTTGAGGAGGTTACTCTGTCCCCAGTTAATGGGCATTGCCTTTCAAATGGTGTGTGTGCACTGTGTCATGTGATTGATTATGCAGGGTGGGGCTTACCTCCCCCCCCAATATGTTATTCAAGTTGGCACCCCTGGAGGAACTGATCAGATGAAGATGAAGGGTGGGGGGAGTTAGAGGCTGATGATTCCAGGGAGGGACCAAGTGAGCTGTCAACTATTCAGCCCATCTCAGCTCAGCCCTCATCCCCACTTCTCATGCCACTGGAGCCTCCCCTCTCATCAGTTCCTGCTGGTGGGCACAGCCCTAGCTAGGTAATATTGCGCCCCTGGCAGGACCGCCCAGATTGCGCCCCTTAGCCACAGACAAAGTAGCTCTTCTTTCCACCTCTCCTCCAACCCCACCACCACCCATTCAATTCCTCATGCACTTCACCTTGTAATGAATTCTTTCAAATTAAATCCAATATTTAATTTATTGTTTCTTAATAAAGGTTTTCGGGTGCCGCAAAGGACCCTCCTGTGCAGCCAGCAAGTAGAGCCCCTTCTTGCCAGGGGGCCGCCCCTTTTCGACTCCCCTGCACCCGGGAGAGCCCTCCTCCAACCTCCCTCCCAAGCCCATCAGGAGCACGGCCAAAAGGCCACTCAAACATTCAGTTCCTAACTTAGCTGAGGAAGATTATTCTCCGCCTTTGAAAGGGGGTCACCGGCAGCTTCCCGGCCCCTCTTGATTCCTCTGAGTGGCCACTGCTCCCTGGTTTGATGGCTCAACAGCGGGGAGCTCTGCACATGGGCCAAAGAGGAGGTGGATCTTCCTCTGCTCCCTCAGGGCCCTGGGTCAATCGGGCTCCGTGGGGCAGTTGCTGTGCTCTTTGGTCGACCTCCAGCACCCTCTTTCTCCTTCCTCCTCCAGGGCTCAGCATGCCTCGCAAGCACCGGGGGAAGATGCTGGCACAGATGCAGCCAACCGGGACAGGACCCGCAGCCCCCGGGAGCGGTGCCGAGGATGACGGGGGCCGCCCGCTCCAGGAAGGTGCCCCGCTGCTGCAGGGGAAGCTGGAGCACATTTGCTGGGAGCTGGAGCAACTGCACAGGCGATGGGCACAGCTGCGGGTGCAGCACAAGCTTCTGGAGCTGAGCACTGAGAGCCAGGAGTTCCTGGGCTACATGTCATTGGGCGACAAGAGCTGGCAGCTGCAAGTACAGGTCCAATGCGAGCACTGGGAGCTGCTGGCCCGCTCCGCAGAGCAGGAGGCAGCACTGCGCCACCGGGAGAACGATTTTGCCCCACACCTCCCGGTCTGGGCCCCTGGCAGGGGCCTTCCTCACCACCCCATAGCTACGGCTCTGCTGGTGGGACTCCATCTCCAGAGGAAACATCAGCTGTATGCCTTTGAGCAAGTGATGCCTCCTCCTCCTTCACTCAAGATACAGAGATGCCAGTACTACAGTAGAGTAAGCAGAAAGTGCAGGCCCAGTCCATGTCTGCTTGCCCAGTCCGAAAATGAATTCCCTTTGCCCTGCTGAAGCCATAACTTTCCCACTCCTTCCTGGGAGCATGTCAACCACTGAAACAACATCTTAGGTGCCTAGTCATGCCTTGAACCTGCTGTGCCTTTCACCTTTGCTTTGTCTACTTGTCTTACCACACTAATTTAGCTTAACATGAGGCAACAGTGTGAAGCAGCAGCAAAAAAAGAAAAAAAGGAAAGGAAAAGAAATGTCCAGATCAAAGGAAGTAATAATCCAACTCTATTCTACCTTGGTCAGACCACACCTGGAATACTGTGTCCAGTTCTGGGCGCTGCAATTTAAGAAGGATATTGACAAGCTGGAAGGAAACCAAGGAAGGCAACCAAGATGATCAAGGGTTTGTAAACCAAGTCTTATGAGGAATACTTACAAGAAAAGAGATTCTGACTAAATATTAGGAAGAAATTTCTGACAGTAAGAACTGTTTGACAGTGGAACAGACTTCCATGAAAGGTGCTGAACTCACCCTCATTGGAGGTTTTATAGCAGAGGTTGGATGGGCATCTGTCATGTATGATCTAGTTGAGACTGCTGCATTACAGGTGGTTGGACTAGAAGAGATGATCCTTGGGAACTGTTAAAATTCTATGATTAAATATCCCTTGGGGCGTGCTTCCTTCTTAAACCTAGAGATGAAATGGGATTCATAGTGCTGTTTAATAAAAGGGTTATCTCTCTGCCAGGTATTTTAAGAAGTCAGCTTCCTTTTGCAAAGCGTATATTATGTATGTCTCTATTAGGTACTATACCAACCATATACACAAAGGGCATACATTTAATAGCAGGTACAAGTACTCCAAAGATATAGAATATGCACAAGAGGGCAGAGTTACAATTGCTGTGGGAACTTTTAACTTTAAAGTATGTGACTTCCTGTGCATAAAAAATAATCACAGTGAAGAATGTTCAATTTATATAGTTTCATCTCAAAGCTGATTTTCATTTAGTGTTCCAAGGAAGGGGAGAGGGAGGGAGGGAGGGAGAACAGCAATTCTGTCAAGCAGATATTTTGTTTGACTAAAATATGCACTACCACGTTCCACTAAGTGCTTACTTGAATTAGCTTAAGATTTGATCTGAAAACAGGCTCACACCACGAAACATGAAGAGCTGTAGAAAAATGGGGGGTGGGGGTGGCCCTTTGGTAACTTTCTCTGTTTCCAATCTAAGCAGCAATCATAGCTTCTTGCCTTTAGACATGTTAAAAACCCTCAGATAAGACCAAGGTCCATTGCAACTAGTGTGGTACTTAAATAATAATAATAATAATAAATGTTCCACTTCTTGGTCTCCCAAGATAATATGGCAGTACAGTTCAGAGTGAATATTAAAATACCTCAAATATTTATCTTTAATTTGGTCCACATAATTGGGCAATGGATCACTTAATTTTTTGTCATTTGGTTTTCAAAATTTGCTGCTTTTACGCATTATGCACAAAGCATGAACAATAACTAAGAAAAACTACTTGGTTTAAAAGCACACACAACAATGAAAGTGTGTTAATGTAGCACCACACCTATCCAGAGAGTATTATTGCTACTACCACTATTGGGGTAGAGATCTTTCCTTTCCTCCAAGGAAGTTCAAGGTGGCATATATGGCTACCCTCTCCTTGTGAGGTGGGTTAGGCTGAAAGACAGTGACTGGACCACTGTCAGTGAGAGTCATTACCAGCTGGGGATTTGAACCCTGGTCTTTGTTTGATACTCTAACCACTACACCATGCTGGCCCTCTACTCTATTCCTTACATTGTCAACAGACAGGAGGGAGAAAGTCTCCCTCCCTCCCTCTCTCTCCATCAGTCAATAAGCCAACCACCAAGATCAAAACTGCATGTGTAATAGGGAGGGAGAATACACAGAGACTGCTTTCAAACATGGTTTCATTGTCACATACATGACTGAGCAGCAAGCCTTCCTGGAATAAGTTTCCCAAACGTTAGGTCCCCTGAAGTTGCTGGACAGCAAGCTCTGTCATTCCTACCCAGCAGGTCAGTGGTCAGGGAGTATGAGAATTGTCATCCATCAGCTGAGGAGCTAGGGGAAACCAGACCAAAAGAAAGAAGATAACAGAATAACATGAGGACACATGCATGAGTCAATGAGGCCCTGCTCTAAGAATTGGGTGTGTGTGTGCTTCTGTACAGTTCCTTTTTGCACCTGCATATTGACAAGAGGGAAAGGGCTTCAGAGAAGGTCACATCCTACGAACTAGGATGACTCTTCTTCAGGGTTCATCAGCTCTCTGCTCCAGGTCATATGGTGAGTGTGTGGGAGAGAAAGACCCCAATTAACACTGGGGTACCTTCACTGGCCTCATGAAAGTTGTGCTTTTCTTGCCAAAGCCTCATGCAGTTCAGCAGTAGACAACAAGTAAGAGGGGCTCTTTCAATAAATTCTCTGCCGAGATGTTCTTTCCTGATCATGGAGAATCTGACTAACCCAGGTCATGCAGCATCAACCGCAATCACTAACGTTGGCCACCTTCTCACCTGAACAAGCAAAAGCCAGTTCAGCCAATGAATGCTGTTTAACCTGAATTTCCAAAGGGTTACATGGAGTTGCTGGAGCAGTATTAGAGCATTCCTGCAATACTTTTCACCCAAGTTCCCTTTTCTGCATCCCCATACTCAAGCTGTGGCTATATTTTGCCTTCCTGTCACAGAGTTCAGTTTCCCTGAGCTAGGGGAAAGCACACAACAAATGAAAGACAAGCTTTTCAAGGTCCTTGCAATCTACTCCAGCTTGGTTCAAAGATTGAGCCAAATAATAATTGCCAGATTCCTTCCACCCTATCAGTCCCTCACCATCCCAAGAAGCCTTCCAGACCATCTCCCTAAACATAATCCTACCACTTCCCAGTCAAGGGGAGTGGGCAAACCAAGCAGTAGCAATGAAAGCAAGAGGAGGGATGTTGTTTCCTCCAGGTTCTCCCTGTATCTCTCAATCCTGACATATGGGTTAATAGTATAAAGCTCATAGAACCATATGAGAGGTAACTCATAACTTTAGGGTGTCTGAAAATTGCAGGCATTTGTAGGAATCTTCCCCAAGCCGGTGAACTCCAGATGTTCTGTACTACCGGCCCTGGGCAGTATGGCTAACTGTCTAGTCTGACAAGAGTTGTAGTCCAAAGGGCTGAAGAACACCAGGTTGGGAAAGGCTAATCAACAGAATGGTTTAGGCCAGCGAGATCCTCAGCTACCCCACCACTGTGAGTCACTTTGACTGGTGAGTGGAGCCATCCAGCTTTCAGTCACCTGGCATCACCATGGCATTAGGTGACCCAAGTTAAAAGGAAATAATTTAGAGTGCACTTTAAGTACACTCCCAAATCTTTCCTCTCTTCATGATCTCAAGCTGGGCTGCAAAGCAAGAACGCTACGTAAAAGAGGATTGCAGCCAGTGTCAATCAGGTGATCAGTGCCAAGTGCAAAACCACAGCTTCCACATGGCAAGTTCCAGTGGAGATTGCATCTGGTACCATATGTGGCGGTTCACTCAACCTGCACAGGTCCCCCAGATGTTTAACGGTCCGTTGATACCTGCACTCACCACTTTATTAATTAAACGCTGCCACCAACCAGTCTGTCTGGTATTTACTTCACTCAGTTCAGTCAAGGAGAATATTGGAACAAAACTGTTTTATTTGAAGTTTGGTACATAAGCATGTGGTTTCTGAATAAACAGTACTTTCTTGGTTGTGTTCTTGTTAACAACAGTGCCCAACGATTTCTCCCACCCCTGTTCCAACTCCTTCCCTTGCCACCCTTCTTCCAACCTCTCAATCCCCACAACAAACCCCCTTGCTGAAGGATGGTCATGAAGGAAGTGATTATCCATGACCCATCCTGGAACCTTAGGATGTAGGGCATGTGATACGTTTATAAATAAAATAGCAAAAAGCACCACTGTCCCTGGGTCAAGCAAGCCTGAAAATACCACGTAAGTAAATAGTAACTTTGCAGTCACTGATAACTCTGCATCGGGAAAGAAATGCATGAAGAGACTTCTGGATGCCCTGCTTAGTTCCATGGAGTTCTGCTTTCAACTAGGATTTCTAAGTATTACCTTAATACTGTACATTAATGCTAAGCTACACCAATGTGCAACCCAAACCTCAAGCAGTCCTTTCCTCTGAGCCCCTCTCCTGCCCCTAGCACTTTATTTGATCAAAATCTGCTGCAGAATAATTATTATTCATAAAATGAAGTTTCATAAATAATTAAATACAAAACACGTTCCAGATCCACAAGCAATAAGTAACAATTGCTTCTGCAGAACAGTCACTGCTTGCTTTTTCAGGAAAGAGGGGGAGGAATGATAATTATGATGATAGTGTTTATTTGCTTCCTTGCTAATTTACAAAAATGCAGTTAATCTCAGTGGATCTCTCGATCATTAGTGCAAATTAATGCAGCTCCACTGCACATTCCACATACATTAGGAATAGGAATAGGAATAGGAATAATTTATTATTGGCCAAGTACATTTTCCAACATACTTGGAATTTGTTTCGGCTACATTGCAATGTAAACATACAGACACTGTTCCTCTCACAATACAAAGAAGTAAAGAAACCCCACCCATATTTTACCTCCCCTTAAGCTATACAACTACGAATTTAACAATTTAATGGCACAAGGGAAAAAACTATTCTTGTGCCTGGCCGATTTTGTATATGAAGTCCTGTAGCGACGTCCAGATGGAAGTAAATCAAGCAGATGATGACCGGGATGTAAAGGATCTGCTACAATTCTCTCTGCTCTCTTCCTTACTCGGGTAGCATAAATTGTCTCTATTGAAGGCAAGCTAACACCAATTACCCTTTCTGCAATTCTTACAGCTCGTTGGAGCTTTTTCTTGTCTCTCTTAGAGGCTGCACCGTACCAAGCTGTTATAGAATTACAGAGAACAGTTTCAATGATGCCTCTGTAGAATTGAATCAACACTTCCTGGGACAATTTAAATTTCCTTAGTTGACGCAGGAAATACAGCCTCTGGTGGACCTTTTTAATAATACTATTGATGTTGCTTGACCACGAAACAAGATGGTCTACTTCCCGCCTATACACAGATTCATCGTCCTCCTGGATAAGCCCAATAACTGTTGTGTCATCAGCAAATTTCAAGATCTTAACCGATGGATCAGTTGAGGTACATTCATTTGTGTATAGAGAGAAAAGAAGTGGGGAAAGGACACACCCCTGGGGAGCACCGGTATTGATGGTATTGTTGCTCGATATAATTTTCCCCAACCTCACCTGCTGCCTCCTGTCCGTTAAAAAGCTGTATATCCATCGGCAAACAGGGGCAGGTAAATTGAGATGAATTAATTTAGAAAACAATTTAGATGGTACAATAGTATTAAAAGCTGAGCTAAAGTCCACAAACAGAACTCGTACATAGGTCCGCAAGGAATCCAGGTGTTGCAGGATGTAGTGCAATGCCATGTTGATTGTATCATCTACTGACCTATTAGCTCGATAAGCAAATTGCAGAGGATCCAGCAAGGGATCAGTAACGTCTTTCAAGTATTTGATATGAATTGTTTTTATTTATTTATTTTTAAAGAGAAAAGAAAACCAAACCTCGCATCTGCAGATGAAGAAATGCTAATAAAGATTGTGCCTCTGGTCTGTGTTCTCTCTCTGCCTCTTGCATGTGCTTAAGTATTGTCATTTGAACAACCTTTCTGCAACTTAGTTTGCCCTCTTGCTCATCTAAAAATATATATATGACCAAACAGATAAAGAGGAGCAAACATGTTAGCCCCTGAATTAGATTGTGTGACTATCTACAGCCTTATTTTTCACATGGGACACTAAACCTGCATGTGGGCTCTCTATCCCATCAAACTGCAAGTGGGACTGGATAACTGCACATAGAAAGCTAGCATGTCAGCGCCCTAGCCAAATACACATTTGTCACACTGGTGAGAAAATGGCAACAGGTTGTCCTGCAATAACCAGACCAATAATACAGTTATAGCCACCCCACTGCTCCAAGCAGTGAGAAACCCCCAGGGTGGCATGGGGGAGGCAACCAGGCAGCGATGGAGCGTCCCCTGCCTGTGCCCAGGGCATGTGCAGGGCACACCGTGGTGGCGGGACCAGGGGCGGTGTGTGCCAGGGGAACGACCCCTGCCCACTGATGCAAAGCAGGGCATGCTCAAGACGCCCTGTGGGTCCAGTGTCGCTTTACAAGACTTGCAAAAAGGGCACGGGGCACTGTGAGCAGGCATGTGCCCTGGCTCTGTGAGCCTAGCACTGCTTTTGCAAGTGGTGCTGGGTTCGCAGGGAGAGCGCCATGAGCTGTTGCATCCAACTGGAGGGCGTGTGACAAGGTCACGACAGGCCTGTGCCCTGGCCCCTCTGTGAGCCCAGCGGTTGAGAAGGGTGCATTGGGAGGCAACCAACACCTGGTCTGTGCCTCCTTCTCTTCATGGCCAGTGAAGGAACGTCAATGTGCACCTTGCCACTGGGCTGGCAAAGGGAGAGGGAGGGAGGGAGTGCAACCACCACCCACTGAGGAGGGAAGGAGAAAGAGGATGGCAGGAAAGCAACTGCTGGAGCCATGTGCGTTGCCCAGAGCCCCTAAATGCAAGGACATAAGAGTGTGGTGCTCCTGGCTTTGCATTTCATAGAATCATAAGAGTTGGAAGGGACCCAAGGGCCATCCATTCCAGTGCCATTAAAGCAGGAATCTCAGGAGAAAACAAGCTTGCTACATCTTCTATGGAACAGCCCTTGAGATATTTGAAGATGGCTATCGTATCTCCTCTTAGACTATTTTTTTACCAAGCTAAACATACCCAGCTCCTTCAACTGCTCCTCATAAGGCTTGGTTCCCAGACTTTTGATCATCTTGGTTGCCCTCCTCTGCACATGTTCCAGCTTGTCAACATCCTTCTTAAATTATGGTGCACAAAATTGGACACATTATTCCAGGTATCATGGCTGGTACGCTGAAGCATAGCACAGTTCAGTGAAGACGATAAGGTCACATAGTGAACATGCAGCTAACAGTTTCATTATGAAATCAGAACAGAAATGAACAAAAACTCATGAGATATGCTCTCTCACATAAGCTGTGGTTCAGAGTTACTAGGCTCTCCCTGCTATAGTCTGTTTTCTATGTGTCAGATCCCTCCCTACATCAAGTGCTAAGGGATTCTCTCTGTCTCTGTCTAGTTTTCTGTTCTCTGACATGGAGAAACCGCCTAGTTTTAGAGGGAGAGGGGGAGCTGGCAAGCTTTCAACAGACACATTATCAGCTGGTGCCACCTCCATTAAGTCTGAGTCCTGTTTTCGCTCAAGGCTGGTGCATCTGCTGGCGTACCCCTGTTCTTCACCTTCCAATATTTCCCAGCCCTTCTCTTCCTCTGAGGTTTGTCCTGTCTCCCACCATCATGAACCTGGGTCCAAACTGTCCTCTCCTCCACTTTCTCTGGAGGCCTTTTGATCAGGCGGTCTCCACCACTCTTCCTCATCCAGCTAGTCCCTGAAACCAAGGTGGGGTCTGGCCAAGGCAAAATAGAGTGTTACTATTACTTCCCTTGATCTGGACACTAGACTTCTGCTGATGCAGCCTAGAATAGCTGCATCACACTGTTGACTAAAAATGAGGGTCACCTGGCTTACTAGCAGTAAATGTGAAAAGGATCTAGGGGTCTTGGTGAACCACAAGCTCAACATGAGTCAACTGTTTTCTTTTTCTCCCTTTTTGAACATGGGGACAACACTTGCCTGCCTCCATTCTGCAGGGACTTCACCTGTTCTCCATGAATTCTCAAAGATAATAGACAAAGGCTCTGAGATTACATCCACAAGCTCCTTTAGTACCCTTGGATGCAGCTCATCAGGCCCTGGGGATCTGAATTCATTTGAAGTAGCTAGGTGTTCCCTTACTACCTCTTTTCCTACCTTGGGCTGCAGCTCCCTCCTTACATCACTTATTCTGTTATCACCAGGCTGTGCATCACTTTCGTTTTGGGTGAAGACAGAGGAAAAGTAGGGGTTTAGTGGTTCTGCCTACCCGCTGTCACCCAATAGCATTTATCTGTCTTCTCCATGCAGAGGACCTAGCACTCACTTGTACTTCCTCTTACATCATACACAGCCAAAGAAACCATTTCTATTGTTCAACCTCTTGCAAGCCTGAACTTATTCTGAGCTTTAGCCAGCCTGACCTTCACCCTGCAACTGTTGGCTACTTGTGTACACCCCTTCTTTGTGATTTCCCCTTTCTTCTATTTCTTATACATGCCCTTCTTATTTCTCAGCTCACATGTAAGCTCCTTATGCAGCCACACAAGTTTCCTTAGATGCCTCCCACTTTTCTTTCTTGTTGGAATTGTCTGCATCTGGGCCTTCAATATTTCTCCTTATAGAAACACAGTTCATTTGGGACTCATTTCTCTTTGAGTATTTATGACCATGGGACCTCACCCATAGCTCCTTAAGCTTTTTGAAATTGGCCTTCTTAAATTCCAGAGTGCATGCCCAACTACAGTCAGTTTCCCCTTGCCTCTGTATCCTGAAACCCAGGAAAACACTTCCTCCTAAGTTTCCAAGCACTTCCACTTCATCGATCAGTTCCTTCCTGTTGTTGAAGACCAGGCCCAGAATAGATTATTCCCTTGTTGCTTCTTGCACCTTCTGGGAAATCAAATTGTCAGCAAGAAAATAGAGGAATTTGTCAGATCTTACAATCTTGGCAGTGTCTGAATTCCAACAGATATCGGGGAAGTCTCCCTTGACTATTATCTCTCCTTTTTAGTCTGGTTTGGCAGTCTATAACAGACCCCCAGTAAGGTAAGGTACAGTAAGGTAACTGCTGTTTCTCTCTCCCACATTTTTTACCCATATACTCTCAATCTGCTTTCCATGCTCCAGGTCATGGATTTCTTCAAAAGTGTACACATCCTTTACATACAATGCTACTCCTCCTCCCTTCCTGTTTAGTCTATTCCTTTTGAACAGGCTATACCCCTCAATTCCTATATTCCAGTCATGAGTCTCATCCCACCAGTTTTCAGTATTGCTTACCAGGTCAGATTTGCCATCCTGTATTAATAGATGAAAATAATCTTGCTTGTTTCCAATACTCTGTGCATTTCTGTAGAGACAACTGAAAACATGAGTCATTCCCTGCAGATGCTTCCTTCTTGTAATTTCTTGCCCTTTAGCAGGTTTCTGGAGCATCACCTCACATTTCCTGTGCATCAATGAGGCTATTATCCCCAGTACCAGGTGTTATTCTGTTGTCTGTGATGTTGTCTCTCTCCTCCTCAAGTTCTATTTTAAAGCTGTCCTGATCAGGTTCACAAGACTCCTAGCAAACACATTACTGTATTGCCAATGTGAGGTGCAGCCCATGTGAGGTGGCAAACACATTATTGCCAATGTGAGGTGCAGCCCATCTCTAGCCAGAGGTCCTTCCTCAAGGTAACAGAGACCATGATCCAAGAAGCCAAACACTTCCTGACACCACCAACTATGCAGCCAGTGGTTTACCTGCAATATTTTCCTGGGTCACGACCTTCAACAGGAAGGAGTAATAAAAAGACTACCTGTGCCCTGAGGCTCTTCTGCTTCCTGCCTAGTCTCATCTGTGTTGCTGTTTCATCACAGTCAATGCAGCTCTATTGAGAAATTCTGCATGTTGTCCTGTAGCTTGAGCTGTGGCTAGGCAGACCCCAAATTGCTGTTCCTTTTCTTCCAGCAGTACAACCAGCTTTCACTTGATACAAGTGTATTGTTGCATGTTCTCCAGCAGAAAGACAAACATGGCACAGGTGTTGCAGGTCACTTCAGAATCTCCCTTGCCCTCCTATGCACACTGAGAGACGGTACTCCCACTTAAACTCCCCCACTAAATGCCCTCGCAAACGGTCTGTTCGCGAGCTCCTGGTCATGAGCTCCCAGAATCTGCAATGAGCTATGTTTGACTGCTGCTGGCTGCTAACTCCTCCCTCAACTCACTTCCTTGTTCAGCCTGGCTTCCTCTCAGCAGTTTCTCTGCTTTATCTCTTCTCCCAGGTTGGGGCCAGTTTGCAAAGAGAGACTCCCTTGAGTAGACACTGGCCGGCAAAGGGACTGACCTCTGCCCAGTACACCAGGAGGGCACAACATTTGCGCCATCCTGGGCGTGAGCAACTGTTATGTACTGAGTCTACACTACATCCCTATATATGAGGAATGGTTGAGGGAGTTGGCTATGTTTAGCTTGGAAAAGAGAAGGCTAAGAGGTGATATGATAGCCATCTTCAAATATCTGAAGACCTGTCTCATGGCAGATGGAACAGCTTGTTTTCTCCTGCTCTGGAGGGTAGGACCCAAACCAACGCCTTCAAGTTACAAGAAAGTAGATTCTGACTAAACATTCAAAAGAACTTTCTGATAGTAAAAGCCAGTGCCAGAATTCACCATAAATGCCTCCCTTTTTCTCTTAGAATGGCAATAGCACCCACCTGAGAGATTCCAGAACTCAGTTCCGGCAAGTTCCCCCTGAAAAAAAATGCCCTGGGTAAGAGCTATTTGGCAACATAACTGGGTTTATAAGCAGAGGCTGGATGGTCATCTGTCAGAAATTATTTAGTTGCGATTCCTGCCTTGGACTAGATGACTTTTAGGGTTGCTTCCAACTCTAGGATTCTATACAATGCACTAAGATCCAAATGCACCCAGCCCCACTCAAAGTTTTAACTACTAAATGAGCAGCAGTGATACAAGTATGGCCTTTTTTCTTTCAATCCTCATAAATTTCACCCCAATCCAGGGCTATTTTTCAGCTGGAATTCATTGGAACTCAGTTCTGGCACCTCTCAGGTGGGCACCATAGCCATTAGAAGAGAACGAGGGAGGTGTTCATGGTGAGCTCCGTCACCTCTTTTTCTAGAAAAACAGCTGCCCAAAAATCAAATATATTGATGATCCAGTGATGATGTTTTGCCAGGGGCATGCATTGGGGGTGGGGGATAGGGACCATCGCTGGAAAATAGGGGCAGCAGGAGTTTGTGCAAAAGCAGGCCTCACTATTTGTTCCCTGTGGTTGCGGTTGTTTTCCAGGAACTAAAGTTACCTCCCACCCACATAAACCATGGGAGACAGAACACATGCAAGTGTACTGAAAAGCATTTTAAAATGTATTTATGGACAATTCAAAACAATTTATGGAGCTGGGAACTGAATAAAAGAAGAAATGTTATTGTTCACATTGGAAATGGGGGGGGGAGGAGAGAGATTTGAGTTCTTTTTTGTTGTTGTCTTTGAAGCTTTATTATTGAGCCAATTGCTCTGGGAACCCTTCCGACTATTGTGTAAATACGTTTAGGCAGTTTTAGTGTGTAAATATTTCAGCATAACAGATGCCTCATGTGGAAAGTAACAGCAGTGGTGAATGCCAAGGTTCAAACTTTGCAATATCACCAGAGCTTTCTGGGAGACAGCAGAAGGCTCAGATGCAAAGCTGGGATTACAACAGGCATGTTTTATAGAGATATATTGTTTGCGTGCACCATCAGTGTGCCCAGAGCCATTATCAAGTTACATCAGCAACATGCATTTCATGTATCAGACACAGGGGCACAGCTAGGTACTTCAAGAACTCAGGGGACAGGCACAGGTAGGTAGCCGTGTTGGTCTGCCATAGTCAAAACAAAATAAAATAAAATAAAAATTCCTTCCAGTAGCACCTTAGAGGCCAAATAAGTTTGTTCTTGGTATGAGCTTTCGTGTGCATGCACACTTCTTCAGATACACTGAAATAGAAGTCACCTGACCCTTATATAGAATGAGAGAGTGGGGAGGGGTATTACTCAGAAGGGTGGTGGGAATGGGGGATTGGCTGATGGGTGTGGAAAACCTGTTGATGACTGTTAACGACTGCAATTAGTCCTAAAGGAAAAAGCAAGGGGTGAGGTGGCTGAAGATAGCTTTGTCATGTATAATGAGACAAGAATCCAATGTCTTTGTTCAGACCAGGTCTCTCTGTGGTTTTGAGTTTGGTAATGAGTTGCAATTCAGCAACTTCTCTTTCCAGTCTATTTCTGAAATTCCTTCGTATTAAGACAGCTACTTTGAGATCACACGAAAGCTCATACCAAGAACAAACTTAGTTGGTCTCTAAGGTGCTACTGGAAGGAATTTTTTATTTTATTTTGTTTTGATTATGGTAGACCAACACGGCTACCCACCTGTAACAAATTTGTATGAAATTTGCATATTGTTGCAGTGACCCTAATATGGGCATTTTCTGCCATGCCCCCACATTGTGGAATACCCTCCCCTCTGCCATACGTGAAGCATTGTCTATTTATTAGTTCCTTCCAACACCTAGGATGACGGTCTGTTCAAGCAAATGGGGCGAGGCCCGGCCAAACTCAAGTCTGCACTCAGCCAGTATTCTTACAACCAGACAGGTGATGGCTCCGCCTATCATTGGCTCTGGCTCTACCTATTGTTTGGTATCCCTGCCTTGTGCCTGATTGGTTCCATGGGCCAAAGCTACCAATGGTCAGACAACTTGTGAAGACTCTGCACAAAAGTCTTGGGCTTCCTAGGCCACCCCAGAAACACACCAGACTAAGTGGACTGCAATGCATGAAAGCTTATACCACAATACATTTGTTGATTTTAAATGCGCTACAAGAATCTTTGTAATTTTCCCAATGGAAACGCCTCTCCCCTCCCCCACCCCCCGCGCCCAATATTTGCTTTGTATATCTCTGGTAGAGGGGGTGGGGCAGTTGAAGTATTTTACGTGCATTATTTTATGACATATTTAGACTGTTCCTTCCTCTTAGATCAGGGGTCAGCAAACGTTTTCAGCAGGGGGCCGGTCCACTGTCCCTCAGAATTTATGGGGGCCCGGACTATGTTTTGAAAAGGGGAAAAAATGAATGAATTCCTATGCCCCACAAATAACCCAGAGATGCATTTTAAATAAAAGTACACATTCTACTCATGTAAAAACACGCTGATTCCGGGACCGTCGGCGGGATGGATTTAGAAGGCGATTAGACTGGATCCAGCCCCTGGGCCTTAGTTTGCCTACCCATGTCTTAGATGATCAGGACAGTATACATTAATCTCTCCCATTTTATTATTCACCCTATTTTATCCTCACAACTGCCCTATCAAGTTGCTCAGGCTGAGAAAGCATGACCATGGAGCCCAAGGCTGCATGGCTGAGTCTCCCCACCTCTACAAATTTCATTAAGGGTGATGGGAACTGTAGCTATGTAAGAGTTCCCAAAATTCTTTTGACTGGTGGTGTTTTAAACATATGGTATGTATGCAGTCCTGGTCTAACATTCTAACCCATTTCTTCTTTGGCGATCACTTGTAGCCAAGTAAGATTGTCTTCCATGAACACGGCCTTAACAGTGAGTCTGTAAGTGACTGTGGAGGCCAATTCTGAACCCACACGTCCTTCCACAGTGGTTTAACCATTATACCCATGCTGGCTCCCTAGAGCAAAGAACAAGTTTTGATCAAGAAAATGGTTAATACACAAACCCGTTCGGCCCTTGCAGCTGTAGTTCAGTCAAAATCCTAACACCAGGATATCCAGCCATTTAGGGATGTTAACTTGAATAAAATAGGGTGGGGGTGGTACGCAAGTAAGCCTTGCCCTGAATAATCAATCACATGATGCGGTGTACAGACACCATTTGAATGGCAATGTCCATCAACTTTAGGGGGCGTTCCCCTCAAATATTTTACTGGGAGGCAGACCCCTCAGCCTCCTATGCAGCTGTTAGCCTTCTGCATAGTACATATACCGGTAGCTTGAGCCATTGGCTTGCATGCCTAAAAGGAAAGGTGCCCAGAACTGGACAATCACAGCTGGTTTCTGGTGATACTTAGTCGAGTCCAAGCTACTTAGGGAAGCAAGAGGAGAGAGCACCTGTAACGCTCTTTACTCTGCACTCCCCTCATGAAAACAAATATTTAGTCTTCAAGCAATTGCAATGAAGAGAAGATGGGTAAAGACAAGAGAATTTCCACACACAAAAATAGAGTGTCTGGGGCTCGGGGGGGGGGAATGCAGGCAGACTTAAGAAAGTGCAAAAAGCTTCCAAAAATAATTGCATTGCTTGGTATTCAAACAGTTCAAAATTAATCTCCTCAAGTTGTCTGGGTGCAAATGGAATACATCTGCACTGTCATTCATCCTGTGCCACGTATCACATCCAAAAAAAGGGCTCAAATCACCATGGGCACCTCTACAAATGAGGGGAAAGGCATACCATGTCCAACAGGAAAAGTACTCCCCAAACCAACACATTCATTTCCTTGAGAAAACAGTGAGAAAAATACACCCTTCCAAGGTTTACTAAAATGTCAAAAACTGGACCCGTGGAGGGTATTGAAAGAGGGTTTCTTAGATGTTTGCACACCAGAAGAGTGCTGCAACTGCATTCTCAGTACACACATCTGTTACTCACAAGATGGCATGTATCAAGTCCCTTTCAGTTTGCAGTATATGTCATAGAATCACAATGGAAATGGGCATTCCTTAGTTTAAGAGGATAATTTAGAATTCCAGGTACCACTCTCTATTCCCACTATTCATACATTAAAATCTGAAAAACGAGTCCAGTTTAAGGTATCACCAAGCATTAAAACCATTCCATTTTACTTTCTTGCTAGTTCCACATAAGAAGGTACACATTACACAATCACATCCCACTCACACATACAAAAAAATCTTACTACAGCCAACCAAAGACAACCCACCACACCCTAAGCCACACCCAACCTCTCTCACCACCAAGGAAATACAACAAGTGAATAGTAAGAGAACCCATACAAGTAACTCTGACATGACCCCTCACACAAACTAAGTTGAATAATAGAAGCATAACCACCCAACCCCACCCCACTCGCCACTCCCGCTCCCCCTCTTCTTCTTCTTCTTCTTCTTCTTCTTCTTCTTCTTCTTCTTCTTCTTCTTCCTAGCATGGCCCTCCAGCTGTTTTGGGACTACAATTCCCATCATCCCTGACCACTGGTCCTGTTAGCTAGGGATGATTGGAGTTGTAGTCCCAAAACAGCTGCAGGGCAAAGTTTGGCCATGCCTGGAACCAATTCATAAACCAAGAACTTATACACTGACCACTAATAATGAGACTTATGTTGTAGATTTTTTCCCCACATTTACTATGCTATTTTTGTGATATACAAATAACATGAGAAAACTTGGTATAATAATGAAAAAATATTATTATTATTATTATTATTTAACACTATTCTTGTTTATAAAACTCAATAAAAATAAAAATAAGAAGGTACACATCGATCCAGAAAAGTGTTCCATCTAGTCCAATACGATTTATATCAGGGGTAGAGAACCTCCGGCCCAGGGCCAAATGCAGCTCTCCATTCTCTCTGACCCCTCGGACATACGCCTTGAGTGCTTTTACCTAGCTAGAATGTGCCCTTGAAGTTTTACAATGCCTCTTGCTACCTGGGTGGGGAGAGAGGTCCAGGGGTGGGCGGAATGTAATAAATGGTGGGTTTTGCAAGTCTGAAATGCAGCCTGCTGTACAACCCCAAGTCTTAAATATGTTGGTTCTGCCCACGTTTCCCTCAGGCCCTGTCCATTCCTGACATACAGCCCTGAAATATTACTCATGAAGAAATGTGATGACGAGTTCACATCTGAATCTATCCAATTCACACTTTCAGAAGCAATATGAGAATGAAAACACAGTCATCCTTTGAAATCTGCATTTCTCTTATGTGATACACTTCTCCAACCACACAACGTTTACAAAACATATACAGTGGTATCTCTGGTTACGAACTTAATTCTTTCCGGAGGTCCGTTCTTAACCTGAAACCGTTCTTAACCTGAGGTACCACTTTAGCTAATGGGGCCTCCCGCTGCCGCCGCACCATTTCTGTTCTCATCCTGAGGTAAAGTTCTTAACCCGAGGTACTACTTCCCAGTTAGCAGAGTCTGTAACCCGAAGTGTTTGTAACCCGAGGTGTTTGTAACCAAAGGTACCACTGTATAGATTAGGGGAAAGGTACACGCAAAATGAATATGTTAGTGAAAACAACATACAAACATGCATTGCATAAGAGAAACTGCTTGCGAAAATGTGCATTAGTCAAAAATATGTTTATAAAACAATGTGCTTATAATTGTTTTGGAGAAAATCAAATAAAATGCTGGTGATTTTTTAATGAGAATATTTTAAATTGCAAATTGCTGCTGAAATGCGAAGAGCAGAATATAAGATTGGATAAATGAGATACAGGGAGAAACAAAACTTACAGGTCTTTCCATCTCTAGGTAGGAGTGTGAATTTGCAAGTCCCTAGTACAACCTCACCAGACAGACTGACTGACTGAAAGACTGACACACACACACACACACAGAGAGAGAGAGAGAGAGAGAGAGAGAGAGAGAGAGAAGCTTCGAGCAAGCCACACTTTCTTGGCCCCTGCTCCCCTTCCACTGAATTACTGGGACAACAAATGTACCGTATTTTTCGCTCCATAGGGCTAAATGGAACTGCCATGTTCAGAGGCAGTCTTCCTCTGCACACACTGGAGGGCCAGGGTGGTCCACAGTTCGTCCATCCCTGCTGTAACCACACCAGACTGGTTTTCTGGTGTGCAGGCGAAGACTGACGCTTAACATAAGCAGTGCTCTATGTGAGGTCAAACCAGTGGTTATCACCACATTCTGAAGCAAATAGAAGGGGAAGAAATGGAGGCAGTAAGAGATTTCACTTTTTTGGGTTCCACGATCACTGCAGATGGTGACAGCAGTCACGAAATTAGAAGACGCCTGCTTCTTGGGAGAAAAGCAATGACAAACCTAGACAGCATCTTAAAAAGCAAAGACATCACCTTGCCGACAAAGGTCCGTATAGTTAAAGCTATGGTTTTCCCAGTAGTGATGTACGGAAGTGAGAGCTGGACCACCAAGAAGGCTGATCACCAAAGAATTGATGCTTTTGAATTATGGTGCTGGGGGAGACTCTTGAGAGTCCCATGGACTGCAAAAAGATCAAACTTATCCACCCTGAAGGAAATCAGCCCTGAGTGCTCACTGGAAGGACAGATCCTGAAGCTGAGGCTCCAGTACTTTGGCCACCTCATGACTGGTTTTCTGGTGTGCAGGCGAAGACTGACTCTTAACATAAGCAGTGCTCTATGTGAGGTCAAACCAGTGGTTATCACCACATTCTGAAGCTGCTAATTCCTTCCCCAACCCAGTTCTCCTTAGTAGACTTTATACTCCAGTCTTCTCATGTCTATTCCCGCATAGAAGTCAACTTATATAACATGTTGTTAAATGCATATCAGTGCCCCCGTTAGCTCCCCCCCTTTTGCTTTACAAAACTCAGGTGGCAAAGCAGACGGCTAAGACAGGTATACCTCTCTGCAATGGGAGCACAAGATGAGACTGAACCAATTTTGCCTACATGATGTCAACACACGCTGTTAGCATCTCTGCTTGGACGTTGAAATCTCTCACTCTTTGAGGGAGCAGCTGTTCCCAACAGGTGTATCACTACCACAGGTATATGAGGTCATGCCAGGAGGGATGAATCACTTGGCAGTTAAGCAGCAGACTAAAATCTTGCCAGGTGGAGTGGGCAAATAGGTGCATTCAGAGACGCCTGAATAAAGTTATACATTTCAACCAAACTGGAGTTGTCTGTCTTTGCAATCACTTTGCTTGTAGCAGGGCCAACAGGTTGCTTAACAGCCGCAGCAATGAATAGTTGGAAGGTAAATGCTAGAGAGGAAGCTGTAGGAAGTACATTGCTTCCTAATCTTTTTATGTACATAGACTCCCAATTCATTTGCAGGCACATTTAACATGATGAAAATGAGCCAAAGAAAGTCACCTCCTCTGCAAAGATTCTGGAAGCTTTTGCTTTCAGTTTTGAACTTTCACAACTTACTAAGGAAGCAGGGAGGAGGTAATTCACCAGCCAAGCATTGTGTACAACAGTGCATATTTACTGGGGTAAAAGTGCATATATTAATGAAAATAACATACAGAAAGGCATTGTATTAGGGGAAATTGCTCTGCAAAAAATAGGTATATTGAGCAAAATTGCTAACAAAAATGTGTTTATTAGAAGGGCTGACAGCAAATTTGATTTTTTTAAATTGTAAATTCCTGCAATGTGGAGAACTGAATTAAAAAATTGGGACTTCCGGCGGCGACGCCATCGTGGAGCGGTCGTGGGTTGCCTCGGCTGCGAGGCGACCCAGTCCGTCTCGGGGGTTGGAGCCCCGCTACCGCAAAGCGGGGCTCCGGTGGGGTGCGGGAAGAGCGTCCTGCACCCCGGGCTCCCCGGCTGTGCCCACTATGGCTCTGAACCCTTCCCTCGCTCCCCCTGTAAAGGGGGAGCGGGGGTGAAGGGACCACGGAGCCGGGCTATAGGGGAAATGCCCCAACCGAGACGCGGAGCGGCGGTCACCCCTGCGATGAGTGTCAATGTTCTACCTGCTATGTCTGGAATTAAAAAGAAACCCGGTGGTCGTGAGTACATGATTGGACTTTGCTTTTGTATCTTTTTAACGACCTGGGAGGTATTCGCAAAGGAAGTCTGCCTTTGCGAATACCTCCCAGGTCGTTACTTTCTAACTCCTTCGGGAGTTAGAAAGTAACCAGTTTGAGAGACTGCTGTTACAGCGATGATTACAAAGTATTTGGATTTTGACAAGTGAGGCTTGTTCGATCTCCCTCTGGGGAATAAGAGTGTGGAGAATATCTCTTTTTAAAATTTGTGAGTCTTGCACCCTGGACACAGGGAAAATGGCCGTGAAAGACTCTGACTGAGTGGAAAGTTACTGGTACTAAGATGGAGAACTCTGGAAATCGAAACTGTAATTTGACACCTGTGCCCGCTTCTGACATGTTGGGTTTTGTCTTTGAATTGGTTATGAACTGTGAGATGAATGATGAACAAAGGACTGCTATTTTGGGACTGGAACTGCTCAACCGAAAACTGCAGATTTTGAACCGGGATATGTCAGAAAAGAGGTACCCCACAGAGTAAACTATTCAGGAAATGGCAGCACTGGAAGAAAGCCTTGGCATGGAACTGAAGGGGATAACCGAAGAGCAGATTGGAATGATCTGGCGGCTCCGGAAAAATGGAACGTCCTTTGGGGGTGGCAGACCCAGGACAGGAAAAATTGTTATATCTATCTCTCGAAGTGAGAGTTCGAGGGTGTTGGTCAAAGAACTATTATGTCTACAAATAAAAGAGGAATGGTACGGTGAACCGGAGAAGCTGGAAGAAGAGGATGTGTGTACCCTGATGCTCTATGCAAGGATTGTTGAGGATTTTGTTTGGATCTGTGGATATGCAAGAAAAGAAGACATCTCGAGGAGCGGTTCTGGAGCAATACGACCAAAGAAAATGGACAGAAGGGGGGTAGGGTGAATTGCATTAAGGGAAAAGAGGAAAAATGGTATATTATGGTAACCTGAAACCGGTGTGTTAAGACTTTAAGCTTTTGATTAAGTGAAGAGATATATAAATTTTGTTATTAACAGCAGTTATAGTGATAGAAGATATTTGTGATGATTTATATTTGAGAATAATGTGTTAAGAATGAGAACTTTGTGTGAAAGTAACAGGAAGGTATAAAATGATTAATCTTTGTTGGAATTAGATTTATTTTTAGTATATGAAGTTATTAAAGTAATATTTGGTATTAGAACCAAAGGTGAAAGGCAGGGGAAGTCTGTGCCAAGATTCGACCAAGATTTTTTTTTTGTTATGACACAAGAAGAAGAATTATTGGTGTATATGTATTTGTCTATTTTCAGTTAGGGGATGGGTTAATGTTGGTGTATTATCTGTTTGTGCAAAATTAATAAATTCTTATTAAAAAAAATAAAAAAAATAAAAAATAGAGAACAAAAATTGGGGGACCCATCCATTTCCACTTGTTGTGGAGTCCAAACACAACTAACTGTGTCTATGGAACTGGCTTATTTAAACAAACTAAAATAACAGCAGTTTGGATGAGGTGACAGCTTGTGGGTAATATAAACTAGAAGTGAAAGCTTTCAAACTCCTTGCTTCAGAGGAAAAGGGCACTCACAAGCCTGGTTTAAGCACCTGGGCCACTTCCGTTTGTTAGATTTCTGTCCTACCCACACACCCATTATGTCTGAACTTGGGAGAACTGTGGTCTCTTTAAATTCTACTTAGCAGTGGTGATGTGGGACAGAACCTTTTCAGTAGTGGCACCGAGGTTGTGGAATGCTCTTCCTTTGGAAAATATTTAATCTCTAAGCCTCTAAATTGCAGGCTTTATGAAAGGCTGCAGAGTTCACTGTACTTCGCTGAGCCTTTGGTTTTGAAATTTCTCCCATCCCGCCTACTCATTTATCCTGCCTACCCATAATCTTTACTGCCATTTTCATGGCCCCAGTTACAGATAGGTAGACGTGTTGGTCTGCCATAGTCAAATAAATAAATAAATAAAATTCCTTCCAGTAGCATCTTAGAGACCAACTAAGTTTGTTCTTGGTATGAACTTTCGTGTGCATGCACACGAAAGCTCATACCAAGAACAAACTCAGTTGGTCTCTAAGGTGCTACTGGAAGGAATTTATTTTATTTTATTTTAATGGCTGTTTGGTTTGGTTTTTATTCTGTGTCCTTTGCTACAATCTGCATTATTATTCACATTATTTCATTTCATTATGATGTGTTTTGAACTGTATTTGATTTTGTAAGCTGTTCTGAAGGCGTGTGGGTGCAGGAAAAAAACATTTATAAAATATGTAAACAAATCTGAAGGACCTGGGCTGCTCAGATTCACAGAAGCACTCCTGGGTGAGTCACCACTGTCTCAATGAGGAGTTTCAGCTGATCCTGACAAGGCTGCAGACTATGGGTACAAAGATTGAAAACATTTTAAATTTACAACCGAAGTGTCCCTGATTAATTGTCCAGAAGCTATCTAGTATAGGTGCAATTGTAGAAGAATTATTCTATTCCTGGGTGAGAAGAGAGACGGATGGTGGGGATGTTGCATCTTTTTTAAAATCCCTGCAGTGACATGTGTCAGTCATAAAAAGTATACAGCATTTTCCTTCTTCTTTAGAACTATTTTTTCATATGCAATTATAATTGATCAAGCATATGAGCTCTAGCTGATTCATCAACTGTTGATTCATTTAATTAGGTAGCAGTCACAGGCTTACATGAGATACATATAGCCAAGCGTATTTTTATCACATTCACACTTTATAAATGTTTACATAAACCCACTTGGATATTATAGCTGGGGGGGGCAGCATAAAAGTGGACATTAGCCCTATTGTCAGAGTAATTGTCAGCCTTTCTGCCACTCCTTGACTAGATTTGTTGAAATAAATAATATGCATGCTTTGTATTGTTTACACATTGAGTCAGGAACTGTCAAAGCAGTTATAACATCATTGTCCAACTCTTTGCCTGCCACTTTAGTCTAACATGTTGTAAAGCAAGCATGCAGCCTGAAGGAGCGAGTACATTAAAAATGCAACACAAACATTAGCAAAATTTCCTGAAGAATGTCTTTTTACAAGGGAACCTGAACAGGTGAGGGAGGCAGTGGTTACTGTTATCCTCTGGTACTTTGCAAAGAAAATGCAAGTACTAGTTTTTTTTTGGGGGGGGGGTTGAATGTACATGGTGTCTTGTTACTCTTTCTCTCAAAGGTGCAAGGCATTATTTATACAAAGTTCTTCTGGGGCAGTCCTAGTGTAAAACTAAAATGCTGCCCGGACTAGAATTCTGGTTCTCTGAAGTTCCAAACTGTACTCAAGTCGCATTTGGGATTAGTGTTACATGAGCATGCACGCACACACACACACTCGCGCGCACAGCACCAGTGGCACGCAAGTCCTTTCCTTGAGATCTTCCTGTATGCTCAGCTTCCCAATGAGATTTTGTTATGTACAATTGTGTGCTCGCTCTGGGACATAAATACTCCTTTCCATAAAACAGAGGAGGAGTTCAAGGGAGAGTGCTAGTGTGGGGGCTCCTGGCAGGGCTCTGAAGACTGTGTGGCAGAGGAAGGGGGGGCCAGGAGAGTGATCCAGTAAAGGTGACCAACAATCTATGGGGTTTGACGCCACCTACAAGGCGGGACCCAGGGCAGGGGGAAGAGGGAGAATCAGGGCAGTCTGAGAGTGAGGAACGTGTATAGGATGTGGTGGAAGAAAAGGCTGTTCTGGTGACAGATGGGTCAGTAGATTCCCCATCTTTCCCCACTTCACCCCTAGAACCAAGAGGAGCTTGAACTGGGAAGAGCAGTGACGGCGTCTGTGCAGTAGAAGTCTCAGGCTGTGGAAGCACAACCCATCAGGGGAGGGCGTGTAAGCAGGGAGGGACAGGATCTCACTGTTGCTGCAACTGCTCCGTAGGGTGCAGATCTGTGGGGGAGGTTGCTTAGTAGCTAGAGGAGTGAGTGCATGTGCATCCAGAGCACCATGGGAATTACTGTACATGCTTCTTTTTGTCAATAAAGACTCAACTATCAGACATGTGCCTTACTTAGCTGGGGTAGGCCAGGACAGCTCCTCAGGGGCATCTGGTTGGTCACTATGAGAACAGAATCCTAGACTCAAAGGGATTTTGGTCCAAGCCAGCAAAATCCGTATGTTCTTAGTGACTACTGACATGCTTCCTTGTAGCTGTATGGCAGAGAAGATTCAACACTGACATAATAGGAAACCAGATTTCCTCCTATGTGGATGACCAACATTAATGGGCTTGAACATTCTTCCTTCTGCTTTTTAGTGACCATGACAAAAAGATTAGAAGCATAAACATTAGTGGGTTGCTGTTGTTTAAGCTGCTGTTCATCATTATGTCTGAACTCGGGAGAACTGAGCCAGTGTGGTGTAGTGGTTAAGAGCGGTAGACTTGTAATCTGGTGAACCGGGTTCGCTTCCTCACTCCTCCACATGCAGCTGCTGGTTGACCTTGGGCCAGTCACACTTCTTTGAAGTCTCTCAGCCCCACTCACCTCACTGGGTGTTTGTTGTGGAGGAGGAAGGGAAAGGAGAATGTTAGCTACTTTGAGACTCCTTCGGGTAGTGATAAAGTGGGATATCAAATCCAAACTCTTCTTCTTCTTCTTCTTCTTCTTCTTCTTCTTCTTCTTCTTCTTCTCCTCCTCCTCCTCCTCCTCCTCCTCCTCCTCCTCCTCCTCCTAATTAAATTATAGTTAGTGGACAATCCAGGGCCTGAATGAGGTTTAGTCAAGTAGTTGTAAACCCAAGCTTCCTGTGACATCAGTAGGGTTGGCCGATATCTGGTTTTCAATATTGTAATATCACATATTGATATATCATAATATCTGAAATAAGGGTGGAACTAAGCAGAAGAAACCAGGGTAATGTCCTTTCAACTGCTACTACTTAAGGGTCTAAAATTGTTAAATGATTATGGTGGCAGTGGGAGGTGGGGCAGAAATTTTTAGACCCTTATCAGTTTTAGACCCTTAAGTGGTAGCAGTTGCCAGGATATTACCCTGTCTTAGTCACCTCTGCATAGCTCCATTCTTATTTCAGACATTGTGATATATTGGTATAGTGTGATGTATATCAGATGCATTTTGGCTTGTCTGCTAATGAAGGTGACCATGTGGTAATTGATAATATTGTCATTTATCAGTTTTAGACTTTGTGGTAGATTGCAATGCTTAGCTGGTGATATATCACAATGTTGAAAACCTCTGCATAGTTCCATGCTTATTTCAGACATTGTGGTAGACTGCAATGTTTTAACTGGTGATATATAAGAATGTTTAGCTGGTGATATTTCGTGATGTTGAAAACCAGATAATGCCCAGCCCTCACACACATCATGATACATTGACAGGTCAAATATGATGAAACAGTTATCACAATGTGAACTTCAAAGTGGGTTTGGATTATATTATCGATAAATCACCCACCTATAGACATCAGAAAAGGCCCATGACCTACTCTCCTCTTCTTGCTAAGAATCTCTGCTCTAAAAGAGGAGATGAAAAGACCATCCAGGTTACGGCTTAGATGCTCAGGCAAATGGAGAACAGGCTAAAATCTCTCCAGTCCCACATGGCTTCCATTCTTCTTAGTGCTGCCAATTTCAGTGCCACAGTTCATTTCTGACACAATACTGTCAGCTTAATTGCAGTATCTGTAGATCATCTTCCCTGAACAAGTTATACCTCACATTTCAGGCTGCAACTTATTTAAATAATATGTTTGGCAACTGGGCTGGCAGACAACTCATCAGACCTCATCAAGTCACCATTGCACAGTAAGCCCAAGAGACCAGAATTGCGGGGGGGGGGGCAATGACAGGTAATTGGGGCTTTTTCACTTCAGTCACCATGTATTTTTTTCTTCATATGAAAAAGAAGAAGAGTTAATATTAATTATTATTTAAATTTCTATACCACCCTTCATCTGATGTGCTGTTGAACTCCAAAGCACAATACAGTGGAACCTTGAGTTACAGACGTAATCCATCCCAGAGGCACGTCCACAACTCATAAGCGTTTGCATCCACAAGTGCCGCGTCTGCACATGCGTGTGGCATGATTTAGCGCTTCTGCGCATGCGCAAGCAGCGAAACCCAGAAGTAACCATTCCGGTACTTCCGGGTTGCCGCAAGACGCAACTTGAAAAGACATAACCTGAAGCGGATGCAACATGAGGCATGACTGTAGCACATTCATCTTCAGAGGATCTCTCTTGCTTCTGAACCTATTGAGCTCAATGCCATCTAGCAAATAAAACCAAAGTAAAGATAGGCAGCACTTCTTAGAAGCATTAATCCTTGGTCCATCTAATTCTGCACTGTCTAAAGCAGGGGTCCCCAAACTAAGGCCCGGGGGCCGGATGCGGCCCAATCGCCTTCTAAATCCGGCCCGCGGACGGTCTGGGAATCAGCGTGTTTTCACATGAGTAGAATGTGTCCTTTTATTTAAAATGCATCTCTGGGTTATTTGTGGGCCCTGCCTGGTGCTTTTACATGAGTAGAATGTGTGCTTTTATTTAAAATGCATCTCTGGGTTATTTATGGGGCATAGGAATTTGTTCATTTTTTTTTTCAAAATATAGTCCGGGCCCCCACAAGGTCTGAGGGACAGTGGACCGGCCCCCTGCTGAAAAAGTTTGCTGACCCCTGGTCTAAAGTGACAGGCAGTGACTCTCTTACAGTTTCAGATGGGGTCTCTCCTAGCCCTAACTAGAGATGCCAGTGACTGAACCTGGGACCTTCTGCATGCAAAGCAACTTCACTAGCACCGAACTATGGCCCATCAATAAGCCGTCGAGTACCTATATAGTAGGACGGCAAACTCTGGCAAACAAAAGGCCACAAACAAACAAAAAGGACAAGAAGAATATATCCAGCAGTTTCGTATTGCTGCACACTAGGAAGCAAAGTTAACTCTTTTTTGCACATAAATTATTGTCCCCAACAGCACACAATGTGGCTGTCTCACGACAGGGTGTCTGCCATCTTGTTCAGCTTCCATCTTGTTCCAAAGAATGGCTGCTTCTCTAACAGGGTTAAAAAAAATCCAGGCACCTCAATTTACATAAGCTCATTGAAAAGAATATAATTTTAGGGCTGTCACACAATTAGAGAAATCTTAAATCTAACTGTAACACATATTATTAACCAATTAAACTGCATCATGACAGGCATCATATTAAGACAGTCATTCCTCAGTTTACAGTTTATGTAAGTCCTTGTATTAAAAAATAATTTCAGAAGTTTAAAAGCTGATGACAGATTAATTGCAGGGAGCATCCTGTGAGCTGATCTATGTATTATAATAGATTCACCTGATTTATCAAGTAAACATTGCAATTCTTATATTTCCTCAGATCTTTATAGGGCTTCATTCCCAAAATTGTTGGTGCCAGCTGTGCATTTATTTGTTTTTTCTGTAGACCTGAATTCTGAATCCCATCAGTTAGAACAAATTAGCCCAGACAATTAAAAATGTTGCCTGCACAAACACATCCCTTTCTAGGCTTCAGCTGTCCTGAAGAGAGGTGGGCATAGCCATTGTAGGGGATTGAACTAGACAACCCTTTGGTTCCCTTCCAACTGTACAATTATATGATTCTATGATTCAAATAATCATGAGCTACCCACAACTTTGGATTAACTGACCTGATCCACACCACTTGGACTAATGTGCAGATCAGAACTTAACTTACATCAGATTTAATACGTCTCCAAAAGTACTGCAATTCAGTTCTTGAAAGTTTAAACATACAAAAATATGTGGCGTGTTGTTGTTTTTTGAAAACTACATATAAATACAGAAGCAATATGTGTGAACATATGCAAAGGTGCCACAGGCTGGAAATAGACAGATTCACCCACTCCTTCCTCTAGCACTAGCTCAAGTGTTCAATATTTATGATTAAAAAATGGGCAACATAAAGAAGAAACTGGAGGTAAGTGGCCAGCTGCTTCAAATGGATGTCCTTCCCACAGTGAAATGAAAGCCAAATGTGTTTTCTATTAAATGTAGAAGAAAGAAAAGTGAATGCATTTAAAACTCACAAGGACTGCCATTCCGAAAGCCCTGTGTGCACCCTCCTTTTACCCTGTGTTATGTACTGAGTTGAATAGGATCCAAACTGCAGCAGGCTGATTGGTCCTAGAACAATAGGATTGAGATTGCAGCAGTCTGACTGGTCCCAGAACAATAGGATTGAGATTGCAGCAGTCTGACTGGTCCCAGAACAATAGGATTGAGATTGCAGCAGTCTGATTGGTCCCAGAACAATAGGATTGAGATTGCAGCAGTCTGATTGGTCCGCAGGAGCCACCCAATCCAGCTCCAGGTGGAAGTGAATCTGCACTCTGATTGGCATACAGGAGTATCCCGGAATTAGCCAATCACGTGGGGCCCATTGTGTAAATAGTGTATATAAAGCAAACGTTTTGGGGGAACTATAGTCCTCACCACTATGAGCTGAATAAAGAGCATGAAATTCACACTCGACTCCGAGTATCTTTCACTGGCGACGAAGGTGGGATCCCGCTGAGCTGACTGCAACACACAGCACCGCAGCAACGCCACCTGCCGCACAGCTGCCTCGCACCGTGTATCCAGGCTTCAGCTCCGGGTCCCAAGGAACTCAAGATGGCAACAGACAGCAGCTTCTCGCCGTTCAACCCAGCATCAGGAGACTGGGAAGGATATGCCACCCGTTTCACCTTTCTTCTAGAAGCTAAAGGGGTCACCAACGATGCCAAGAAGAGGGCGATATTCTTCAGCGTCTGCGGAGAGGAGACATTCGAAATCGCCCGGGCTCTCCTTGCGCCTGATGATGTCGCTACCGTTCCTTACAAAACAATAGTGGAACGGCTGAAGGGGCACTTCTCGCCACAGCCCTCGGTGGTGGCTCGTCGAAATGCCTTCTATGCAAAGCAGCAAGCCCCTGGGGAAACCATAACGGGGTTTGTGACCTCCCTCCGCCAAGCCGCTCGGTTCTGCAACTTCTCAGAGTTGGAGAACATGCTGCGTGACCGCCTCATCGGTGGCCTGAGGGACGAGAAGCTGCAACGACGCCTCTATGCCAAGAAGGACCTAACGTTCCAGGTCGTTCTGGAGGAGGCCCTGGCAACAGAAGCCGCCGAGAGGTCGATGCAAGAGGCACGGCCGAGCGTGCCGTCCCAACCAAGGGTCCACCAGGAGGACCTCATCGACGATTCAGGATCAGACAGGGAGGAGGTGCACAGAGTACAGCAGCGCACTCAAGCCGTGCACACACCACAGCTGCCTCGACCAGAAGGAGGGAACTGCGCAAGCTGCGGGGAGAATCACGAGAGGAGGACCTGCCGTTTCCGCAATGCCGAATGCAGGCAGTGCAGAAAATCAGGCCACATCGCCCGGGTGTGTCGGGCTCAGCCCACCCGACGCCAGGCATCAGATGACCGCCCCAAGAGCCCCAGGTCCCGGGGCCCAACGCACCAAGGCAACTCGACGGAGACCACGGACTACCAGGTATACCAGTTGCCCCACCCCAACATAGAGAAAATTTATGTAGAGGTACAGATAGAGGGGGCCCCGTGCCGCATGGAGCTGGACACAGGTTCAACCCTATCCATAATCTCGGCACGGACTTTAAGGAAACTGTGCCCTAGTGGGGGTCCCAAACTCAGGCCGGCCCCATTCACCCTCCGGGACTTCCAGAAACGTAAGGTCCCCACAATGGGGGTGGGGACCTTCAGGGTGCAATATCGAGGGCGGACGCGGCAACTGGACTTGCTCGTGGTCAAGGGCTCCTATGTTAGCTTACTGGGATTGGCATGGTTTGGACCACTGGGGCTAGCCGTCACCGGGGTGAACCACACTAGCTTACAAATGGATGTGGACGCCATATGCAAGGAGTTTCCGGCGGTTTTCGATGGGAAATTGGGACAGTATACGGGCCCCCCTGTTGCCCTACAGCTGGACCCCACAGTACGACCTGTCAGGCTCAAGGCCCGCCGGGTCCCGTTCGCCCTGAAACCCCGTATAGACGAGGAATTGGACCGGCTCGTGGAGCAAGGAGTGCTGGAGCCTGTGCCTAATGCCACCTGGGAAACCCCGATCGTCACACCCGTCAAGCCTAATGGTTCAGTCCGCATCTGCGCAGACTACAAATGTACCATAAACAAGGCCCTCATGGCCCACGCATACCCAGTGCCAGTGGTCAGCCATGTCCTCGCCACCCTGGCTGGGTCAAAAAATTTTGGCAAGCTGGACTTGGCCCAAGCCTATCAACAGCTGCCAGTAGATGAAGCCACAGCAGAGGCACAGACGATTGTGACGCACAGGGGAGCGTTCAAGGTAAAGCGGCTGCAATTCGGTGTCAGCGTGGCACCAGGCATATTCCAGAATCTAATGGACTCGCTGCTTAAAGGGATTCCTGGCGTCACCCCCTTCTTCGATGATGTGTTGATTGCCGGGCCCACGGCAGAGGAGTTTGAGGACCGCCTTCGCACCGTTCTGCACCGTTTCCAGACGGCGGGTCTCAAGGTGAAGCGGGAAAAGTGTCTACTAGGAGTGCCTCAGGTGGACTTTCTGGGATTTATGGTGGATGCAGAAGGGGTCCACCCGACTGGTGACAAGGTACGGGCCATTTGTGATGCCCCAGCGCCCAAGGGCAAGACTGAACTTCAGGCCTTCTTGGGGCTATTGAACTTTTACCATGCCTTCCTTCCCCATAAGGCAGCAGTAGCAGAGCCCCTACACAGACTCCTGGACAAGCGGGCCCCTTGGGTGTGGGGCCAGCGCCAGGAGGCCGCATTCCAGGCAGTCAAGGACTTGCTCGTCTCAAACTCGGTCTTGGCACACTTCGACGAGAGGCTGCCGGTGGTGCTAGCATGCGACGCCTCACCCTACGGCATTGGCGCTGTCCTTGGACACCAACTCCCAGATGGAAGAGAGGTGCCAGTGGCATACTTTTCCCAGACACTCACCGCAGCCGAGCGGAACTACTCGCAAATCGACAAGGAAGGTCTGGCAATCGTGAAGGGCGTAAAAAAATTCCATGATTTCTTGTACGGGCGGCCCTTTACCGTGGTGACTGATCACAAGCCGTTGCTTGGTTTGTTTGCCCCCGAAAAGCAGACCCCCCAAGTGCTGTCTCCTCGTGTCCTCAGGTGGTCAATTTTCCTTGCCGGCTACCAGTATGTACTGATTCACCGCCCTGGGAAAGCGATGGGCCACGCAGATGCTCTCAGCAGGCTACCACTACCAGAAACAGGCCCCGACCCAGCACCCGCACAAGAGGTTATGAGCCTGGAGCTGCTTCCCGACCGCCCTATTCAGGCACAAGAAGTTGCACACCATTCCAAGAAAGATAGGGTCATCTCCCGGGTCCTGGACTGGGTGTGGAGGGGATGGCCCAGCAGCAGCCCCGGGCCAGAATTCGCTGGCTACACAACCCGGAAACATGAACTGTCGGCCCACAAGGGGTGCCTGTTATGGGGAAGCAGGGTCGTCGTTCCTGAGCCCCTTCGCAAAAGGGTCCTTGCAGCCCTTCACGAGACACACCCAGGGGTAGTGAGAATGAAGGCCCTCGCCAGGAGTTATGTATGGTGGCCAGGGATTGACGGAGAGATAGAGACCTGGGTCAAACACTGTCAGGCCTGCCAAGAATCCCGCCCAGATCCCCCAAGGTCCCCAGTGCAGTCCTGGGAGTCCGCCCGAGCACCATGGTCACGGCTGCACATGGACTTCGCGGGCCCCTTCCAGGGGAAAACATTCTTCATAGTGGTGGACTCCTACACCAAATGGCTGGAAGTCGCACTGGTACCATCCACTTCTACGTCCGCAGCCATCAAGGTACTACGCAGGCTGTTTGCAACCCATGGACTCCCTGACACTCTCGTCTCAGACAACGGAACCGCATTTACGTCAGAAGAATTCCTGACCTTCACAACGCAGAATGCCATCCGCCACATCCGCTCAGCACCATTCCACCCTGCCACCAATGGCCAAGCAGAGCGCATGGTGCGGACCACCAAGGACACCCTACGCCGCATGACGCAAGGGGACTGGGAGTACCGCCTTGCCACATTCCTTCTAGCACAGCACAGCACCCCCAGCTCAACGACTGGCCGGAGCCCCGCTGAATTACTAATGGGCCGGCGCCTTGCAATCAGACTGGACCGCCTCCACCCCGACAGAGCTCAGGATGAGGTAGTGGTAGGTGAAGGCAGGAACCCCCGGACCTTTGTGGCCCAGGATCCAGTGTACGCAAAGAATTTTGGGGCAGGCCCAGCATGGGTACCCGCCACAGTCACCAGGGTGACGGGCCCTGTGTCATACGAGGTGCTAACAGAGGGGGGGCAATGCTGGCGCCGCCACTGCGACCAGCTACGGCGACGATTCCCAGGAGAAAACCAGGAGGAGGACAGGTCAGAGGAGTCCCAAGGGAACAGTGGGGCATTGAGACCCGTAGAGCAGGAGGGGCCGGCAGGGGAGGCAGAATCAGTAAATACTGAGAGGACCCGAGAGGCCGAAAGGGCACCGGAACCAGAGCCACGACAGAGCGAGCTGGTTGCACCAGACCAAACAGCCCCATCACAACCAGCAGCCTCGGAACACGAGCCAGAACCAGAACCCCTGACCAGGGAACAGCCTAGGCCGCAACGCACACGTAGGCGACCAGCGTACCTTGAGGACTATGGATGCAACCTCCCAGGCAGGACTGGAACTTAGAGGGGAGGGGTGTTATGTACTGAGTTGAATAGGATCCAAACTGCAGCAGGCTGATTGGTCCTAGAACAATAGGATTGAGATTGCAGCAGTCTGACTGGTCCCAGAACAATAGGATTGAGATTGCAGCAGTCTGACTGGTCCCAGAACAATAGGATTGAGATTGCAGCAGTCTGATTGGTCCCAGAACAATAGGATTGAGATTGCAGCAGTCTGATTGGTCCGCAGGAGCCACCCAATCCAGCTCCAGGTGGAAGTGAATCTGCACTCTGATTGGCATACAGGAGTATCCCGGAATTAGCCAATCACGTGGGGCCCATTATGTAAATAGTGTATATAAAGCAAACGTTTTGGGGGAACTATAGTCCTCACCACTATGAGCTGAATAAAGAGCATGAAATTCACACTCGACTCCGAGTATCTTTCACCCTGTGATTTAAAAAGCAATCACAACTAATTCTCACCTCACCTCTGCCATCCTCGAAAACAGGATTAATTATGATTGCTTGCAGACAGACCCCTGAAACTTAGCCAAGACTTTGACACCAGTGTCCTCAATGAATGAAAACCAAAGAAATCCAGACAGAAGCAGCTCAAATAGGAGGTTAGAGGCACCTACTCTCCCGCACACAGTTTTAAACCCCAAAGTTACATGGATTATTAAATCTGACCAATTCCACAAGTCTGACCTGGTAGTGGTTAGTGCCCTGTCTCTTCCGGAGAAGATGGCGTCGAGGAGTGCAGCTTAGTCAGTCTTGCTGTCCTTAATCAAGATTTTAAACTTTTCTGATTATCCATCAAGAAAGGAAGTGGAATTCCACATTTTTTTATTTTTTTATTTAATATTGATCATACATATCTCATTTATCTTTTGTGGTCTGAGGCAGCAGATACACCCTGGATTAAAACTTACTTTCTTCTTTCTCACAAGCGGAGCGAATTTCAATTATGTTACCTCCTGTTGTCCTTTAATAACAACCCATTTTACTACTCTGCCAACAGCTGAAAGGTGAATTGAAAGACCAAAGGGAGTGCAACACTAGCTGTCTACCTAGGAAGGTGGCAGGGGGTTCAGTACCATGCCATGGTAGGTAGTGGCATTCATATGAATGCCTCAACTCAATATGCTAGTACTAGGCAGCCTAGTTACAGGATCACCCCAGAGACAAGAAATGGAAAGACACATAGACTTCTGCCTCAAATCCTCTTACAAATACAGAAAGGGAAACCAGAATGCACTCAAAGGAGACACACATTAGTTACACATTACGCATGAGATAGCAAAGTCCTTCTGAGGAACAATGCCTAAGACAAATAAATCCCCGCCAGGGGTCACGGCAGCAAGAGTGCTTGCCTTAATCTTTAATTTTATATCACAGCGATGGAAGGAGAGAAATTGAATTTGCCCGCACGGACAATGCGCATAGATCTCTAAATACATGACAGGCTTTGGGAAAGATAAGAAGAGGGAAAGATAGAGGGGCAAGTTAAGTTCTGAGAAGTCTGTGAGGAGATGAGCTGAATTCCTAAACACATGTTGGATGGTTCTGAACAAAGTCCGCGCACTTGTTGCATTTGGAGGAGCCCAGCAAACGCTGCAAAAGAGCAATGCCTAAGGGAAGAAAAATCCTGATAAAGAAGAAATCTATGGCCAGGTGCAAAGCTAAATGGCAGATGAGAATTTGCAAGCTTCTGAACCACATGGGAATTGCTTCCACCATGGCAAAAATGCAGGGAAAGCTTTGAGCCAATCCCTAGCAAGACCATTCAATAATTCTTCCCTACCCAAAGACAACCCGTGTCAATATTAAGAAATCAGAACAGGCTGAAATGTTGTTTTTTCCTTCTCAGCAGAAGCACTTTTAGCAGGGATGGGGAACCTCAGGCCCCAAATTCACACCTTTGTATCTAGTCCTTAGGATTCTTCCCAAGCCACACACCCTCACCAGCTATGCTATGCACCCCCTTTGAGTGTTTTTGCTAGGCTGCAATGTACCTTTGGACTATGACAATGCTTCTTGATTACCTGGATGGAGAGGAATGTGCAGTAAGTAGTCTCCTGTACAACATTCACATTCATTGCTCTGTCCATTATTGCCTATGACCATGCTCACTTTTGCCTCGGGCTTCACCCATCCACCACTGGTATGTGGTTGGTCCACGGTTAGCTAATGAAAAGGAAATGTGGCCTTCATACTGACTTTCAGCATGCAAACATTTCAGTGCGCTCAGCTTGTATGCCCATGCTGGAAGGAGCTCACACAGAAAACACCAGAATGCAGCCAAACACGTCAGATTTTATGCTAAAGAGATGGCAAATGCTACAAGGTGCACCCTAACATTTAGTTGAGGTGCTTCTCAAAAACCTGTATGGGTAATCTATCCGGAAGATAATTATATTTCGAGGTGTTTAGTGATCTGACATGGTTACCCTTTCTGACTCTGTTTGCTTTCCCTTCTCTACCTCTTTTTAAGCTCTTTGATGGTTGAGAACAGCCTTAAATGCCCTAATCTGTTGGAAGGAAATGATATTGCTGGGTACCTTCTTTAGATGTTGGACGTTGTTTGAAGAAAGTGAGGCACTGGGAGAGGTGACTAATGAATAATCTGCATGTAGCCAGTAGTACATAGCCAGTCGGGCAAGCTACACAGGCTAACAGGCTTGTTGTTGTTGTTTAGTCGTTTAGTCATGTCCGACTCTTTGTGACCCCATGGACCAGAGCACACCAGGCACCCCTGTCTTCCACTGCCTCCCGCAGTTTGGTCAAACTCATGTTTTCCAAACTTGCTGGCATATTGAGTGTAGCACCTTAACAGCATCATCTTTTAAAATTTTAAATAGTTCAGCTGGCTAACAGGCTTAGCTAGCTATAAATCAGATGATTTTGGGCCGAGTTCTGAGAAGCTTGTGCACGGACTGATTGATGGCAGGGCTGTGCAAACCTAAGGCTACCTGGGGAGTCGCTTCACCAGTTCTTGAGGGCTTCCAAGTGGCAGATTGAAGTGCTTGCTTGGTAATGTGTATATTGCTTGCTGTTTAGAATAAAATCTTAAATCTTCTCACTCACTTGTGTTTTGTATCACCTCTCATTTTAAAAAGAACCACCTTGCATTTGGCAAGACAGAACCAAAGGTCTTGAAGAAAGGCTCCAGCTCCTAGTGTTGAAGTAGATTTGTGTACAATGATGGGACTACAGAGATTCAGCAGGCATGTTTATGTCTGAGGGACAGTGGACCGCCTCCCTGCTGAAAAAGTTTGCTGACCTCTGCTCATAAGGATTGGTTTCCAGACCCTTGATCATCTTGGTTGTTCTCCTCTGCACACATTCCAGCTTGTCAACATCCTTCTCAAACTGTGGTGCCCAGAACTGGACACAGTGTTCCAGGTGTGGTCTGACCAAGACAGAATAATGTATTACTTCCCTTGATCTGGACACTATACTTCTGTTGATGCAGCCTAGAATAGCTTTCTTTGCTGCTGCATCACACAGGTAACTGAATGTTAAGCTTGTGGTCTACTACGTTCCCTAGATCCTTTTCACATGTACTACTGGTAAGCCAGGCTGTGAGAACAGGCCACTGGCCTAGATGGGACTTTCACCTGATTCAACAGGGCTCTTCTCATAGGAGAGGCTTTGAGACCATAAGAGACCAGTTACCAATTAAAGAAGACATTCCTGAGCTAGATAAGACAGTAACGGTCTGACAGCATAAAGGCAGCTTTGTATGTGGAATGAACTCTAATCACAACTCAAATCACATTTTTAGATTTCAGATTTTTATTGAAGTCTCTCAGATTAGAATACCTGCAAGTGGAGGTTGGCAGTCAGAAAGGCCGAACCAGGGAACAAGCTGGGTCGCTCCATCACAGAAGCATCCCTGAAGATGCCGGAATAAGGCAGGAAGAGCTCGAAGGCAGCAGGCTGCACACTTAACAAGCAGGCAGAGATCTATTTCCCGTTTGTGCCCCTGCCCCCTCCACACACACACATTATCTGGGAGCTTCTCAGCTCTGCTTGGTGCCTGAAGAAACAAGCAGTCATGGGAGATTGTGGGGGTAATAAGAGGGAAGCAGAGGAGGAGGTGGAGAATAGATGCCTGTAATTTATCAAAGGGGCACCTTGGCAGGAAATTAATGAAATGCTTAAATCTCTCCTGCTTAAAAATTAAAACGCCTCCCCTGCCGCTTCTGTGCACCCCTTCACCCTTCCATTTTTTTGCCTTTCGGGCACGTGAGGCTTACTTCATCTCTTCATCTGGGTAGCAATTCCTTAGAGACCCTGCAGGTAGCCTGCCTTTGTTGTATGTGAAGTACTACCCACACCTTCAACACTGGGAAAACCTTTTCATTCTTCCAGCCAAGCAAAAGCTTTGTTTCCATTTTGGATGTTTACCGTTGCTTTGAGTAACAGCTCCCCTGGCTTGCTAAGAATGACAAGCAGGAGACGCAAAAATTGCAGAGTTGTGTTCACCCAGGGATGGGAGGGAGGAGAGATTACAAGTAACTATGGTGCAATGCCTTTTATTAGGGGCCAACGGAAACATCAAAGCACTGAGCAAGTTTAACAGAACTCTTCTTCAGGCTACAAGGTAAGTGAAAACAAGGGGAAAGATATCAGTGGGCATAATGGAAAAGCTCCAGACTTCTAAAAATCTTAGGTTGAAATACAGGGTAGACTTATTTTGGTTAGACTGAACCCGGGGGGGGGGGGGGAAATGACCTCAGATCCACAGAAGCACAGGCTGCATATGCACTATACATTTAAAACACTATTATGCTACTTCAAACAGCCATGGTTTCCTGTCCAAAAATCCTGGGAACTGTGGTTTGTTAAGGATGCTGAGAGTCATGTAGAGTTACAATTCCCAGAGTGGTTTAACAATAAATCCCTCTTCCTATGGTACTCTGATGATTGTAGTTTTGTGAGGTGAATCTTCTAACAACTCTCAGCACTCTTAACAAACTACAGTGGTGCCCCGCTAGACGAAAATAATTCGTGCCGCGAAAATTTTCGTCTAGCGGGGTTTTCGTCTTGCGGAGCGGCAATGGGAGCCGCGCTCCGCAAAACGAAAAAAAAAAAAGACGAAATTTTTTCGTCTTGCGAGGCAGCCCCATAGACTTTTTCGTCTAGCGGGGCAGCCTCCCGCTAGACGAATGCTTTCGTCTAGCGAGTTTTTCGTCTAGCGAGGCATTCGTCTAGCGGGGTACCACTGTACAGTTCCCAGGATCTACTGAGAGAAGTCATTACTGTTTAAAATTGCATGATACTGCTTCAAACTCACACTGCAGATGGGCCTAGAGGTGTATGGGATCTTGGAGGTAATCTATTACAACTGCCTCATTACAGCATTCCCCTTAAATATCTATAGGCAAGAGAACCAATCTCCTTCAGAGTCCGTCTGTTCCACTGCTGAATAACCGCTCGCAATCAAGAAGCTTTTCCCAATTCTGCTCCTAGCTATTTCCATCTGCTGGTTCTATGTCCTGCTGTCTCAAAGCACAGTGAGCCAGTAAGCTCAGTGAACATCTGTCTCGAGTGCATCTGAACTCATAAGGTCCCTTTGGGAAGCAGAGAGCAGAAGCAATGTTGCTCTTAACAGTGAGAAAGTTTAAAAGGATGTCCTGTTGATTTATTTGTCTGATGTGTCTTGGTTCTCTTTATCTGTAGCCAATCCAGGAAAGACTCTTCGCTCTTCTCCAGCTTAGCCTTGGAAAACTAGAAACCCCACAATGCAGCTTCATGGTAGCAGTCATCTCCAATTGGGAATGGGAACATCCGACAATTTCCATTTCTCTGTTTCTCATTTTCCCCCAATCTTAAATTCAGTTATCCATATTTTCACACAAGTTTGTGGGGGTGGGGTGGGGCAGAAGTGGTCATGAAAATTCACCAGTATTTTCCTGCAAATTTGTTACACACATTTTTGTATGCAAATTTAGCTAATATACATTTTTTGCAAAGCAAGTTTCCCTAACACACTGCATGTTTCTATGTTATTTTCATAATACAATGTAGGGAGCTGACTGTATATCCATTTCTGTGCACAATCTGCCCCTCCCTCCCCCCCAGAAGATGCATTTTTGAACATGTTACTTGGCTAGAGAGCTGCACTCGAAAATTCAGAGAAGTGCAAATTTCAAAGAATCACTGTCTTCTGGTTTAAGGACTGTTTCAGAAATTGCCAATTCAGTACGTTCCCCTTAAAACACAAGCTGAAATGAGATTCTCCTCCAGCCCTCTCACCCACCCATACCTGGTGTTGCACAAAAGTAGTTTACACAAGAAGTTGTCTTGATTCCTTGGACAACTGAATAGAAAGGCTTTGGGATCCTCAAAGAATCTGCAGCTGACTCGCTACATAACAATACAAGTAGGATGGTGAAAGATATTCAGGAGTACAGATTGAACTAGTGAAGCCTTCAAACAATGTATATTCTCGTTTTCTGTCTCCTGCTGAGTTTTCTTCTTGGTCACATCTTCGAATAATCTTCAGCAGTAAACAAGGAACTCAAAAGAGGGCAAGTTATGCTTTGCGTATATATCTACAAACGTCCCAGCTTTCATTCATTTTTAGACAAAAGATCTAATGGCCAAACTAAAACAACATGGAGCTCCTGCACTTAAAACAAACAAACAAAATAAAAACAACCTTGCAGGAGCAGAGGAGGGAGGAATTGGATCAGACCAACCCCTTCCCTGCTGACAACATAATGCCATAAGGCAAACCAATGTTACGACCCTATTTGGAATACCAGGTACAGTTCCAGTTGCCTCACCTCAAAAAGGATATTGTAGTGTTGGGAAAGGGTCATAAAAAGCGACTAAAATTATCAAGGGAATACAGTGACTCCCCTATGAAGAAAGGTTGCAGTGGTTGGGACTTGCTCAGTTTAGAGAAAAGCCAAGTATTACAATTATTAATTAATTTTTTATACTGCCATTCATCCAAGGATCACAGGGAGGTTTACAATATAAACACTAAAATGCATACCATAATAAACAAAAAACAATATCCTTACCACCACCAACACACAGTTCGAAAGGCCATAGATTATTTAATTAGCCAAACGTCTGGGAGAAGAAGGAGGAGGAGAAGAGGAGGAGGAGGAGGAGTTTGGATTTGATATCCCTCTTTATCACTACCTGAAGGAGTCTCAAAGCGGCTAACATTCTCCTTTCCCTTCCTCCCCCACAACAAACACTCTGTGAGGTGAGTGGGGCTGAGAGACTTCATAGAAGTGGGACTAGCCCAAGGTCACCCGGCAGCTGCATGTGGAGGAGAGTAGACGCGAACCCGGTTCCCCAGATAACGAGACTACTGCTCTTAACCACCACACCACACTGGCTCTCATGTTGGAAGAGGAATGGGAGAAGAGGCTCACCTGGGGAGAACATTCCACAAGTGGGCAGCCACCACAGAAATGGCCTGTTCTCATGTTGCCACCCTCTGGACCTCTTGCCTAAGTAAGAGGTGACATGATAGAAATTTATAAAATTATACATGGCATGGAGAAAGTGGATAGATGTTTTTCTCCCTCTCTCATAACAGTAGAACTATTGGATATCCAGTGGAAGCTGAATGCTGGAAGATTCAGGACAGATAAAAAGAAGGACTTATTTATGTGGCACATAACTATGTAGCATATAGTTAAGCTATGGAACCTGCACTCACAGGAGGCAGTGTGCGCCACCAACTTGGACAGCTTTAAAAGAGGATTAAACAAATTCATGGAGAACAAGGCCATCAGTGATTACTAGCCATGATGGCTATGCTCTGCCTCCAATATCAGAACGAGTGTGCTTTTGAATACCAGTAGCTGGGAATCAAAATTGAGGAGAATGTTCTGGTGTTTGGGTCCTGCTTGCTGGTTTTCCATAGGCTTCTTGTTGGCCACTGAAAAAACAGGATGCTGGACTTGATGGGCCAATGACGCAATCCAGCAGGCAGTTCTCATGTTCTCACATTTACTTTCCAAATATGCTGTTTGCTTTGCATATAGGAGGTATATGCATATTCCTGGGAAGGGTTGTAGCTCACCAGCAGCGCGTATGCTTTGCATGGAGAAATTCCCAGATTCAACCCCAGGCATCACTATTCAGGAGGCCCAGCAGAGGTCCCCAGGGGTTTGGGGAAATAACTAAAAACCTCTGCTGGAGATCCCAGACAGCTGCTGCCAATCAGTATTGGACTAGACAAACACATTTTTGTTTGTTTAGCTATTTACATCCCACCTTTCATACAAAATCCTCCACAAAGTGGCTCCACAAATACTCTGACCTATGAAACCAGTGTTCGTAAAGCTGCTCCCTGTATCTTTCTTGTGTAAATTTCCTCTGCAAACAACGTAGCGTGGAGCTAGATGGTGCAACCACTCTGTTTACAGCACTCTGCAGTCTGGGTTACATGGGTTGGGATTGCAGGAGCTCAACAGCTGTATATGGGCATCAGGCTGTACACTGTGAGAATAGGATGGTGGACTGTATGAGTCACTGGTATGAACCAGTAGGCTCTTCTTATGTTCTTAGTTCTGCCTTGAGATGCAGTTGGCAGGTGATGATATTTTTGGCCCCTTGTAGCCCTATTGTTTTCCATGATCAGAAAGCATACTCTGCTTTTTAAAGCTGAGGGTAGGTTGGTGGCAAACCTGATAGGAAGAAGAACCCAGCATCTCATGCATAATAACCCCAAATGCTGAGTTTTATTAAGCCAGCTTCCTTTAGCAGAAAACATGCAGATGATCGCAGAGCAAAACAGGGCAGCGAGGCTCATTTCCAGACTAGGAACATGCAGATTTCAAGATCTTACAGGCAGTGAGCAGGAAGGTGGTGGCCACCCCTCTGAGCTGTAATATGGAATTCTATTTCTATAACCGGAAGGAACATTAGCTCACAACCCAGCACGCCAATCTGCCTTTGTGCAGTGTTAAAAAGTCATTAACACTTCATCGTATGATGGAGCCAGCAGTGCGTTGCAGCGGGCAAATCCTCCCCAGGCAATAAGAGGGAGAGGGGGACAGACGAAGAAAAGCAGCGGCTGAAATTTATCAGTCAGGGCACATGAATCTCAAGCACTACAGAAAACATGTTTTGCTTAAACAAGCCAGCAACACTTCTAACACGGCCCCTCTATCCAGCAGTGATTTGGACATAGAGATGGAGATTGCAGAAGCACCAAATGCAGAGGGGGCTGGACATGAGACAACTGGACAGTGGAACCTCCCCCAACCTCCAGGGCCTCTACAGCTAGAGCCTGGACCCTCCTGGACACCTTCCCCTGAGCTGAAAGAACCAGATGCCTCCCACTCAGGAGGAGGGAGGCTATGGAACCAAGGAAGAATGCCCGTCTTCAGGACACCCTTTGAATCTCTGAAATTCTCTCAAGGGGCTGGATCCCGGAGGAGGTAGTCTCCAGACAGAGGCATAAAAGGTCTCAATCTGCTCCCATTCTTTATCAGATCAAGTTGCTCACTCGGAGCCATCTGTGGTCCAGCAACCCTCAGCCAGCCTTTTTGCCTGCAGCATTGCCACTTGCTTTGGGGATTCTGGGACTAGATCGGAATATGACAACTTCCAGGAACTGAGAGGGAAAGTTAGGATATCCCTAACTGGTGCTGTGGGTTAAACCACAGAGCCTAGGGCTTGCTGATCAGAAGGTCAGTGGTTCGAATCCCCGTGACAGGGTGAGCTCCCGTTGTTCGGTCCCAGCTCCTGCCAACCTAGCTGTTTGAAAGTACGTCAAAGTGCAAGTAGATAAATAGGTACCGCTCCGACAGGAAGGTAAACAGCGTTTCCGTGTGCTGCTCTGGTTTGCCAGAAGTGGCTTAGTCATGCTGGCCACATGACCCGGAAGTTGTACGCCGGCTCCCTTGGCCAGTAAAGCGAGATGATCACCGCAACCCCAGAGTCGTCCACAACTGGACCTAACGGTCAGGGGTCCCTTTACCTTTAACTAGCAGAGGTGGGCAGAAAGAAGATCAGGATCTACTGGTAGCTTTGAGTGATTTGCTATAGAGCTGGCTGTTTAATAATAGCACGACTGTTTAATAATAGCAACAACAACAAGAGCACGCGCACACACACACCCAAATTCTTCTGCTACTAAATTAGGGTGCTGAAAAGAAGAAAGGTTTGGGAATGGGAGGAAATCAGGAACAGATTTTTCTTGACAGGACTGTGAGCTCAGTTCTGGTTCTGAAAGCAAAATTCATGGGCAAGACTATAACTCTGGTGGATCTCAGAGTTATAGAAAGAAAGAAGTCTCTGACAACCACCCGACAAATGCACTACAACAGGTTTCATAAGAACATTAAGAACTGCTCTGCTGGATCAGGCCAGTGGCCCATAGAGTCCACCATCCTGTTCTCACAGTGGCCAAACAGATGTTTCAACAAGAGGTCCACAAGCAGGACCTGAGCACAACACCACTCTCTCTTCCAGAGGTTTCTAGCAACTACAACACAGAAGCATAATGTGTCCAACAGTGCAGGTAGAACTTACTCATCAGAGTTAGTAGGCACAGGTAGCCTTACTGTCTATTAATTTGCCTAATTCACTTTTAAAGACATCCAAGTTGGCCCCAGTCAAATACTTCTTGCTGGAGATAATGCCATAGTTTAGCTATGTGCTGTGTGAAGAAGTTCTTTCTTTCTTCTCTCCTAAATCTCTGAATATTTTAGCATTATGAGAGGGAGAATAGCTTCTCTCCTCAAACTTCCCACACACTGTACATTCGTTTAATATACCTTGACCATAGTGCCCCTTTCACTAAACTAAAATTGTATTTTACACAACAAAATGTATTTACTACTTGATCTTAGTAAAGCTCTTAATACATTTACCATATTAGAATTATCTGTCAAAAACAAATTGAAAAATATATAAAAATAATTAAAATGAGTAGTAAAAAATAAATAAAAAATCAGCATCTATGTGTCTGGACAGGCTTAGCAAAACAAAAATATTTTAAGCCAGGCACCAAAATGAGTACAGCGAAGGTGTCTGCCTGATGTAAAAAGGTTGTTGTTGTTCAGTCGTTCAGTCGTGTCCGACTCTTCATGACCCCATGGACCAGAGCACGCCAGGCACCCATATCCTCCACTGCTTCCCCCAGTTTAGCCAAACTCATGCCAGTCGCTTCGAGAACACTGTCCAACCATCTCATCCTCTGTCGTCCCCTTCTCTGTGTGCCCTCCATCTTTCCCAACATCAGGGTCCTTTCCAGGGAGTCTTCTCTTCTCATGAGGTGGCCAAAGTACTGGAGCCTCAACTTCAGGATCTGCCCTTCCAGTGAGCACTCAGGGCTGATTTCTTTAAGGATGGATAAGTTTGATCTTTTTGCAGTCCATGGGACTCTCAAGAGTCTCCTCCGGCACCACAATTCAAAAGCATCAATTCTTTGGCAATCAGTCTTCTTTATGGTCCAGCTCTCACTTCCATACATTACTACTGAGAAAACCATAGCTTTAACTATACGGACCTTTGTTGGCAAGGTGATGTCTCTGCTTTTTAAGATTCTGTCTAGGTTTGTCATTGCTTTCCTCCCAACAAGCAGGTGTCTTTTAATTTTGGGACTGCTGTCACCATCTACAGTGATCATGAAGCCCAAGAAAGTAAAATCTCTCAATGTCAAAAGGCAGGGAGTTCCAAAGTATAGGTGCTGCCATACTAAAAGGTCAATTCCTTAGCCCCAACTGTTGCAACTTTTACTCGTAGGGGAGTTTCAGGCTAATTACAGCTCCTTCAGAGGTGCAGGAAGAATTCCAAATACTCATTTTCACACTGAAGGCCCTCTCCAAGCCCACCAACTCTGTGGGAACAAGAATGCCCACATCTTTACACCTACACCAGGCATGTCCAAAGTCTTTTTTGGGGGCCTAATGCGCCTAGCCGGTTGGTTTAATCTGGCCCCTGTGGCAGTTTATTTCCTGGGGTAAAATCCTAAGAAAACCTCAACAACTTCAATCCTAAAAAAGGGTCAACAACTTTGGTCAGCCCTTTGGTCGGCCCCCACGGATCTTCACTTCATCAAATCTGGCCCTCTTTGAAAAAAAAAAAAAAGTTTGGACACCACTGACCTACACCCTTCCTCCTCTCCCTGAACTGAGAGGTGCATGCTGGAGTTTGTAGTAGCCTCCTGCAGGCTTGTCACACTGATACTCTGAGATTTCTCATTCGGTGTTTGAATCAGTGGGAGACTGAAAGCTGTTGTGTGGTGATGCTGATACCATCAAGCTGAGAAAGAATGAGCAAAGAAACAATGGGGGAAATGAGGTTGGAGGAAAAGGAGGGCAGAAATGTGGTGCTTTAGAGTTTTGTGGAGTGGGGGGAAAGAAGGGACATGTGGAGTAACAGAGAGGTGGAAAAATGGGGTGCAAAGAGATTGGTGATGAAGCAACTGAAACCTGACAGGAAATAAGAGACATATTAATTTACAACAGGCAAGTTCCATGCATTTCCTGCTCCATCTTCCCCTTTTAATGATGCCAGTGTTTCTGAAATTAAAGGGTATATTTCTTGCTGACATTTCCAGTGGATTGTGGGTGGGAGCTCTGAACCCACAAAATTATATCCTGCTCTCTGTCATGATGGCATCAGAAATCAGGCAAGAGAGCAACTAAGGGGACAACTAAGGATTTAGTTGTGCAGCTTCTAGGAGCTGAATTTCTCTCTTCCTTTACAACCTGACCGGACAGAGCAGAGAAGATACATTTCAGAGCCTTAGGCTTTATTTCAGAACCTGTATGCTCCCTTGTACATACACTCGCACATGTACGTGTGTGTGACCTCGTTCCCACTGTAAGGAGAGGGAGCAGTCAGTGAAAAGGCCTGGAGGAGTTCATAAAGCCAGACAGCTTCCCTCCTGGGTTTTGGTATCATACCCATACAGCGCATCACCTCTTTCTAAGTTTGATTGTTGCCAGGAGCACATGCCTGCTTTTCTTCTCAAGATTCAATGATTTCAAAAGGCAGGCCGAGTATTCATTCAATCAAGAACAACCCCACTTACTGCCAGCTGACAACCCTGATCTCTGGCTTTTACATGAGCGTGGGAAGAAGGCGAGGAGCGTTGGAAAAGAACACCCTCTGAACTTTTCATTCCTTAGCCTAGACTTTTCATTCCTTAGCCTAGACTTTGAAACTAAGGTGGTAAACATGGGCGTACCCAGCGTGGGGCGGGGGGGGGGGGCAGCTGCCCCCCCGGAAGCAATTTTTTTTTTTAAAATGGTTATAAAGTGATGAAATGAAACAAAATTAGGTAGGGCGATGGCAAATAATCAGTTGTTTACCACACTGAAATGGTGTAAAAACCGAGAAGTATCTACAGGCGCCTAGCGACTGGTAGAGGAATCTATGTCAGCCAGCCAGTGGGATTCAAGGGAGGGAGAGGTCTCTAGCAGGCTCTAGCAGAGAGAAGAGGGAATCTTCTAGAGGGGTCTAGTGAGTTCCGCGTCACTATATAAACTGAGCTGCCCGCCGCTTGTTGATCAGTATTTTAAGTAAGAGCTGTTCGACGGTGGAATTTGCTGCCAAGGAGTGTGGTGGAGTCTCCTTCTTTGGAGGTCTTTAAGCGGAGGCTTGACAGCCACCTGTCAGGAATGCTTTGATGGTGTTTCCTGCTTGGCAGGGGGTTGAACTGGATGGCCCTTGTGGTCTCTTCCAACTCTATGATTCTATGAAGTGCTTTCCCGTCCACCACGGCTACTGTTGAACGATCTTTCAGTACCCTTCGAAGGGTAAAGACCTGGCTCAGAAGTACAATGGGAGAGGACAGACTGAATGGGTTGTATTTGATGAGTGTCCATCGGAAATTCTTCAAGGAAAATCAGGACTGGATTGAAACAAAAGTTTTGAACAAGTTTTCTTCAAACCCAAGAAAAATGATATTAGTATAAGACATGTAACTAGAATAAAAGTTAATTTTTTTCAAGCAAATAATTGTAATAACTACCGTAATAAAGAACTGCTATAACTATATAAAATTTTCTTAAAATTTTAGTTTCATTCGCCTTTTCCGTGCTGAAATGTCACAACCTGAATGACCATGGCTCCCCCCCCCCCAGTTTTGATCCTGGGTACGCCCCTGTTGGTGAAATTTCCAGCACCTGGAATACCACAAGCCCATTAAAAATCTAAACACTGTCCACCATCTTAGGGCATACTCACAACTCATGCAGGTGACTGAATGGGGTGGTGGATGATGGTCAGATCCACCCCATGCCTTGGTTTCCATACTAGCTGCAGAGGAAGTAAATTTTCTCTTCTGTACCCAGCATAGAAATGCAGCAGAATGGAAGAAGTAGGATGGATCACTCCATCTCTCCTCCACCTAACCACTTGGTAGGCTTCTTTCTTTTTTAAACTACAGTCTGCTAAGAGGTCAGCGGCCCTTCTCAACTTCCACAGCTGGCATGGAAATAGAGTGTGCAAGACTGAGCAGGCTAGTAAAAAAAAAAAAAAAAAAAAAGCAAGCTAGTAACTGTCGCGGGCCCTTCGCCCTGTACAGCCCACCCCCGGACGTTTTACGGTCTATGAGTGCTGCACCAACGACAAACAGTTCCCAGCTGCAGCCCTTCAGACTACTAGCTGGATCCTGCTTACTTCATTCACCACAGACGAGGATATTGTGAACTAAAAAGATGTTTATTGCGTACTAAGCTTGTGGTTGCTGATAAAATAAAGGTTAAAACAAAATCGAAAATTCTTTCTAGTAGCACCTTAGAGACCAACTGAGTTTGTTCCTGGTATGAGCTTTCGTGTGCATGCACACTTCTTCAGATACCATGCACACGAAAGCTCATACCAGGAACAAACTCAGTTGGTCTCTAAGGTGCTACTAGAAAGAATTTTCGATTTTGTTTTGACTATGGCAGACCAACACGGCTACCCACCTGTAAAATAAAGGTTGTTCAATAAGCTTATAACAGTTGTCCTATACCGGCCTAATACCTCTAAATGTTACCGGCCTAATACCTCTAATAGTTAACTAAATAGCAATAACAATGCGTTTCACAATCTCTTTATCCTCTCTGCTAACATCCACCTAAGACTCTAAACTCCCAGCTCTATCTCTTGACTCACACTTCAACTTCCCACACTTAACTCTAACTCCTCCTGCCCACACTTCAACTCCAACTCTAACTCGGACTCTCCCTCACTGCCCACTGGGAGGGGTGTTTTATACCCAGGCTAAGCCCGCCCCTGAGGGTTCTAACTGTCAGAACACTTAACCCCTACCTGGCATGAGGCTAGTTCTCCACATACCTCCCTCCTTTTTAGGTTTGTATCAGAGGAGTTACTAGCCAAAGTATCCCTCTGATACAAACAACATTTTAAACATCACTATAGACATTACATAAACAAACATTTTATAACTCTTACCTATATTACCTAACTATAGCATAATATTACATCTTCAGTAAAAGTACATATAGTTGTGAACATTATATACAATAGTTCATGCAGCATAAGGTCTTTATTGCAGGAAAAACCGTAACTGTCCTTTAACCTTTGTCTTTGGGTCTTCATTATAAGGCGTCTGCGATGATGTTTAGGATCCTTTCACGCTTCTTATCGTCCTTAACCGTCGCAAGAAGTATCTTTCTCGGGGCACCAGTCTTTTCTCTGCCAAACGTGATGGGATGTAAGCTGTCTTCCCCGGCCAGATGTCACCGTCCCATTCCGATCTCTGCACTCGAGGCGTCTGTAACGATTGTGGATCCCAAGCTGGGTAGAGTCCTTGTTTCTCAGGGTCAAAAGCTCTCTTAGTTCAACCTCTCCCTCCTTCAGGATCTCGGTTAAATGTTTAAGCTCGCAGACTTGTACACACTTCTCCAGGTCATCATAAGCTGCATAAACACTGGTTGTCTGGCTTTTAAATGCACTGGGAACTATTTGCAGAAGTTTGTGGATATCTTCTGTTTTAGTCAGCTTGCTGAAGCTTTCTAGGCAAGCGTGATCTCTTAATGAAAGTAGGCTAACAAGCTCTGATTGCTTATTGCTCATAGCAATCTCCCTTGTTGTCAGTTCATTTTTGGTCTGTAGTGATTTATTAGTTCCCACTTCGAGCAATTTTAAGATTACTTTTGTATGCCTTTGACGTGGTAGCCCTGTTAATGCTGTGTAACTACATTCATTTTGGACATTTATTTGTGTTGCATGAGCAGCAGGGTACCCATCTTCCCACCACACAATCTCTAGTGTAGGAAACACTTTCACTTTCATAGAAAGTCGATAGGCCCCCATGCCAGCTATAACTTCCAGTACGTCTTTCTTTCTATCTTTCCAACTGATGAATGGTTTATCGTAACTATGACTAGTTGTTCTAAATGATCTCACAGATAGGTCACTGGTCATATTGCAGGTAGACACTCCTTTACCAATATCACAGGCTTTTTCAACAACGTGACTACTGTAGTCTAGATTGGGTTCATGGTTTAGGGACTTGATTGGGTTTATCCTATTCACATGCATGACCCGCCTCCCTTCACCGTATTGAATTATATCGTTTATATCATTCATTTTTGAAATGATCTTACAAGGACCTTCCCATGTCAGTTGTAACTTGTCACTGTTTACTGGTCTGATTAATAAAATGTCTTGTCCTGGCTCAAAAGATCTCTCATGTGTTTTTTTGTCATACCAAACTTTCTGTTTGTGTTGAGCAACCTTGCAATGTTCTCCTGCCAGTTCTAGTGATCGTTTAAGAGTGTTCTGCAATTTAAATAGGTAGTCAACTACATTAAATCGCGCTACAAGGCCATTGGTCTGTGGGTGGTCAAGGGTACTGGTGATATGTTTTATCCCACCTCTCTCCCACAAACGCTGCATCAGTTTAGAGGTAAATGAGGCTCCAAGGTCTGTCACGATCTGTTCTGCAAACCCTAGCCGACACATATAGCTTATTAGAGATGAAGCCACTGTTTCAGTCTCTTGGTTTCGTAACGTTATTTGCTTGCCCATCCCAGGCCAAAAGAAATTTTGGGATACCCTTTGTTTGGTTCTGGTGATTCCCAAGTGACCTCCAAATATACTGCCACGTGCATGTTGTATTATTTTGGTTCTAAATTCAGTAGTTACTATCAGTTGCCTGTGGATTTCATTACCCCCTCTATTAGGCTTTAAAAGAATCTCTCTGTATAGCAACCCATTGTTGACTATAAACCGCTCCGGGCTTTCCGGGGTTAATACTGTCTTCAAGGCTGTGGCTTGAAAATATTTCTGTAAATCTGTATCTAGTTTCTGCTTGGCTGCAAAACTAGCTGCTTGACTATTTGTAACTGGTATTATACTTGTATCTTGTGTCAGTTCAACAATTGTATCAGGCCTTTCCTCCTGAGGTAACTGTCGCAGTTTTTGTGCCCTAGTTATTACAAATGCACTCTGTACATGGTCAAGTAGATCCCACCCGATTAACATTGGAGCTGGGATTTCTGGTGAAACTGCTACTTGCCATTTTCCAGACCATTGTTTATATGTCAGATTAACTAATGCGACTGGCAAGATTTCTGGCTGTTTTGATATTCCTTTTAAACTGATTGTTTTGCCTTTAATAAAGTCTTCTGGCTTTAACAAATCAGGATGTACAATACTAATCTGAGACCCTGTGTCTTTTAAGCCTTTATATGGTTTACCATTCACCCAAATTTCTTCTCCTGTTTTGTGTAATAGCATGTCATCTTGTTGAATTATATAGCACCTCACAACTTGGGCCACTGGTAACTCATCAGCCTCTGACTGGGCCTCGGTTGTCGTGGCAACCATGTTGGCAGTTGGCTCTGTCTCCACAGTTTGGACACAATATGTCTGCTTCTGAGGGATAGTATTTGCACTCCTAGTTCTGAGTTCAGTTCTACAGTCCAATTGTCTATGGCCTTTTTTCCCACATTGCCAACAGATTAATTCAGGCCTTTTACCCTCACTATATTTATTTACTTTTCCCTCAGTTCCCCCCGTTGTCATAGGCGTGTTATGGGGAACATTTGCATTGGCGGGAAAAATTTTCTTGGCAGTTTCTGTGGTAAACTTTGTGGGCGGTTGCATTCTCTTAAACTTATTTGTTTCCCACTGTTTGTCCTTATATTTTGGGGCATCATAAGCGTGTTCTCGGATTTCATTTATTTCATCTGCCAGATTAGCAGCTTCCCGGATGGTTTTAGGTCGTCTTTCTTTAATTAAATACTTCAGATGGGTATTAATCGTGTCATAAAATTGTTCTAATGCGAACACCTCTTTTATTTTCGCCACAGAATCAGCACCCTCCTGTTCTAGCCACTTGTTTAAATAATTTGTAGTTTTAGCTCCTAGTTGAGCAAATGTTTCCTCACGCACTTTTGTTATTGTTCTAAATTTTTGTCTCAGTTGTTCTGCAGTAATTCCGAATCTGACATAAACCAACCGTTTAAATGCTTCAAAATCTTTAGATTGATCAGATGGCATTTGAGAATAAATCTCTGTTAATGTTCCACTAATACGCGCTCTCAGTATTTGCATTTTCTCCTCATCTTTTACTTCAAAATCTTCGCAAGCCCTCTCAAAAGAAATGATAAACGCTTCAGGATCGTCTTTATCTCTGAAGTCAGGGAATCTTTTTAAATCCACCCTGCTAGGATTTTGTGTGGAACTATTGTTGTTGTTTCTATTATCTACAGCTGATAATTCAAGTCTTTTCATTTCTAGTAAATATTCTCTTTCTTCCCGTTCTCTTTCTCTCTCAATAGCTAAGGTCATTTCTTTCTCTTTCAGTTCTCTCTCTTTTGCCTCAGCTTGGAACTTTAATTCTCTCTCTTTTGCTTCAGCTTGTAACTTTAATTCTCTCTCTTTTGCCTCAGCTTGTAACCTTAATTCTCTCTCTTTCAGTGCCATAGCCTCCCTTTCTCTTTCAATATCTAGCTTTGCTAGTTCGATTTTCAAATTAAATTCCTTCTCAAGTTTCCATTTTTCAAATTCCTCTGAGGCTTTAAAACTCGTCCCCTCAGTAGGATTTTTGTTAACTGTTTCAGTACTGGTTTCCTCAATCTGGGAAACCCCATTTTCTTCTTCAGAGCTTTCTACTTGTGAGTCCCTAAGAGCTGTTTTAGTCTTTCTAGGTGGCATTTTCTAGTTATTTGGTGGTATTATTTCTGTACTTAAATCAAGGATGTTTCAGTTAAACTATTTCTCCAGGCTTAGTTTCCACAGCTTAGGTCCAAAGTCACGCCTAAAGTTGCCTCAGTGCACTTTGTCCAGCGTACTTTTCCGACCTCTCACTATAAACCTTTCTGCCTGAAATAGTTTCAAACGCAAAGTATCTTTGTAACCCTCTCACAATCTCACAGTCTTAGGCGCTATCACACCACACCCTAGGGCCAGGTAATTCCTCTCTGAATTCCCCTTCTCCCTTTCCAGGTGTATGCGATCCCCTTCCTGACTAGATTGTAGAGTCTCACAGAAGTTTGCTTAAATCCTCTTTAAGCCTCACACTTCACACAATGCGTAACCCTTAAATCTTTCTTGTACCTTGGCACTGCTTGCCAACACTTTAGATCTTTGATCTCAACGTGACCACCACTTTATGTTTATCTTTCGTCCCGACGCTGCCACCACTTTAATGTCGCGGGCCCTTCGCCCTGTACAGCCCACCCCCGGACGTTTTACGGTCTATGAGTGCTGCACCAACGACAAACAGTTCCCAGCTGCAGCCCTTCAGACTACTAGCTGGATCCTGCTTACTTCATTCACCACAGACGAGGATATTGTGAACTAAAAAGATGTTTATTGCGTACTAAGCTTGTGGTTGCTGATAAAATAAAGGTTGTTCAATAAGCTTATAACAGTTGTCCTATACCGGCCTAATACCTCTAAATGTTACCGGCCTAATACCTCTAATAGTTAACTAAATAGCAATAACAATGCGTTTCACAATCTCTTTATCCTCTCTGCTAACATCCACCTAAGACTCTAAACTCCCAGCTCTATCTCTTGACTCACACTTCAACTTCCCACACTTAACTCTAACTCCTCCTGCCCACACTTCAACTCCAACTCTAACTCGGACTCTCCCTCACTGCCCACTGGGAGGGGTGTTTTATACCCAGGCTAAGCCCGCCCCTGAGGGTTCTAACTGTCAGAACACTTAACCCCTACCTGGCATGAGGCTAGTTCTCCACAGTAACTTTCTATTGTTGTTGTTCAGTCGTGTCCGACTCTTCGTGACCCCATGGACCAGAGCACGCCAGGCACCCCTATCCATACTGCCTCCCGCAGTTTGGCCAAACTCTTGCTAGTCGCTTCGAGAACACTGTCCCACCATCTCGTCCTCTGTCGTCACCTTCTCCTTGTGCCCTCCCTCCGTCTTTCTCAACATCGGGGTCTTTTCTAGGGAGTCTTCTCTTCTCATGAGGTGGCCAAAGTACTTTCTATAGACTTTCTATTTGTTGTTCAGTCATTCAGTCGTGTCTGACTCTTCGTGACCCCATGGACCAGAGCATGCCAGGCAGACACTTTCTACAGACTTACACAACTATCATCATCTGCAAGATCTACCAGCTGCTGGAAACCACAGGAGGGGAGAGGGCTCTTCTGCTCTAATTCTTCTGGTGGCATCCCACAGACCTGTTGTTGGCCACTGAGAACAGGATGCTGGACTGAGTGGGCCATTGGCCTGATCTGGCAGGCTCCTCCTTTGTTCTTAAAGTTACCTTAGAATTTTATGCTTTTGAGGTGAATTCAGTGTTCAACTTGCGCACGAAAACTTTTAAATTTTCTATCCTACACCCAATTCTCTCAGTACAGGAGTTTGCAAACTGTGGTCCATGAAGCACCACTGGTTCATGGCTTTCGTTCAGGTCATCCACAGCATGTCCGTGGATGTGTGGTAGAAGACAGGAAATGGCACCATCCGTTGCATTAAATATTCATATTGCTTTCGTTTTGTTCTCATTGCTTCTTTCATTCAAATTGTAATACATTAAAATACATTAAAATAGGAGACTCTTGAGAGTCCCATGGACTGCAAAAAGATCAAACCTATCCATTCTTAAAGAAATCAGCCCTGAGTGCTCACTGGAAGGGCAGATCCTGAAGTTGAGGCTCCAGTACTTTGGCCACCTCATGAGAAGAGAAGACTCCCTAGAAAAGACCCTGATGTTGGGAAAGATGGAGGGCACAAGGAGAAGGGGACGACAGAGGATGAGATGGTTGGACAGTGTTCTCGAAGCTACTAACATGAGTCTGACCAAACTGCAGGAGGCAGTGAAGGATAGGCATGCCTGGCGTGCTCTGGTCCATGGAGTCACGAAGAGTCGGACATGACTGAACGACTGAACAACAAAATACTATAAGAAATAAAAGCAGCAACAAAAGTACAATAAAAAATAATATAGCATTTATTTCTGAAATAGGCAGCCCTGTGATTACTAAATGTGTACTGAGGGCAAAGAGTAGAATCAAAGGGGCTTCATGATTTACTGGCACATCTTTGGGTCTGTATTTCTGTCTGCATGTCTTTTTTCTACCTATAAAGAGAGAAGCTACTAGTTCAAGACCTGCTAAATTTTACTGACAGCCACAAAAGGCTACAGGCCTCTTCCTAGTTTCAAGACCCACATCCAGTTTCCCTTCCTCAACTCTCACCCAGCATCCACTTAGCACCCCATCATCTCTGTGCTGCAACACCTCTGCATCCCAACAGCTTTTTCATGTTGAATATTGTCTGCCCTTGAGATGCACTGCACAGTGAACTTCACACCCACAGGAGCCTCAAAATCACACAAACAACAAAAGACCATTCAGGAAAGTAAGTAGATTGATCAATCTATTCAATGAGAGCTAAAAAAAGCAAACACCTATTAATCCTTTGTAACCACAACTCAGGCTCTAAAAAAGCAATTTCAAAGCAAGTGGAGTAAAGTGTGTTATATGCTATATATGCAGGTTGATTCTCTGGCTCCTGAAATTCTGGAACAAGCTTCAGCTGAGATACCTTTTGTTCCTGTAGAGACAGACTAGAGGTTAAACACACACACAGTGAGAAAAGATTTAAACTAATAAAAAAAGCAAATGCGTCACAGCCTCTTTTCCTCATGGCATTTATTTTAAATGTCATAAACATCTGGGCACATGCTTGTGCAGAACTTTACAGGATACAGTTGAGGGAGGAACAGAGATAGAGTACAAAGTCATGAGAATTGGGAGGGATGGGGGATGGAGGCTAAGGCTATCAATGGCTACTAGCCACAATGGCTATGTACTATTTCCACTGTCAGAGGTACTGTGCCTCTGAAAACAAGTTCCTGGTAATCACAAGTGAGGAGAGAGATGCATTTGCACTCAGATCCTGCTTGCAGGCTTCCCACAGGCATCTGGCTGGCTTACTGTGAGAACAGGATGCTGGACTAGATGGGCATTTGGCCTGATCCAGGGAAGCTCTTCTTAAGTTAGAAAAGTAGGTGTACTGGGGGAAAGCGAGTGAGGACCACAATGGTGGGAAGGATTGCTATACTAAACATAAACCTGCTGCCTCCATTTCCTGATAAAAAATCCCAACTGTGCAGTACATCTGGCACAGACTAGAGCTGCAGCCAGAATAGGGCTAGGCTGGGTGCATTTCAACAGGACTTCCACTCACAGCAATTCTTCAAGAGATTAAATTTCTTTTCTCTAACCTCACCCCACCACTGATCTGAGTCTTAGGTAGACCCCCAAAGCCATGCCCAAGTGCCAAGCAGAACAATACAGAATGTCAGGTTCTGAAAGCACTTTTCCCGCTAAAATCAACCGGGATGTCTAACCACAGCACATTACCAAGCAGATGGGAGGAAGTCCTTTTCGGCATGCTGTCCATCTGCAATGATTGAGCATCAGCCCATCCATCTTAGCTCAGCTTACAGGCAGGCAGCATCGCCCTCACCTCCATTCTGGGCCCTCTCTTGCCTGCTACTGCCACTCTGGCAGCTGTGCTGGGCCACTTGAAGGAACTCTGTCATTCCCACACAGCTTTATGTTGACTTCCTGAGTTTTGTCCTGTCATGGGAATGAGGTCGCCAAGTTCAAATCATTAATTTCTGAGGTGGAGAGAGGCTGACAGGCCCAGCCCTGACAGGAATGATGATGGATATACAGGAGAGACAGAGCAAAATCTGCTGCTTAATCATATAGCAAGGGTCTCTTTGGGGCACTAATGCAGTCCAAGTGCTTTCCATCCGATTGCACCATTTACACTCTAAAACTGGCAGCTGCTGCTATGTGGCCGCTGTTCTTCAAGCAAGATGGCATGCCCAGCAGGGAGTATCATTTCTGCTTTGCCAGAACATGCGTCTTTGCTCCACCACAGTTCACACACCACAGCTTGGTCTCAATCCCAATATAACATGGAGTTATAGGACTCAAAGTTAAAACTAGCTCTTGTAGTATATAGATGTTAGTACTCTGGGGTGGGGTTGGGGGGGCAGTTAACAAAGTTTCCTCCTCTCAATCAACCCTACCCCCCCCAAAAAAAATCCCTCCAGTCCAGGTTTGAGAAATCTGTAGCTCTCCATATGTTGTGGGATCACAGCTTGTACCATTTCTGAACATTTGTTACGCTGACTGGGTCTGATAAGAGTTTGAAGTCCAACAACCTCTAGGGGGGATACAAGAAGACTCCCCATTTTTACTATCAATTACATCAAGTGCCACTAAAAGTGTTCAATAAAGCTATGCTAACACATACAAAACTGCCACAATGCTACACAGGTGAAGAACCACCTTTGGAAATGTAGCCATAAATGAATATCTCCACTTGCATCAATGCAACACTGGGACAGCTTTCCATAAAATGCTGGTGCTCTATGAATAAAACAGGTCAAAGTTGAATTACTTCTCTTAAATCAGATCTTAGTTGGCTATTTCTGTTGTTCTGCATGGAGAAAAAGGGAGAGGGACAGAAGAGATATTCCCTGTTTGAGGTACCTTATTATAGCACTGGCCTTCAACTGGTGGGTCAGGATCCTAAACTATGTCATGGACTAACTTAAGGTGGGTCAAGAAACCCCACCACCACCACCACTTTCCTGGAAAAGAGATGGAACTGCAATAGCTCAAGTGTGTAATAAAGAAGTTGTTGTTGTTTAGTAGTTTAGTCGTGTCCGACTCTTCCTGACCCCATGGACAAGAGCACGCCAGGCACTCCTGTCTTCCACTGCCTCCCACAGTTTGGTCAGACTCATGTTGGTAGCTTCGAGAACACTGCCCCACCATCTCATCCTCTGTCGTCCCCTTCTCCTTGTGCCCTCAATCTTTCACAACATCAGGATCTTTTCCAAGGAGTCTTCTCTTCTCATGAGATGGCCAAAGTATTGGAGCCTCAGCTTCAGGATCTGTCTTTCCAGTGAGCACTCAGGGCTGATTTCCTTCAGAATGGATAGGTTTGATCTTCTTGCAGTCCATGGGACTCTCAAGAGTCTCATCCGGCATCATAATTCAAAGGCATCAATTCTTCAGCGATCAGCCTTCTTTATGGTCCAGCTCTCACTTCCATACATTATTACTGGGAAAATCTTAGCTTTAACTATACGGACCTTTGTCGGCAAGGTGATGTCTTTGCTTTTTAAGATGCTGTCTAGGTTTGTCATTGCTTTTCTCCCAAGAACCAGGCGTCTTCTAATTTCGTGACTGCTGTCACCACCTGCAGTGATCATGGAACCCAAGAAAGTAAAATCTCTCACTGCCTCCATTCCTTCCCCTTCTATTTGCCAGGAGGTGATGGGACCAGTGGCCATGATCTTAGTATTTTTGATGTTGAGCTTCAGACCATATTTTGCGCTCTCCTCTTTCACCCTCATTAAAAGGTTCTTTAATTCCTCCTCACTTTCTGCCATCAAAGTAATAAAGAAGGTGTGTGCAATAACTCTGCCAGGGGAAGTTTTGCTAGCTTTATTTTTTCTTAGCATCTTATACCACTTATAGGTAAAAGGGACGGAGGAAATACAAACAGAAAGGCTCTGTATTTAGGGTGTTTTCCATTTTTCCTGGAAGAGGAGTCCAACGCCCACACTCTTTCCTCCAGAAGAGGAAGCCTAGAAGGAGTTGCTGATAGTTAAAATGTCAGCTCACAAAAGTAACCCTTCCATGGATCTTCAGGTCCCCGGCAGCTGATTATGATCATCAATTGTATCCTGTACACAGTGGCAGAGAAAGAGAAGTGCAGGGGGAGCATACCGTCCCTGGCAGCGTGATCCCAGTGGGGTGCCATCGTGGCTGCCCCCCTGCATGCGCTGGGCGTCCCGCCCCCGGGACACGCGCCAGCCCCAACCCCACCTGGTCTCCGCCTCCCTGGTGCCGGAGCATGAAGCTCTGCCTGTACAATTATTAATAGCGTTACAAAAAAGGACCAATAAAATATGCAATGATCAACAATCTCATGGAGCCTCAGTACAATGTAATTACACATAATTGTATTCTACAATATCTGACAGTGCTGACTAAATATTTAGATGATGTGTTTCAACTTCTGTCACTGAAGAAGACTTTACAAGTTGAAATATGTCTGGCATGTTTTTCAAAGAACATCTGGTTGGCACAATTATCATCAGCAGGATACCATTGTTTCGGACAACCATATCTTGGAATTTCATTGCTGTGGTGTAGTTATTATTTAGTGATACATGTAGTCAGCACAGTCAAATGTTTTATAAACCACTGGTATGTAATTACATGCAGCTTTTGCAACTTGTTGTCGAGAAACTACGCAAGCTTGCTGGTTAATAATTGTATATTTTATTGGTCTTTCGAACGCATATTTTCTTTGTAGAGTTTTTCATTTTTAAACACCATACAGCATAGAAGCATTGCAGAGCTGGAAGGAACCCAAAGAGTCATTTAGTCCAAGTAATGTTGATTATGATCCCCCAACAACCCTCTGGGTTAGATCAGGTTGACAGAGATGAGTGTATTGAAGTTTCATTGCTGGGCATGGATTTGAACTCAACACACTAAGCCGACACCACCACACTGGTTCTCAACAACCTAGAGGCAAAGGAGATTCAGAAAAGGTAGGCAGGTTGATTAGGTCTAGCAGTCCTAGACGAAGCCCTGGTAGTCAGCAAACTACCTACCATAATAAATAAAGAGGAGCTTGTTTTATGTAGTAACATGGGCTGGATTTTATTAGGTGATCCAGAACACACATCTGTGAGCTAGTCCATTATAAATAGCATTCCTCCAAGTTTGAAAACCAAAAAGCAAGTGCTGCTGCTCAATGTCTCTTTGTTCAGGAGCATCTTTTAATAACAAAATTAATACTTTTTGTTTGTTTGTTTTGTTTCCCCCTTAATATCTCCCCAATGATACTTAACATTAATTACTACATTTAAAGGAAGTTTCGTCTTCATTACTGTCATCACCCCCTTTCTCTTCTCATCTTGAACATCTGAAATTTGTTTTCGGTTGTGGTGGGGGGGTGAGTGGAATATGCAAAAGCTGAATGTTATTTATTCGCTTTTTTAATTTGTGCAATGTCAAGTACAAAGGAATCAATATTTTTGTCATTACGCCTGCTGTCATCTCCCCCCCCTCCCGCTAACCTCCCGCAGCACCATAATCTTAGCTGTCATTTGAGTTTTAATTGTGTTGTTTCCTCTTGTGTGTGGAAGTAAATCTTATCTGTTTTGGATTAAAATTCAATGAAGGTCACAGCAGCTCGAAAATTTACCAGGCTGCTGCAATTAATGTTCATTTGGCTTTGATAAATTGGAATGTTTCCCCACAATAGGAGTGGAGTGGATTTCAGAAGCCATAATTCTTCCATTACCTCAATGATTTCCCTTGCATGATGGAGCAACCTGTCACTGCTCTGTTTGTCATCTGTCACTTCAAGGTTCTGGGCATATGCCTGATATGATTTATTATGATTATTTGGGCTGCTTGTGTCAAAACATTTAAAACCACTAATTATTCTTCCCCTGTAAAATGCTGAATTAAACAAAATGAACAATGTACCCCTCCCTCTGCTCTGCTTATTCCCCAGCTTAATTATAATTCCCGGTCATTATAAATCCTCGCTAAGGGCTTCCTTTCACATGGTTTATTTCTGAGACAGTGGCTGGTTTAGAATCTTCTAAGAGGTGTACCTGCAGGTAACATCAAACCAGGTGTTGATGGGAAGTGCCACATAAATGACTTGGTACTTCACACCAGCTTACATCTGTTGTTTCTTTGCAAAAAGGCAACTTTCCCAATGGCTGAGTTATGAAGCTATGCAGCTGCCTTAATGAGGAAAGCAAATTTACTTCTTTATTTAAAACCTACTAAAAAAACCTTTTTTCCCTTTAAAGAAATGGAATTCCTTAAAAACCCCATACTTTAGTCAGTGTCAGGGTTATCCCAAGTGAACCACAATCCAGTAACAGCAACTTAGGTTCTGTGCTCAAAATAAATCATGGTAATTAATGCACCATATGCAAATATGCTGATGGTGAATTAATCTGCTCAGCCTGCATATTTTTGCACAGTGATTTATTACAGTGATATATGTACTAATAGTATGATATATTCTGCAATCCCCTTTCAAAAGTTACCCCTCTTTCAATGCAGGCCTGAGGTTGTGGCTGAGTGCTCTGAAGGGGGAGGAGTTACAGCCTAGAGGAATCCAGGTTGAATTGAGGGAGGAGTTAGCAGCCAGCAGCTGTCAAACTTAGCCCTTTGCAGATTCTGGGAGCTCATGAACAGGGGAGTTTAATGGGGAGGCCCAGAGTACCATCTCACAGTGTGCACAGGACCAAGAGACATGGAAGGTGAGGCAGCTGCTACGGTGACTTACAGCACCTCTGCCATGTTTGTCTTTCTGCCAGAGAATATGCAACACTACACTTGCGTCAAGTACAAGCTGGCTGTCTTGCTAGAAGAGAAGGTGCAACCAACCTGAGGCCTGCCTAGCCACAGCTCGAGCTACAGGACAACATGCATAATTTTTTGATAGAATTGAGTTGGCTGTGATGGAACAGCAAGATAGATGGGGTGAACCCAGGAACGAGGAAGGTCACCCATTACAAGAGACTAACCCCCTGGAGGAATGTGACACACAGACGTAGGACAGTCACAATGCATGTTTTGTCATGTTGCAAAATTGCTTCCATGGGCACCAATTCTCAGCCAGAGGAGCTAGGACAGCAGTTGCCAACCTCAGAAGACACCAAGGTGGCTGTGGAATGTACAGTGCACAGAAGGATTCCTGCCACACACACACACACACACCCAGAGGAGAAAAAAGACAGGAGGAGATGGACTTGAAGGAATCTTTTTTTTCCATTCTTGATCTAACCGCTTCAAATCCAAGGCTCTTGATCGTGGATGAGTATGGTAATAACGTACTTGCTACCTTCCATGGAGACGATATTGGAGAAAGGGAACTGCAGTCTGGAGTTGGCAAGCTGAGAGGAAGGAGTATGAAGTACCAGTACTCAAACCATAAGATTTCTGCCTTTGTAACTGATCTGAACAATATCAAAATAAGCTCCAATAGACAAGAGGGGATGACTGAAGATAAGATGATGCAGACCTTAGAACACTCCAAGCAGGCTTTGGAAGGCACAGCACATTGAATGATTCCTGCCACTCCCAAGAGGAGGAAGAGATGTGTGGTGGTGATAGGTGACTCCCTACTGAGGGGAACAGAAGCAGTTGTGTGCAGAGGAAATTGGATATCACAGGAGGTGTGCTGTCTTCCAGGTGCAAAGATTCATGATATGACAGAGAATTTGTGAAGTCTTATGAAGCCCACTGACCACTAACCTGATTCATGTGGGTACTAATAATACTGCCATACACAGCCTTAATGTATAGCAAAGGACTATGAGACTATGCGCAGGAAGCTGAAGAGCCTTGGGACACAGGTGGTGTTTTCACCACTCCTTCCTGTTGAAGGTCATGGCCCAGGAGGAGTGAGGAAGATACTGGAGGTAAACTGGTGGTGTCAGGAAGGGTTTGGCTTCTTGGATCATGGTCTGTGCTTCCTTGAGGAAGGACTTCTGGGAAGAGATGAGCTGCACCTCACAGCCGTTGGCAAGAATGGGTTTGCTAGGAGTCCTGCAAACCTGATCAGGAGAGCTTTAAAGTAGAACAGGATGCTACAGCTGGAAAGATTAGTTTCATTTTCACTTATATGCAAACAGAGAGAGCCGGGTTTAGTATGCACTCGAAGCTTCTTACAAGTTTTGTTCACTCCACCTGCATACACAATCCCTGCCAACACCAGAAACGAAAGGTGGCAGCAAAAAGGGGAAATGGAACCCCCACTTTCATAATGTTGGAGCAGGTCAAAGGCTTGCCATGGTCCAGCATCCTGATCCTACAATAGCCAAGCAGACATTCACGGGAAGCATGAAAGCAGGACCTGAATGCAACAGTGATCTCCCCAGTTGCAGTTCCCAGCAGCTGATGTTCATAGCCATTGTGACTAGTAGCTGCTGACAGCCTTATTCTCAATAAATTTGTTGAATCCTCTTTTAAAGCCATGCAAGTCGGTAGAAGTAAACTACACAGTCCAATGATGTGCTGTGTGAAGTACTTCCTTTTATCTGTCCCAAGCGAGGAAGGGAAACATTATCCCAATCTGCTTTATCCACACAATGAGTAACATTGCATGCCTCTATCACATTCTTCCCACCATCACAACCTCCTTGCCTTTTCCCCCAAACGAAAAGATGCAAAAAATAAAAAATAAAATTATAGAAAGAACTCTATACTCAACACAGGTACCACAACACAGGCACTATTCTTCTTGGCAAAAGCGAAAGGGAAAAGGAAACAACAGTGGTTTAATCCCCACTACAGCAGCTGTGCAAGCAGAACTGTGGCAATTTACAGCTGAAGTTAAGGTGGAGAATCAATTACTGTTCCTTGGATAGGTTATCACAAAGCTACCCATCATGAGCATCTTATACAGGTGAGAGGAGTTCAGACATCACCTGTGTCTCCCCCTTGCCTTCTCTCTGAAGAACACCAGTCAGAGACTACTATTCCAGAAGTCTCTCTTCTCAGTCCCAGAAAGTCTGCACAGTGGCAAGCAGCAGCTTTTTTTTTTAAAGCGTTAACAACAAAAAGCCTTGAAGTGATAAAGCTTAGTTTTGAAGGGTGCTGCAATAACAGATTTGCTTTCTAAGAGCAAACAGCAAAAAAAAAATAAAAAAAATAAAAAATCCCCCCCAAAACACCACTGTGCTGCTGATACCTGCTTGATGAGTGTGATCAAACTTTAAAAAGCATCAAGGTATATGTTATCCCATTGCTTTGTCTTTATCTGACTGAATATAGCATGGAAAAGCCATGCTCTTCCGACAGCACTGAAGTCTTCAATTCACATGTTTTGAGTTATACAAGAGATAATGACAACAAAGGCATGTTGAAGTTGTCATCCTATTTGTCATCCAGCATCTACCCTTGCCCTAGAGAGAACATCCCTCCAAACTCCCCCAGGCTACACTTTGTTGCTCTTGACAAATAATTTAAAAAAGGAAATTTGGCTACACAGTACCCAGAGGCAGTGGCCCAGCCTGGAACTTTTAAGAGCAGTGGAATTTAAACATGAATATACTCCAAGGCCAGAGGTGGCTGGTGTCCCTTGGGCACCAAGGGTAGGTGGGGAACAGAACCAATGACAATCAGAGGCAACTAATCCTCGTTTGGTCTCTTGCTGCATTCTACAATGAGAAGGAAGCTGACCCAGTCAGGGTCAGTCAGGGCCACTCCCTGGGTTAGTCATAAGCAAGAAGGCTGGCACGTAGGGTTTGGCTGAGGGCAGAATGAGGTTGATGGGGCAGTTAATTCTGATAGACCAGCATTCACTGCTCAATGCATATTCCCTTTACAGAGAAATAACCCCAAATAGCCCTCCTCCCATGCTAGCCTGACTGCTGCCTAGGATCTGGTGGAGGAGCCCTCCTCTGTTCCCTGTGGTGGAAGAGTGGTTGGCAGTGACGAGGGAGGGCGTTCTCTGTGGCGGGACCCAACTTGTGGAACACCTTCCCCCTATTGAAGTTTAGCTATCCACCTTCTCCTGCTGTTTTCTGCTAGTGAATGAAGACGTTATTATTATTGTTACTATTACTATTCCAGCAGGCGTTTTGCCTTTGCTGGGTAGATGTTTTCATCTGAATATCATTTTAACCTGTCATGCCCGCTTGCTTCCATTGTATTTTGCTGTGGTTTTACAGCAAGGCTGTAACTTATGCAGAAAAGCAGTGTGAATAAAGATACAGGTGTAGATATATGGATATATACATAAATCAAATCCACTTATGACCATAGATAGAACAGTTGGTCAGTTATCAGCATGGTGCTGATAACACCAAGGCTGCAGGTTTGATCCCGATGAGGAACAGCTGCATATTGTAGGGGCTTGGAGTAGATGATCCTCAGGGTCCCTTCCAATTCTATGATTTTATTATTCTTTTGCAGAAGAAGCTGAACTGAGGAAGGTGACAAGAAAAGAGGGATGTCTTTGAGATGGTAAAGGGGAGAATGGTGGTCACTCACCATGACGGAGATGTGAAGAATATGCATCTGTTCCTCCACAATCTCTGACGGCTCCTGCAGGGTCGGCGGTGTGTTCCTAGAGAGCTGTTCAGCACTGCTCATAGAAACATGGAAATAGAGGGTGCCATTTTCCAGCCACTGCTGCTTCCAGTGTACCAAGGAAATGTCAGATACCGTTCCGGACATCTCTGCAAGAACAGAAACAAAGAGTTGTTCAGTATATTTAGATACTGTTGAAAAGTGCTTCTTACTGGGTATCTCTCAGCAACTCCCATTCTCAACAGTATCCAAGCTTAAAGATCATGTAACTGCATATAACTGCTCACAAAATCATACAATTGTATAGTTTGAAAGGATTCCCAAGGATTTTCTGGTCCAACTCCCTGCAATGCAGGAATCACAGCTAAAGAATCCCTGACAGACAGTCATCCAACCTTTGCTTAGAAACCTCCAATAAAAGTCCACCACCTTCCAAGGTTTCTCATTCCACTCCACTGTTGAACAGTTCTTATCATGCCCTTTGACAACATGCCATAGATCAGCCTTCCTCAACCTGGTGCTCTACAGATGTTTTCTTCTACAATTTGCAACACTCCATCTGTTGGCCGTGCAAGCTAGAGTTGATGTGAGTTGTAGTCTGAAATATCTGGAAGGCATCAGGTTGGGGAAGTCTGCTAGATCTTTCACAGCAAAGGTGTCCAATGAAGCCCTCTGCATTGTGAACCTTCTGGGAATAAAGCAGGTGGATCCTGCCCAAGTTCAGACATAATGGGATATTATGATTTCCAGCTACATGAATAAGGAGTGTGAATGCCACACTACCACCCAATATCTATTTCCCTTTCAAAGCTTCATACAAAGATTGCTGGTTCTTGTTTCAAACAAAGCTTGAGTTTCCTGCAGTGTACAAGCAGAGGCGTACCTAGTGCCTCCAAAGCTGGGAGAGATCATGGACCAGAAATTAAAAAGTTTGCATTTTGTTGCCTTTTGCATTCCAGAGCCATTGGAGTTTGGTTGCTCTGCTCCTCCTCTCCTTCCCCCTCCCCCCCTCCTCTGTTGGTCCGTCCGTCTGCCTGCCTTCCTGCCTCCCTCCTTCTGCTCACTGCTTTCCCTTCCACATCCTTCCTCTTTTTCTTCCCTTTTCCTTCTCCTACAAATTAGCGCCCACTCTGCTGCTGTGATGGCCTATGCCTGCAACTGGATTCCTACACCGAGGTCTTCGACCCTTAGAACAGAGGAGCCTGCATGCCTCACCCAGCAACCCAGTGCAGTGGAGGAGCAGCCCAGGGCGGACTCCAAATCACTAAGAGCCAGAGTGGAGAAGCACCATTTGGGGGGGGGGGCTGCGCCCTTGGCAGTGGCCAACCTGGCCAACCCCTAGGTACACCCTGTGTCCAAGCTCAGGAACTGTTGTTTGTTTAAATTCTAATTTTAGTGAGAATAAACCAAGATAAAACAGTGGTTTCAGGTCACTAGATAGAGTTTTTAAAAAACCCGTGTGGATGGCAGGGAGAACAGTGGCCTGTTCAAAGTCAGAAATGAATGCTTCAGATCTTCTCCTTGCAGCCATGAAAGAGAGGTGGGAAGGAGGAGCACACTGAGTCCAGGGCTCACTACAACTCATTCACATGGCACAATTATGGGGAAACTTTGTCCCTCCAGATGTTGCTGAACTACAGCTCCCATCAGCCCCAGCAAGCAAGGTCAATGGCCAAGGTTGATGGACGTTGTAGTTCAGGAACATCTGGAAGGCCAAAGGTTCCCAACACCTGACATAGCAGGAAAACATGGATTCCCATTACTGTATGTCTCAATCAAGCCGCAGGCTATTAAGACAGGCAAACCATTTAAATCCTTGTATAATGAGAAGCAAGTCATTCACGATGTCTGGCTTCGACCCTTAGAATTGAACCCCAGATGGTTTGGTGACCCTGGGCCAGTTGCCCAAATTTTAGGTTATTAAATTTGATGCAACTTTATTAGGCCACTCGTATCTCAGAAGTTCCTGGTGATAAACACGTATACACTGCATTCAAAACCTCTTCCAAGTACCACCAAATTTAAAACTAGTACAAACATTGCCAACAGCAGAACGTAAAACACTCAACCTGCTTAGGTTCAGCTACCAAAAAATGAGCTGAAACTGAAAGATCCTACACCATTTCTGAAAGATACTCATGAATACTGTATAAGCCAAAGGAGCAACCACGCACAATCTTCGTGGTCTTAAAAGGGGCTTGCCCGTGGCTTCAGAATTAAGATATGCAGTAGCAGCTCTTGGAAAGATTATAGCCAACAGCTACAGACTTCAATATTTTAAAATTCTGCTCGTGTCAAGGACTCATATGCCCCTCTGCGCGAGAGAGGCTTTCTGTTCCACGTAAGTTCGTTTTCCTTTCTACAACATTGGCCCCCAGCACAAACTCCCCATTTTGCAGCACTGAAAAGATAGCTGATGTGAGTTTAAGCTGGTGGAACAGATATGAACAGGCAAAGCAGACCCTATCTAGAAAGTGAAACCCTTTGCGTGGAGCTTAGCTTACCTGTCCATCAGACTTATCCCCCCTCCACCCCCTCACAAAACTCCCACTGTTCTGTAGCTGGCTGAATACCCAGCTGCTGTTTTCCCCCTTGACAGAGACAAGGTTAAACCATTATGGCAAACTCCCTTACTCAGCACTTTGCTAATTATTCTATCGACATATCCAAGACAGAGGCATTGCCACTTGAATCCCCAACGAGGACAGTTAGTGGCCCAGGTCGCTCATTATCCACCCAGCAACAAGGACAGGACACACAAGCTTGTGTCTAATGGTCATATCTGAATACTTCAGGAGAGCAGGGGAATAAACGCCTATCAACAACAGCAACATAGGTAGCTGCCTTATACCGAATCAAACTCACAGGGTCATCTACCGCAGTACTGTGTACATCGACTGGACTGGAAGCAGTTCTCTAGGGTTTCAGACAGGAAATCTCTCCCAGTCCTGCCTAGAGGTGCCAGGAATTGAAGATGAGACCTTCTGCCTGCAGGACACATGCTCTTCCCTGATAAATTAACAAGGTTTTTTTTGTTTTTTGCTTGTTTATTAAAAATGTGTATTCAATCTTCCCTGAAAGCTTTTAAGTGAGCCAACAGATATCACATTTGCCAATATAATACCTGGGCCAGAATATAATTGTGCTTCTAATTCTGCACTTCACAAAAGCTCACAATACAATCCTCAACCCAAATAACATGCCAAAATGCATTAAAAAAAAACTGTACAAAATTTAGGACTAAATAACCTCACGTTGATTTTACCTCAGATTACTGTAGAAACGGCTCATTACGGACTTATGAATGAACACATGCAGAAACTGACGTAGCAGAAATAGAGTGATCCATCCAACGCTACTCATAGATACATGTTTAGAACTTGCCTACATCAAACTGCATTGGTCTCCTGAGTCATTCAAGAACATCCATTTGTTTTGAAAAGCATTTCCTAGGCACCACTCTACCCACTGCAACACTTCTGACTCTCCATCGTTCAGGCTTTTCATAACTATCCCCACTCTCTCTCCACCCCCCTTCCTGTTTTGTATGTTTAATAAAGACAGTAAGCCCTGTGGGCAGGGACTGTATTACTGCTGCTTTCTGTATGGCGCCTAGGATGTGAATGATGCTAAACAAGCATTAAATATTAATACTGATAGCAGTAGATAGTAGACTCTGAAATTGTGTAGAAAATATGGAGAACGACCAAGTGGTAAACACAGAATGAAGACAGGAGGTCTCTTGGCCGGGTCGCAGCTTCTCAAATGTGGTGGCTAAGGCACACAAGAAGTTCGTAGCAGAGGGAGTACCCAAGGGGCACTGTAGTGCAGTGCTCTGCTTCCCAAATGGGGAGCATCAGAGCTGCAGCCTGCTCAGTGCCTCCTCACTTCCCCACCGGCACCCTGGCCACATCACAAGCCTCTGCCAGAACCAGGCAGAAAAGGGAAGTTGTGGGGGAAAGGGAAGTTAAAGAAAAAAAAGGAAAGTTATGGTGAATGGAAGTCTCCTTTCTCTGAGGTTTAAGGCTGGAGCAGGCCAGGAGTAGAATTAGAGAGAGAAAAGGTTGTTTCAAACTAACTAACTAGGAACACAAAGAATGAATATACAAGAAGAAAGCTGCTGCAGGTCCATGTACGAGAAGGGGGAATGATCATGCAGCCTGGAAGTGGAGTAGGGCATAAGTTGAGTGTGAAAGGAGAAGCAGGAAAGGCAGACCCTCCAAGTGTCCTTTTTCCCCCCAGGGGCACCTCTGATTTAGAGAAGCCATCCAGGTTTCTAATTTGATCCTGGAATGTCCCGCTTTTCCTTAGAATGTCCCTATTTTCATTGGAGAAATGTTGAAGGGTATGGAGTTATCCGATCTCCGAGCCATCTGAAGGCAATCCTGTATAGGAAAAGGGTCTTTTTAAAATGTTTAATATTTTTATATATGTTGGAAGATTAAATATGTTGGGGTATAAATGCAGCGGTACCTCGGTTTTCGAACGTAATCTGTTCCGGAAGACTGTTTGACTTCCGAAACGTTCGAAAACTGGAAGCATTTACTTATGGAAAACTCAACACGGACGCCGCGTGGCATGTTTGACTTCAGAAAAGTGTTCGAAACCTGAAACATTCAACTTCCGAGACATTTGAAAACCAAGGTACCACTTTAGTAAAATTATCATTATGGAATGGGACGTCCCTATTTTCATCAGAAAGATGTTGGAGGGTATCGGAAGGAATGGCAGGAGATGATGGCAACTACTTTGAATGGCATCTTTGGGCAACGGAGGGGAAAATATAAAAGAACCATTCCCCACTTTGGAGCCTAAAATAGGAAGGCTGAGTCCAGGGTCAATGTATGGACTTGTTGTTGTTGTTCAGTCATTCAGTTGTGTCCGACTCTCCGTGACCCCATAGACCAGAGCACGCAAGGCACTCCTGTCTTCCACTGCCTCTCGCAGTTTGGTCAGACTCATGTTAGTAGCTTCAAGAACACTGTCCAACCATCTCATCCTCCGTTGTCCCCTTCTCCTTGTGCCCTCCATCTTTCCCAATATCAGGGTCTTTTCTATGGAGTCCTCTCTTTTCAAGAGGTGGCCAGAGTACTGGAGCCTCAACTTCAAGGTCTGCCCTTCAGTGAGCACTCAGGGCTGATTTCTTTAAGGATGGTAAGTTTGATCTTTTTGCACTCCATGGGACTCTCAAGAGTCTCCTCCAGCACCAGAAATCTAAAGCATAAATTCTTCGGCAATCAGTCTTCTTTATGGTCCAGCTCTCACTTCTGTACATTACTACTGGGAAAACCATAGCTTTAACTATACGGACCTTTGTCGGCAAGGTGATGTCTTTGCTTTTTAAGATTCTGTATAGGTTTGTCATTGCTTTTCTCCCAAGAAGCAGGCATCTTCTAATTTCATGACTGCTGTCACCATCTGCAGTGATCACGGAGCCCAAGAAAGTGAAATCTCTCACTGCCTCCATTTCTTCCCCTTCTATTTGCCAGGAGGTGATGGGACCAGTGGCCATGATCTTAGTTTTTTTGATGTTGAGCTTCAGACCATATTTTGCGCTCTCCTCTTTCACCCTCATTAAAAGGTAAGTATGGACTTACCTATAGGAAATTTAAGCTACAGAACTCCTTTTTGTCACAATGATATTGTTATGGCAAAGAATTTGGCAATATTCAAAGATGGATTAGGTAGTAATGGAAAATGATTCCAGTAACTGCTAACTGATTAGGACAAACTCTGCATCTACCTGCTATAGTAACTGTCACAAGCAGAACCTGGAGGCAGAAAGTTTCTGAACCGCAAAGCTTGTCTAATTAGCATCCATTTATTGTTACTAGTGGATTGAAAAAAGGAAGGGAAAACTTCCCACAGCAAAGTTTGGGCATGGGGGCATTGGGGAAAATAGCCAGAATTTTTTTTCCACTCCAGGTGACTTCATGGAGTTGAAATACAAAGTGGCAGAGCACAATGCTCTTTCCTGCTACATCACTATTGTTCAAAAGGGGGAGCGGCAACCATCCTCACAACCTCATGCTGAATAGGCAGCGACTCAAGTGAGCTCAAACTTTTCAGCTGTTGTTGTGCTCACAGGCACCATGTTGGCAACTGCAGAATTACCAGGAAGTATTCATGGCCTTTGGCACTATCTCGCTTATTTCAACTAGATGGAAACACTTCAGAACAAGGGGCTTCCTTTAAATATTTAGGTATGTGGTTTGGGCATGCTTACATTACATTGGGAATTCTTACATCCAATACATACTATATTACTGTTTTCCAGAATTCTGCTTTTCGGGGAAGAATTGAAGGTTATGGGCCAGACTGAGGATATCCAGATAGTTCCAGAAAAGTTTTAAATGCCCCTTTACCTCTTCCCCAGGGGACAGTAGTTTCATATGCCAGAGAAGTCACAAAGCAAGGGCCTTTAGTTGCTAAGGCTTCTTAGCTTTGCTTGGTTACTAAAAGGTATTAAGGACTGGATTCCGATAAGAAATCAAAATGATCCAAGGTTATCCAAACTATGCTTGTTGGAACAAGCTGTAAAAACTGCTGATAAGTCTTCTTGGTATTCCAACCTAGTCATCCAATATAAATCAACACTCCCCACACCTGGCTGAAATTCGTCTAGGACAGCTCAATCAGGGCAAAGCAATAAATATGTTTAATCTATAGTGCTTGTAATAAACATCTCCCTGTACATGGAGATTCAATAATCTTAAATTGCTCCTTGAATGAAAACTTAAGCTGCATTCCTAACCACACTTACTAGAGAGTAAGTGCCATTGCTCAGGACTGCAGTGTCTGCTGTGTTTTGGGAAACTATCAGATATGATGCTTTCCAAAATCTGAGAAGGCTTTTCTCATAGCTGCATCCTCAATCCGGAGAGAATGTGTGCTCGTGGAAAAAACCAGGACAGAAATGTTAAACCATTTATCTATTAAACTGCCCCCTCCCTGACAAAACAATTTGAAAATGACTTTCTCCCATCAAAAGGATATTTCAGTTCTGTCTAATTACAAAGGAAAATTGAAGCACTGGTTTTTTTTTTACAAGGACCTTGGTCTTAACTATACAGTGGTACCTCTAGTTGCGTTCCGCTCTGGTTACGGACTTTCAGCTTACGAACACGGGAAACACGGAAGTGTTTACTTCTGGGTTCACCGCACAGGCATACACAAAAGCGATCTGTGCACTTCACGCATGCGCAGAATTGCTCAATCGTGCCGCGCACATGTGCGGAAGAGATGCTCTAGTTGCGGACTTTTCTGCGTGCGAACAGCACCCCGAAATGGATTCAGTCCACAACTAGAGGTAAAACTGTAGTTGGGAATTGGCAAATCAGTCCATTTCAGTTTCTCATTTTCCCAATATTTTCAGTTATACAAATCAGTTTGTAAGTTTTAAAAGTCTTTATGAAAATCCATCAACATTTTAGTGTGGAGTTCTCCTAATATACACATTTTTGCAAAGCTTATTTAATCTTTTATATTATCTATATTATGATGCATCTGTGTATGTCATTTTCATTATTACATACATTTTATGCAAACTTTAGCCTGGTATATGCATTTTTGCACACTATTTGATTGGAGAGTTGCAGCACAAAATTCAGAGAACTATTAATTTCAAAGGATGGCAGTGTCACGTATTGTTTCAGTATGTGTGGATTAGGTACGTTTGCCTTTAACTGCAACCTTGATCACATTTGTAACCCAACCCCTACTCATAATATAGGGTTGACATACGTCTGGAATTTCCCGGATGTAGCTGGCAAGATTAGTCGTCAGAAACATTGTCTGGGCGGAAATCGCTTAAACGTCCAGAAAAATCTGGACATATGGCAACCCGTGTCGATAGTGTTGTTTTTGGTGACCTGCCTTAGCTTAAAAACTTCATTTTTTTCGGACTTTGCTCAACAACTTTTCTGTCTGGATTTTCCTGTTTAGAAATGTGGCATCCCTTTCATAAAACATTTGGCCTGCATAGCTGGCCATTACAGCAAATCTTCTGAGACTTAATATTGACTGTTGGGGGGGGGAATAGGTATTTTGTTGTGTTTTAGAGTATATTTTCATTCTGTGGAAACAGCTAAGTTTCAACATGAACTAACTTTTCTAACACTGCCACTGTATACTTAATGGCTGTTTTCACTAATCAGTCCTCCATAACCACAAATCTCTGAACTGAGTACCCAAGAGAAAACTTGTGGGTCACATTGGGTAGTTTAGTGAAAAATGTCAACACGAGGTGCATGGGCAGCAAAAAGACAAATCCATATTAAGAATTATTAGGGAAGCTTAATACAGTTAATGTCCCATCAGTCATATGTGCTGGGCATGAGGGCTGGATTTAGGGCTCTGTCAACGGGAGCATCATTTTCGAAGACTTAAAGGTAAAGGGACCCCAGACCATTAGGTCCAGTTGCGGACGATTCTGGGGTTGCGGCGCTCATATCACATTATTGGCCAAGGGAACCGGCATACAGCTTCTGGGTCATGTTAACCAGAGCAGCACACGGAAACGCCGTTTACCTTCCCACCAGAGCGGTACCTATTTATCTACTTGCACTTGACGTGGGCAGGAGCTAGGACCGAGCAAAGGGAGCTCACCCCGTTGCGGGGATTCGAACCACCAACCTTTTGATGAGCAAGCCCTAGGCTCTGTGGTTTAGACCACAATGCCACCCGCATCCCTTTCGAAGACATGGGGATTATTAATACTGTTCTATTCTGCCTTTGTAATATCTCATTTAGAACACAGTGTACTTTTCCACAGATAATTTGATTAGATAATGCAGAACCTAGAAGACTCAAGAGGCTGTTTTTGTGCAGAAAGGAATAATGATGATCAGAAGGGAATGCACAGGTTCTTAATCTCAGAAACAAGAGGGGGAACAATTGCCCAAGCTTTCCTAGCCAAACAAGCAGAAAGAGTTTTGAACTGAAGGGGGAAAGATTTATGAAAACATGTGAAAGAACTTCCTACTTCCTACTTAATTTTATTAAGATATTTGTACTTTGCCTTTTGATCTACAAAGTCACACAAGGCAACTAATAAGAAATGTTTAAACTACAACAAAACAAGTATCAGTAAACACCAATAAGACACAATAAAAAGAACAATTCAGGGAGGCAATTCACCTAAAAATGGCAGCACAGGAGAAGGCTTTTTCTGTGACAGTTCTTAAACTGTGTAACTTCCTACTGAGTTGCATCTAGCATCTTTATTGTACATCTGTATGCTGTAGAGATGTGAAGGCTTGAGGAAAAACCGGAAAAATTGAAAAAAGTAACAAATAGATTATGGAATGTTTTATTTTAACATGATGAATAAAATATTTTAAGATAAGAGGTTCAAATATTTTATAAATCATTTCTAACAAATATGTATGGTATCAGGTTATTCTAATTTCTGTGAGGACAAGAAAGTCCTAGGTTACAAACTGAACTCTCCAATGCAAGAACAAGATACATTTCTTCCTTTAGGAGGTGCTGTTGTCACCAGAAAAGAAAAAGGTTTCAGTTTTGTTTTTGCATGCGTGTGGTATGCATTGGTTCTGTTCCTCTTCACTAGGCCTCAAAGCACTGGAAGAAAACAGAGAGCAACAAAAAGGGCCTGAAAGTATATACTTAATTACAGCTCAGAAAATGATTCTGATTAAATTTCATGCCCATTCATTGAAACTTAGTCCCACTTCCTTCTTCAGTTCTTTTTATGAGAATGGTTTTTTTTTTAAGAGAATGTTTTTTTTTTTAAACACTATGGAGAGGAAATATGAATAATTGTTACTTCTGGATTTTTAAAAATTGTTTTGTGGAGTTTTTTTCCACATAAACTAGTAAACAGTTCAGGAGATTGTTGCTCCATTTGTTACAAATACAAATAAATATTATTTTAAAAGTAAATTCTGTTTGTAATAATTATTTGGATGCACTACATTTTTAATATACTAGTTGTGATAATTTTATGTCCATTAAAATTGCCCATAGTTATATTTTATGTTTCTAAAGTAACAGAATGACTTTCAATCTGGAAAAGAAAAAAGAAGTGCTAATGTAGCATTTTTTTTTTATTTTTCCGAAAATTTCCATCCCCCCCCCCCCGACAAAACCAGGGTTTTTTTTCTCTGAGCTTCAAAATTTCCGGAAATTTTACATCTCTAGTATGTTGTAGGCACACCTTCTTACCTTGACCTTTGACAGGTAAGGTACCTTGTTTTGTGGGATCCACTTCTTTTACAGAATTTATTTTGTTCTGGTCCATTTAGAGGAATTTTACATGATTTATTGTATTGCTTACATTTGCTTTTAAAACTGCATATTCTATGTAGCCTGATCTTATGATGAAGGGTGGGTTTAAAAAATCTTACAAAATAAAGTATTATAACAAATACCTATGGCTTAATGATATGTGAATTCAGTCATGAAGAGCAAGCCACAGCAGGAAGTGTGGTTTACAAATCACCTTCAACTTTGACGTCTTGGTCTGTTAGTCTCAAAACAAACCACAGTTTGTGGGCAGAGTCAGGTTCAGACATAAAGACAATCCATGGTTTGGCCAAACAAATCATGGCTTTCCATTATGCCTGAAGCCAATCCATGTATAAATCCATCTGCCATGAGGACAGAAGGTTAGGCCAAATGGTTAGTTATTTTCCAGTTTGGAAGCTATAAATTAACGACTTCTTTTTTCTAGTTGAAAAAGCTGATTTATCTCAGAAACCCAAATGTGGGGTGTAATATGTTCTCCTGGTGAAGTATGACGTGTAGATAGAATGCACTTTCTAGTCTTCCCACAAAAACCTTCCGAAACAGGAGAGGGAAAACAGGAGCACAAGTGAAAAAGGTTTGAACAGTGGGACAAGTTAAGCTAACCCACCCAAAGTTTCACACACACACACACACAATAATCATTTTGCTTTTGAAAAATGTGCTCATTTTAGTTCTAACAACAGAGAAACAGTCCATAACCTTTGGTAGTGAAACATTGAAAAAGCACTAAAGCTACAAATAAAAAACCATTTTTATGAGGTAAATAAGAGGTGATGTAACCAATGTCTGTATTTTCAAGAGGGCGTGGGGGAGAACAGCGCCATGGAAATCCGCTCGGAACACTTCTGTTTATCAAGTGCTACAGAACCCTTCATCTGAACCTCAATAGCAATAACAGTACTACCAGGAGACCTAGAATTCCATGCACCTGCTAAGGAAGAAAATACAGTACTGTATATAAACTGAGGTCATGCCCTGGCAATATAAGAAACACATACATAGGAACAGCTAAATAGACAGAGATATCATTGTAGCTGACAGGCGACATTAAGTAGCTTGGTGGATGTTCTGCTAATAACTGATGGAACAGATAATTCAGGTTAGGAAGTGGGATTTTGTTGCTATGAGGCAGGGCTAGAGTTGTTCTGCAATACAAGACCTCTTAGACTTAAACCAGACATAAAATATATATTTTTTTCACAGCACTGTATGTAGCCCTGTCTGGGAAGTGAGAGTTTTATCATTTCACTTGTTTTTGGGTGATCCTAGCTAAGCAAACAGAAGCCGCAAACATTGTGTTTAGGTGGTTGGTGCAGCCTTGCATAGAACAGCAACTGAGTGAGCAGAGGAGGAAACAGCAAAGTTAACAAAGAAGGATCAGAAATAGAATGGAAAGAGAAGTGACTGAATTGCAACTAATCGCCAAACTTAAAACCATGGAGAAACCTGAACAAAGACATTGGATTCTTATCTCATTATACATGACAAAGCTATCTTTAGCCACCTCACCCCTTGCCTTTCCCTGCAAGACCAATTGCAGCCGTTAAGAGTGGTCAACAGGTTTTCCACACCTGTCAGCCGACCACCCATTCCCACCACCCTTCTGAGTAATACCCCTCCCCACTCTCTCACTATATATAAGGGTCTGGTGACTTCTGTTTCAGTGTATCTGAAGAAGTGTGCATGCACACGAAAGCTCATACCAAGAACAAACTTAGTTGGTCTCTAAGGTGCTACTGGAAAGAATTTTTTATTTTATTTTGTTTTGAAAGAAGGATCGGTTTGGCTGGTTTGCTTGCCTCCATTCACTTGCACAGTGCAGGCTTCAACCTGTTCTGGCACATGAGGACCTATTTGACTTATACTTACAGTGGTGCCCCGCAAGACGAAAATAATTCGTTCTACGAATTTTTTCGTATTGCGGGTTTTTTGTCTAGCGAAGCGGCAATGACAGCTGCGCTCCGCTAAACGGAAAAAAAAGACAAAAAATTTCCTCTTGAGAAGCAGCCCCATAGACTTTTTCGTCTTGCGGGGCAGCTTCCGCTAGACGAATGCCGTTCGTCTAGTGAGATTTTCGTCTAGCGAGGCATTCGTCTAGCGGGGCACCACTGTACCGTACTTTTCTGTGTATAAGACTAGGTTTTTTTTAACTAAAAAAAAATGTTTTAAAAGGGGAGGTAGTCTTATACACGGGGGCAATCTCCCCCCATTTTCTTAATTTTGAGTCCCCCCAAATAGGGAGCGTCTTATACACAGGGTGGGGTGGGGTGGTTATACATGGGAAAATACAGTAATTATAAATTTCCTCAACCATCTTCCAAGGAGCTCAGGCAAACACACCCAGTCCTCTAACCCTTATTTCCCTTCTCCCCCTCACAAAAAAAAAAAACCTTATGGTGAAAGACAGCCTGGAGTGATGGTGGTTAACCCGTACTCCCACTCACAGTGTGAGCTTCACAGACGAAGAGGGATTTGAAAGCTGCTCTGTAAAACAACAATAACAAAAAAAAAACTGTTTCTCAGCAACACTGGCACTTTGGACCCACATCAAAAGTCTTAGGCCGAGAAAGAGAGCTGTACTGCATAGCTCCTGGGAAAAGGGACAGCAAAACTCTGAATGACCATCTCCTTTAGATGTTATTGCACTGATCTTTAGAATGTGACATTATAATGTTCGGTGTCTGACCACTCTAAAGAAAAGCCGTTGCTCAATTGGCCAAATATTGGCCAAATATTAAAACCACTAATTTAGTAGAACAAATCCATTCATTACAAAAATTCTAGTTAGCAATTACGAAACAAATTACACTCTAAACTATAGCAATCAATCACTACAGCTAATGATATTATGCAAATATAAATGTGAACAATATTCATGAGACTGAGCAGCTCTTGGCTTTTATCTGTATGTTTACATTGCAATGTAGCCGAAACAAATTCCAAGTATGTTGGAAAATGTACTTGGCCAATAATAAATTATTCCTATTCCTATTCCTATCCTAGAACCTCAGGGATGACCAAGGGTCATTATTTTTAAACCAAGCTACTCATGTATACATTGCACCATAGGAGCCAACTACTAGGGGCTGAGGTCCTCCACCCCCATAAAATATTTGAAGGAGCCAGGTCCCTTCAAAATTAATGGGCATTGCTATTCAGATGCTGTGTGTGTGTGTGCTGTGTCATGTGATTATGTAGGTTGGGGCTTACCTGCCCCCTCCCCAATATTTTATTCAAGTTGGCAGCCCTGCACTGCACAACCCTTGTGTAGTTATGGTGTAAAAGCAGCAAAGTGGGTGCCTGTTCTTAAGTGAGCAAGTATGCACACTCGGGTTTCTATAGTTAGCAAGCCAAAAGACTTCTCTCCAACTTGCCCTGTCAGATGGCACCACAATGCGATTGAAACTGTCACACTCTTAGCTTCACAGAATAGCTGACATCACACAAACAGGACACCACACAACCCCAAATGTGAACTGCAGTGCCAAGCACAATGTAATGTGATGTTAGTATTAAATGTATTTGGAAGAATAGATAAGAGCTTAAAGGCAGGTTAAACTGTATTCCTGTTCTGCCCTCACAGTATCCTTGTGAGGCACATGTACATAAGACTTGATGACCAACACTGTCCAGTTAGAACAGGGATAGCCAAAATGGTGCCCTCGATATGTTACTGGACTGCAGCTCCCACCCTCCCTGACCACTGACCACCTTGGTTAGTGTTGATGGGAGCCCAACATAATCTTAAGAGCAGCACACTAGCAACATCCAAATTACCGGTAGAACCAGACAAATCTAGAACATGCCTCTCTTCTCTGAAATTTCCCAGATCTGTAAATTTCCCTAAGACTAACTAAGGCTTTTCCACTGGAGATCCAGAAGTTGTTTTTAAGTTGACACCTTCCAATTTTGAGTTGTATCCAATGTTACTCAGAGCAGACCCACTGGAATTAATGTACACAACTAGGGTCCACTGATTCCAGAGGGTGCACTCTAAGGAGAACATAAGATTTTGTGGTGGGGGGCATGTTTTATACCAAATATTATTATTATTATTATTATTATTATTATTATTATTATTATTGAAAGAAAAAGCATACTATTCATGTGGGGTGAGGTGCAAGTGTGAACAGAAGAAATTGGCTTAGGTATTTAATATTCCTTGGTAAGTAGCAACACTGTCAAAGTTCAGAATGAAAATTTGCCCAGCTTGTAATGCTCAGGCACATTATGAATTGAGGGTCATTTACCCAGGAATTCTTCTCCGCCTTGGAATGCAAAATAAGATTAGAACAGTCAGCAGTCAGGTTGGGCAGACTGCTTTGTACACACAAGGGTTCTCTAATGTTAGCCTCTTGCTCTTTCCGGAATTATTGTGGATTGGTGGCAACCACAACAGCTGATCACCTACCCAGGCAGCCTGTTCAGCTGGGAACCATCACATCTATTTGGGTAAGCTCTCTTAATTGTTTGTTGTCCCTCGAAACACATCTAAAACCCTATCTTGTTCCCCAGGATATTTATTTTGGAGAGTGCAGTAGTGGTCGAATTTCCAAGCACAACTCCACCATAGCAGATGCTGGGAACTGCAACCTTAAAGGGGCATCTGCACTGGAACTGTTTTTAGATATTCTATTTGTATAAAGATTTGTGCACTTGCCACCATGGGTTCCTTGGGGAGGAAAGGCAGGATATAAATTTAATAAATAAATAATGCATATGTGCACAGTAACGTTACCAACATTTTGGGTTGTAAAAATCCAATGTTTGTTCTTAGAATATACCCATTTAAATTATACATTTAGGTTGGCATTGGCTACACTGGCTGGTGTCCACTTTACTGAGTTTCAGACAGGAGTCTCTCTCAGCCCGATCTGGAGGTGCCAACAATTGAACCTGGGACGTTCTGAATGCAAAGCAGATGCTCTCTCACCAAGCCACGGCTTCCACCTGAGTAGAACTTAGGACTCAGCTACATAGGCAAATAAAAAGTGCTTTACTGTGGTGCCACGCTAGACGAATGCCTCACTAGACGAATGCCTCGCTAGACAAAAGGCATTCGCTAGCGAAAGGCTGTCTCGCAAGACGAATTTTCCTATGGGCTTGCCTCGCAAGACGAAAAAAAAGTTTTGCTTTCCCCCCCGTCAAACAGCTATTCTCCCGTTGGTGCTTCGCAAGACGAAAAATTCGCTATACGACAGCACTTGCAGAACAAATTATTTTCGTCTTGCGAGGCACCACTGTATATCTGTTGTTTATGCATTCTAACACTGTGACACCAAATGGCGCTGTGGAGTTTCACTTTTGCTAACCCAATTTCGCATACAAAGTTCACAATGTGTTTAACTGAAATGCTTCTTTGATCCAGCCTTAGTGGGATACATCCCTATAAGTTACAGAAGAATGCTTAAAAAAAAAAAAGCAGGAAATTTGCTTTACTTTCCAAAGGCCTGCCAAGAAAATTCTTATCTTCACACCTGACTGAAAGCTGTATTACGAGATCATGATATGATATGATATGACAATACAATACAGTGGTACATCTGGTTGCAAACTGAATTCGTTCCGGAGGCCCGTTTGCAACATGAGCAGAGCGCAACCTGAAGCGCCGTGTCTGCGCATGTTCGTATCCCGTGGCGAATGCAACCCGCAGCGAACGCAACCGGAGGTATGACTGTACAATACAATACAATACAATACAATACAATACAATACAATACAATACAATCTGTGCTTGCTTAGGAGCTGATATATTTAAGATTCTTCTGTTCCTGCTGAATTGGTGATCCTCCCCCCAAAGGAAAGGGAAAGCTATCCCTTTGCAAGTAGATTGGGTGGCAACCAAATTTTACTCAAAGTAGACTAACTGAAATTAATGAACATGACTGAGTTAGGTCGATTAATTTCAGTAGGTCTACTCTGAGTAAAAATTTGCTGAACACCACACTTTCCCTCCAAATGCAGAAGAATTGTGCTCAAGAAGCCAATTTTGCTTCCAGCACATTGTACAAATATGTCCCTGAAGAACAAGCAGGGAAGACGTTTCCAGCCAGCCATTCAGTTGTCTGTTCACAAGAAAGGTCAGAGAGAAAAGGAAACAGAGAGACATACGCACACAAGAGCAAGATGCTTTCTGATTGATTTTGTAATTCCATTTTCTCTCTGCCATTTCTACAGTCCTTAAATATAAACATTTCATTGAAATTTTCAAGTCGCATTACAATCAAACTTAAAAGCAAAAGGGCTTAAATGCATTTGGTCGGGAACCAAGACTATTCCCATAAAAGCAGATTATGCTGACATGATGAATATAAAATGAAACAGCAGATATTAAAGTTGGAGAGATGTTGTTCCATGCCTTCCAGCTGCAGGCAAACTCAGTATGGTTTTCTCCTTTTCCCCACATCCCTTCCCCAGTTGTTTAACTGAAAACATAAAAATAAAAAGGAGTGAGATAGCCTTTTCACCTTTCTACTTTTTCTAAAATAGCCTACAACTCTTTAAAAATTCAGAAGGCTTTTAAAAACCCACAGCCGTGTGTGGTCCTTGCAAAATCATGTTAGTATTCATCTCTTAGTGTCAAGGTTGCAGGCCACTTTTATCTGTCACAGAATTTTGCAGAGCATGTTTTGTTTTTAATTGCCTTGCTCTTTCTAATCTACCATGCTTATTGTATTTTTATTTAATTTCTCAAGGTCATTATTAAAATAAGTTATCCGGCTTATTTTTCTTGGAAAATATCTTCCCCATGTGAATAGCAACGCACACCTCGGTCTGTCCTCCCTTACTACCCTCCTTTTCCCAGTATGATTACCAAGCTAAATGTGATCTACAGAAAGAAAGAAATAAAACGGAAGATGGAAGAGAATTGAGTCCATGCAAAGAAAAAGAAAAAAGCAGCAGCGGAAGGCCATAAATTTAAACAGATGGGAGTGGGAGCAGGAGTTTGTGGAAGTGGCTTCCTAATGTGCAGGTGGCACAATCATCTTAGCATCCCTTAGCAGGAGCCAGAAACTTTCCACACCTCCCACCTAGACAATGGATCGCTTTTCTCTCTCTGAATGTAATTGTGCATGAAGCCTGTGAGCATATATTTTTTATAATGCTCATGAATAAAAAACTGATATTGCAAGTAGCCTAGAGCAGGCAATTGGTCTCTGCGTTTCCTCTCTCTCTCTCTCTCTCTCTCTCTCTCTCTCTCACACACACACACACACACACACACAGGGAATTGAGGGGGGGGGGAGATTAAACTCAACTTTCAACATTGGTCTTGTAGGTCCCAGTAACCTCTGATCTGGCTGATCTCCTATAGCAGTGTTTTTCAACCACTGTTCCGCGGCACACTAGTGTGCCGCGAGATGTTGCCTGGTGTGCCGTGGGAAAAATGGAAAAATTACTTTATATATAGTCAATATAGGCACAGAGTTAAATTTTTTAACATTTTCTAATGGTGGTGTGCCTCGTGATTTTTTTCATGAAACAAGTGTGCCTTTGCCCAAAAAAGGTTGAAAAACACTGTCCTATAGGTACTCATCCCCTCTTCAAATTGCATTTTAAAGCATGGCTAACAGGATAACCAATATTCTGAACTACAGCCAATTTAAATCTGTCCTCTGCCACAAATTCACTAGGGCAATGTAGGCAGTGTAGTGTAGTGATTAGAGTGCTGGACCAGGACCTGGGAGACCAGAGCTCAAGTCCCCACTCAGGCATGAAGTGCACTGGGTGACCTTGGGCCAGCCACTACCTCTCAGCTTAACCTACCTTCAGAGGTATACCTAGGCTCCCTTGCACCCTTGTCAATGAGATGTATTGGCACCCCCCCCATCCCTTGCACCCTTGGCAAGGAGCTAATAGTGCCACCACCAAGCGGGGAGGGGGCCCTGCAGGGCTGCTGTGACAGCCCATGCCAGCAACTGGATTCCCCCGCTGAAGTGCCCAGAAGAAGAGTTTGGATTTGATATCCCGCTTTATCACTACCCAAAGGAGTCTCAAAGCAGCTAACATCCACCTTTCCCTTCCTCCCCCACAACAAACACTCTGTGAGGTGAGTGGGGCTGAGAGACTTCAAAGAAGGTCACCCAGCAGCAGCATGTGGAGGAGCAGAGACACGAACCCGGTTCACCAGATTACGAGTCCACCGCTCTTAACCACTACACCACACTGGCTCTCTGTGCACCTTGCCCAGCTGCCCAGGGCAGTGGAGGAGTGGCCAGGGGAGTGCACAGATGGGCAGAGAGTCAGAGTGGAATGGTGTCATATTTGCATCCCTCTGAGTCTGTGCCTTTGGTGAGGAACAACCTGGCTAGCCCCTAGTTATGTCCCTGCCTACTTCACAGGGTTGTTTATAGGGATTAAATGATGAGAGGGAGAACCATGTGCACCAGCCTGAGCCCCTTGGAGGAAAGGTGGGATGTAAATACACTCTCAATGTAATAATGAGGATTATTACTCCAATGTAATAATGAGGATGATCATGTTTGTTTCCGATTTTATCAAATTTAAGCAGCAATGGAAATGGTATTTACCGTATATTTTGTTCCATAAGATGCACTTTTTTCCTCCTAAAAAGTAAAGGGAAATATCTGTGCGTCTTATGGAGCGAATGGTGGTCCCTGGAGCTGAATTGCCCACAGGCCAAAAGAGGATCATGCTTTTTATTTTACAAAGAGGAAGGGGGGTGTTGAAAGGACCCGCTCAGCAGCTGATCAGCAAGAGATCGGGGGAGAGATAAGAGTCCCAGCTCCCTTTCAGCCCCGCCCTTTTGCCCAGGCCTCCATTGTTGAATGTGCTGCAGAGGGAGGTTGTTTGTTTCCCCAGCGACATGTGACTGGCTGATTAGATTATCTGTCTGGAAACTGTAGAAAAAGGCTCCCTTTCCTTTAGAAGCTGCAGAAATGTGAGTTGAACCCATAAAAACAGGGCTTTTCCTCTTTGCTTTTCCCCCTTTGCAAAAGGAGCTTTGCTTTTCCCCCTTTGCAAAAAAGCTGCAAAACTTTTAGCTGATACTCAAAAAAACAGTGCTTTTCCCTTTGCAAAAAAGCTGCAAAACTTTTAGTTGATCCTAAAAAAACCCAGGGCTTTTCCCTTTGCAAAAAAAGCTGCAAAACCTTTAGCTGATCCTCAAAAAAGCAGGGCTTTTCCCTTTGCAAAAAAAGCTGCAAAACTTTTAGCTGATCCTAAAAAAAAACACAGGGCTTTTAGAGGAGGAAAACCAGAAAAATATTTTTTTTCCTTGTTTCCTCCTCTAAAAACAAGGTGTGCCCTATGGTCCGGTGCACCCTATGGAGCGAAAAATATGGTAGATGTGTTATGCTGCTGCTGCTGCTGCTGCTGTTATATCAAGGGGGTGACAATCTATAGGCCCTCAAACACGCAAAATTCTGAGATCCACACTTGCTTGCAAACCGTTTGTTTGTTTGTTTGTTTGTTTGTTTGTTCTAATCACAATACTGGGGGGTAGGAATGGCCTCCAAATTTTTATTTATTCATTTTTATTTTGAACTTGCATAAGAAGTTAAAGATGAATCCATCCTGTTATTACAAAATGCATGCAGGATCATTGATCAACAGAATAGGGAAATATGCAGCCTGGGCAGGTTCTATCCTTGCTCTCTTCACTCCCCATTTTTAATCTGACTGACACTTTCTAACAGCAGCCATCTGGTTCCTGGTTCCATTGGGCATTGCACTTGCTAAGACTTAAAAAAAACACCAAAATGGTTTCTTTATCTGTTTTCCTGTGTTTCTTTTCTTTTAATAACTGATGGTTTTTAATCATTTATTCATTTATTTTACTTTAATCAATTTTACACCAATTTGCATTTAATAATAATAATAATAATAATTTTAAAGCATTAAAAAACAAAACAAAATATGATTACAAATGGAAATCTAATGCAAAGTATGGTGAAGATCCACATTTAGAGACCAGTGTTTTGCTCCAAGAGAGATGGTGAACAATTTAAAAGCAAATAATTAGCAAGAAAACTATATATATCCATGTAAATATCAAAGGGAAATTAACTGTTTGTACAAGGGGTTCCCTTGCACAAAGGAGCTTTTACTCCCTCCTGTGTGTCTCAACTGCCTGCCCCACCACCTCAGAATAGGATCTGGGGGTTCCCCTAAATCTCTGGAGCAGATTAGGGAAGACAAGAGGCATGTGTGGAGGAGGGGGAGTTCCACTGCACAGGCAAAAGTACTTCACTGGATACAATAAAACTTCCATGTATAAATTATTATTAATTTTATTATTAATAATTAATAATTTGTTGTTTAGTCGTGTCTGACTCTTCGTGACCCCATGGACCAGAGCACGCCAGGCACTCCTGTCTTCCACTGCCTCCCGCAGTTTGGTCAGACTCGTGTTGGTAGTTTCGAGAACACTGTCCGACCATCTCGTCCTCTGTCGCCCCCTTCTCCTTGTGCCCTCCATCTTTCCCAACATCAGGGTCTTTTCCAGGGAGTCTTCTCTTCTCATGAGGTGGCCAAAGTATTAGAGCCTCAGCTTCAGGATCTGTCCTTCCAGTGAGCACTCAGGGCTGATTTCCTTAAGAATGGATACGTTTGATCATCTTGCAGTCCATGGGGACTCTCAAGAGTCTCCTCCAGCACCATAATTCAAAATTATAAAAATTAATAATTATATAAAAATAATTTTAATTGTTATTTATTTGTTATTAATTATCAAATAATAAATTAGTAACTAAATTATTATTAATTTAGTTATTATTAATAACTAAACAAAGGTAAACGCTGCACCCACACTTCGCCCTACACACAAGGCAGCATAGGAGGCAACCCCTAGGGGCCGAGGTTCCTTTGCCCCCCCCCAATACAATATTTGAGGGGGCCCCCCAAAGATGAGGGGTGTGCCACATCTTGTGATCAATTGTGCAAGGCGGGGTTTACATGGGTCCCTCAATATTTTATTCTAAGTTGGCACCCCTGCAAGGCAGCATATCCCAAGCACATTCTTAGCTTGCTTCCACACACAAATTTCACTCCCATCCATTCCCACCAATCATACCCATAACACACGTAGCTAATCCCCAGCCCACAATTTGTTGCAAAGCAAGCATCTGGTACAAACACAAAAAAAATCCAGGCAACATTAATCACAATTTACAACTAGCTCATTCACCCACTTCCATCTAGAGCAGCCTCAGGTGCAATTGGGGGGGTGTTGAATAAAAATAAGGGGGCGGTGGAAGCATAAAGAAAGAATAATATTTTTGGAAAACTGTTGGTACATGTTTTATCTGTTGTGTAATGTCATTTACCACCAGTCCGGGTGCTTTTGACACCTCCCCTGGATCTGGTGATCCTGCTGGAGGAAAGGGGTTTTCCAGGGCTTGGGTGAACCATTTCAGCTTCACTCAGGAATGGAGCAGATTAAGCCACTTTCACACACACAGCTCCACTGACACAGTAGCATTTGGTTCAGTATGTGCAAACCGTTCTTCTAAGACCATGCAGCAGAAAGAAAAGCCCATTGTATCATCAAGAAGAAAAGGCAAGATTCCTACAAAAAAAAAAAACCCAAAGGATATCTCAGCCTCCTTTAGCATTGGCATTTTATAGAGAGCCAACAGGCCAACTAATAAATGCCACTCTATTAGTGAAACTTACACTACTATAACTACCCTCCTCAGAAATCGGCATTTACAATTCTGAGTCATTCCCCCTCCCCTCCCTGTCACCAACCCCCTTTTTATAATCACAGTCTCCTTGGCCCCTGGTTGAGTGAGTGGTTATTGATTTCTCATGCCGTGCTGCCTGCAGATCATAATCCAACTGTATATACTTTAAATAAGCACGGTCCACATTCCACATCCTTATGGCTGCCTTGATTGTAATTCAGTCTCTAGTACATTACACCTTATTTATAATGGCAGTGTTTGAGCAGGTTGCCGGAGGCACTCTAAAATTATTTACAGGGCCCTTTTGACTCTCAATTTCCATGCCATCCAATCCCATTTTTATTTGTCTGCAGAGGTTCCCATTGACTAAGCAGTGCAACCCAGCAGAAAACTGTGCAGTCAAATATTAAAGACAACCATTATGAAAATCACTTGCACAATTGGATGTGGTGGGTCAGCCCTGTAGGCTCAGGGCCAATATGATAAGACTGGGTCCTGGGTGCTACCTGAAGTCCCCACAAGCACACCAGAGGGGCACACTGTGTCACTGCTTGGCCATGAATCTTCCCAAGGGAAGTAATGCTATTTACTGGAGGGGCAGCATGGTGTGATGGTTAGAGGTCTGGGACTTACTCTGAGTAGACCACGGAAAGGGATGAGCAAGACTAATTCATCCAGCTGAATGAAAGGTTCTCTGTCCTATACTTTAAAAAAATGCAAAATGAAGACCTGTCTTTAGTTGTTTATAAAACTGCTTTTAAAACTGTTTTAAGCAGTTTTTTAATGGCATGTTTGCAAATTGCCTTTTGACAATTTGCAATCCCTTTAAGAAAGGGGTAGCACAAATGTATGAATTTTTTCAGTGCTGGGTCTCCTCATTCAGTATGTATCTGCAATGCACCATCAATTTGCTAACAATTCAGTATGTTATAATCATATGGGTGCTGAGAAGCCAGAAAGTCAAATCAAATCACATTACACCTTTGATCACCCGCAGTCCTACTGGAAGACCATAATATCAGAATGAAAGAAATAATCATATACAGAATTGTTGGGAAGGTTATATTTTTTGGATGTGGGTTCTTTAATTCCTTTCTTAGAACAGTGCTATTTTCCAGCTAATTAGATGTTATTTACATACATAATTTTTTAAATAAAATTTCTGTACATCTTGTCATGTTTTCAGAATGGAATTATATTATCAATGCAACAAATGTTTGAATCCACTGTGGTGACGGCAGCTTTATATCAATCACTTGCAAGTCTTCCATGGCACCAGATATATTCTAGAAAGGTGGCCTAGGAATTATTATGAATAAACAAACCAACAAACCAATGCAGCTTACTCTGTAAATATTCTATGAACATCAGTCACTAGAGCCAAGGCATGATTTGGGAGTCACCAATTTGTACATAGCAAAATTCAAGTCAAAGGGAATTATGAAACTTCCAGCTGCATCTGAGGTAATAGTGTGAGAAGGACTTGTGCAAAGGGGTTGAAGAATCCACCAAGGAATCAGGATCTTTCCTCCTCTATCTGGGTTCATATTCTGAGCCTGGCCCGCAGGACTTTGGTGTTGTTGTTTTTTTTGCAAATACCAACAAAATTTGGGACTATAAAAGCAGCCCAGGTGGTGGTGAGAGAGACATTCAAGGATCTTTATATATGCTCAGTTGGCTTAGTAGTTTTCTTTTTACTTTTAAAATTTCCAGTTTCTCAGTAATGTCACGAAGACTTTGTGATGTCATTTTGTAGATACTTCATGGGTTAGGGTGCCAAGTTCAGGAGAGACATTCACTGAGAAGCACTGAGTGCCGAGAAGCATTTTTGAGGGCTAGTTGCAAGCCTTTCTATCATTAATCCACAGAGAACTGAAGAAGACACTCTGTCATGTGCAGAAAGCATGCCACTATCGCCTGCACATCAGGAACACCCAGAATGGCAGATAAGAAGCAGCTTTGGCAACTAAAACCAGGCTGTTTTCATCGTCACAGATGTTCAAAGCTTAGGGGATCCTTTCCCACCAAGAGGTTTCATAAATAACACATCTGCTTGGCAGCAGGTGATAGCTAGGGAAATGCATTCACACCCAATGGGGAGGAATTAAACCCCCCTTCATTTGCAAAATGTTATGACTTGCTGCAGACAAGCCCAAAATATGAACTTTGTTAAATATTGGCTCTCCAGAGAGAATTGCTACTTTGCTTTGGGGAAAACCAGACTTCCCTTCTCTTCTCTTTTTCTTTTCTTTCAACAGCTGCACTATCATGTGTTGTATATGTAACATGTTATTGCTGTTTGTCATTTTTAAATAATATTTATTGCTTTTACCTGCTTGCAAACTATCTTGAGCAGTTTGCTTGGAAAAGGCAGCAGGGGAAAAAAATAAAACTAATAAAATGTTGTGGAGTGCAGTACTGGTGAAAACAAGACAGGAAGCTAACAATGACATCCTGTTAAGTTTTGCTAAAATACACATATGTGATAATTCTAGTAAAAGCCAGAGGTGAGCATTATTTGCAGACAGGAACAGGTACTCTATTATGAAGGGGAGATGACAGGTGAGGAAGACTACTTGCTACTGATCTTTGTAAGCTAGTTCAGGAGCCACTTTGGCTAAAATAATAACTGCTATACTTTTTCAAATAAATAAGTAGAAGAGGTTTGTTCGATTTGAAACAGAAGAGGGCCACCAGAGAGAGAGAGAGAGAGAGAGAGAGAGAGAGAGAGAGAGAGAGAGAGAGAGAATGGCGTGAGATAAGTAGGAAGAAGTCTTTCCCACAACACTAGAACACTAGAACTTGGCAGAATACAAAAAGCACATCTTCATATAACTTAGAATGAGAAGAAGTTGCAATCCTTAAAACAACCCTTTTTGGCAGGAAGCAAAGCTAAATCGGCATTATCATCCCACTATATTGCAAATGAGGGGCTAAAACTAAAGGAGTGGCCACATAAAGTGACCTATTGAGTTTCATGACAGAGGCAAGATTCAAACAAGGGACTGTTCAATTCGTAGCTTGAGTCTATTAGACACAATGCTACCTCACATTAGGCTGCCAATGTTACAGAGCAGCTATACAGAATCTTCATCACCCAAAGACACATTCTATGACCAATCATAGAGGAGAAAACACAAGATGGTCCTATTTGGGAGCTACCTAGAAACACCCGCTTGACCACCGTGCTAAGCAGGGTGATCAACACCAAGACAAACTTTCAATCTGATCCATCAGGGATCTCCACTCACATCGTTCAGCCCAGACACTGAGGTCCAGTTCCGAGGGCAGTTCCCTCATTGCAGGAAGTAAAGTTACAGGGAACCTGGAAGAGGGTCTTCTTGGTAGTAGTACCCATCCTGTGGAACACTCTCCCATCAGATGTCAAAGAGGTAACCAATGACATGACTTTCCAACGACATCTAAAGACATCTGTATTGGGAAGTTTGTAATGTTTGATGTTTAGTTGTATCTTCGGTGCTTCCTCCACTCTCACTGATGTCCTCTTTGGGCTCCAGGAGGGTCTCCTGTGGGCCATGAGGACTCTCTGGTTCTCTTCTGCCATTTTCAGGTATGAAATGAATTATTTATTTCCCCATATTGTGTGTACTTGCTTCACGTGAGTTGATTGTACAGAAGTGATGGGGTGCCTGTATGTTGTCATTTTCAGAGCACAGGGAGTAGCATATAGACAGTCTCCTTTTACGGTGAAGTGAACATGTGCCAATGTGGTCCAGTGAGCAGAGTTAGGAGGCACTGAGCAGCAAGATAATGGCAGGATCACACAATGGTTCATCTATTCTAGCATGCCATTTCCCATAGTGACTTGCTGGATGGCACTAGGAAGCCCACAAGTATGGCATGGAAGCAGTAACTACTGGGCCAACTTCAAAATACTTGTGTTAATCCACAAAGCCCTAAAGAACATGAGGCCAAAGTACCTTAAGGACTGTCTGATACCTTGTAGTATCACAGAATTGTAGAGTTGGAAGGGATCTGGAGAATCATCTAGTCCAAGCTGTAGGCTTCCCAAGGGCATCTGACTAGCCACTGTGAGAACAGTATGCTAGACTAGATGGGGCATTGGCCTGATCCAGCAGGCTCTGCTTATGTTCTTATGCTCTATCTCAGTCCCTGAGATCTCCGATGGGGCAGTTATTGTAATAGTTCCCTACATGCCTAAGGTTTGGCTGAACTTTACTATGGACTAAGCCTTAAGGATGGCAGGCTCTGCTCTGAGAAATTCATTGCATGTAGAGGTTTGGCAGGAATTGTCCCTGACTTCTTTTAGCTATCTTCTAGCTAGGCAGGCAGGCAGGCAGGCAAGTCTTATAGACACTCATTCAGGGGCCTGCATCTCTACCTGGACCTCCATTTCTTTTCTTCCAGACTTGGGTAAAAGCCTGAGATGGAGAGGGAGCCTGGAACCTATTCCTGAGGGTTTCCCAAAAAGCCCACCCACCCGTGGGAAGGAAGATAGGGGAGACCTGGCCATAAAAGGGATAGGCATACCTAACCCCCCAAAAAAAGAGAGCCCCCCCCAAAGAAAAAAATACCAAAGCCCCCAAAGGAAGCCCCAAAAGTGGAGAAAGGGGGCATCCGAGGAAACAAAATAACCCTTGAGGAAAGGCCTAAAAAACACTCCAAAAGCTTCTTTCGGCCAGTGCCCCCTCCCCAGCCCCCTCCCTGCCGAAGCCAGCAGCCCAATTTGGGCAGAGGCTGGCACCCCTCTCCCTGCTCACCCATGTGGATTACCCCTAGCCTTTAGCAGGAGCATCTGGCTCAAATTCACCTTTCCCTCTCCACCTGCTGGAGACCCCTGCCCAGCATTGCTGGCAGGGGTCCCACCCTACCTGACCAGGCACTTCCCCCCCAACCCTCCATATTGCCAGACACCCAGCCCTCTGAAGTAACACCTCCAGCCCCGCCCCATCCAACCCCAGCCCATCAGGGCATTAAATACATACAAAGCCTCCAGAGAATTTGAAACATCGAGTTAGGGGATGAGAGGTTCCCTCCATTGACCAAGGTGAGTCTGTGCCCACTCAGTAAACCTCTCAGCTTTGACACAGAGGGAAGGGTCTTGCCCAACTAATGAGTGTTACCATTACAGAAAAGTTGGACGTTATAGGAGATTTTGCCCACAACACAACAATGCAAACCCAAAGAATGCAAAGAGGGGGCAAAATTTAATTCCCAAATGCCCATAGGAGCATCCTCTGATGGCCGAGGCACCTCATTGACAGACTGATAGTTCTTACCAAACAAGAGGGGAGGTGGGAGCCTTTGCCACCTTCCCCCCACCTCCAAAACCTTCTGGCAGCGAAATAGAATACTGACAACTATATAGGAATCCCACCCACTCAGAACTCCTGTGTCCCGTCTTAACCCTCTCTGCCACTGACCCCATGAACCAAAAACACATAGACGGCCACCAGTACAATTGCTGGCAACAACAGTGTTTCCTCGGAATATCTTCCACCATATGAGAAGGGTCTAAATGTTCAGTTACCTATGCCTCTGCTGAAGAAGTAACATCAAAACAGTGCACCTTATCCGGAATCACTGTCCAGTCTCCGTCTACTTCTGCCTCACTGGAACATTACATGACCTACTGTTCCATCCGTGCTACAGATACTTTTTCATACTTTGTTATTCTGCTCGGTTGTATTTGATGCTACAGAGATCTTTTCATACTTTGCCATTTTGCTTAATTGTATTTGTTGCTATTGTATATCATTGGTATAATAGAGTTTTTCTAGAACTGATATACAGTGGTACCTCGGGTTACATACGCCTCGGGTTACATACGCTTCAGGTTACAAACTCCGCTAACCCAGAAATAACGCTTCAGGTTAAGAACTTTGCTTCAGGATAAGAACAGAAATCGTGCTCTGGCGGTGCAGCAGCAGCGGGAGCTCCCATTAGCTAAAGTGGTGCTTCAGGTTAAGAACAGTTTCAGGTTAAGAATGGACCTCCAGAATGAATTAAGTACTTAACCCAAGGTAGCACTGTATTGCTTTTGCTCTGGGTCTCGTGTTGCCTTGTTTCTTGGTTCCCCATTTCTAAATGAGCAGCAGTACAGAATGACTTCTTATAATGGCTCTAGGAAGAAGGAGGAGGAGGACGACGACGACAACGGCGGTGGCAACAAGGAGGAGAAAAGTGTGTGTTGGTTAGCATGCAGAAGGTTACGGCTCCAGCCCCCAGCATCTTCACATAAGGCTGGGAAAGATTCCTTGTCTGAAAACCCTTGAGAGCCACTGCCAGCCAGTGCAGACAATACTGAGCTAGAGTGTAACACAGCTTCCTATGCTCCTAATTCTTCTTGTTTTCAAGGCACGCACAGGAAAATGCTAGAGGAAATCTTTGCCAATAGCTTTGTGGGAAGTACATCCAAGAGTCTTTGGCAGTTGTGCTTTATGGAAATTTCACAAAAAAACAAAAGCGTGAAAAATGCCCATTTAGAAGCTGAAAAACCACATAGATGAGCAGAGGACTATTCAGAGCTTAGGACATTTGAGGAAGGGAAAGGTTGTGACATCCAAAAACAAAAGAAGTAAGTTATATCCAACTAAATTCTAATCAAACTAGACCTACTAGAATAAATAAACCTAAATAATTCCTATTAAGTTCAGTGGAACTACTTTGAGTAGGACAAGCACTAGCTATAACCCAGTGTCATAATAGTTGGTTATGGGATGTAGGTGGCACTGTGGTCTAATCCACAGAGCCTAGGGCTTGCTGATCAGAAGGTTGGCGGTTCGAATCCCCGTGACAGGGTGAGCTCCTGTTGCTCAGTCCCAGCTCCTGCCCACCTAGCAGTTCAAAAGCACGTCAAAGTGCAAGTAGATAAATAGGTACCGCTCCGGCGGGAAGGTAAACAGCGTTTCCATGTGCTGCTCTGGTTCGCCAAAAGTGGCTTAGTCATGCTGGCCACATTACCCAGAAGCTGTACGCCGGCTCCCTCAGCCAGTAAAGCGAGATGAGCGCCGCAACCCCAGGGTCATCTGTGACTGGACCTAATGGTCAGGGGTACCTTTTCCTTTAAGCTGGTCATAGGGGATGACAGAGGACAAGATGGTTGGACCGTGTTCTCAAAGCTACCAACATGAGTCTGACCAAACTGCGGGAAGCAGTGGAAGACAGGAGTGCCTGGTGTGCTCTGGTCCATGGGGTCACGAACAGTTGGACACGACTAAACGACCAAACAACAACAACAACAACAACAACAACAACAACAACAACAACAACAACAACCTGCTCATATTGGCAGCCAAGCCACCTAGGACTCCCTTAGGAGGAAGAGTGGGATGTAAATTAAATATTTAGAAATGCACCCATCCATTCAGAGCTTATTTTGTAGTGAGTAAGAGATGCTGATGATAATGTTATGTTTAGGAGAGTTGTTGCCCATTTAAAAAATATACATATCAACACTAAGAGCTGAGCTCACCCTACCGTAGGAGGCAAGAGGCATTTAAGAGGCACCTGCTCCCCTCCAACCAGATCACAAATGCAGGAACCCACTAGAACTGTATATGCAGCTTCCCAGCCCTGCAATAGAGTCTCAAAGAACACACCTCTTCTTTCATTCCATTATGCATCAGGCCTCCAATGAAGAGAATCGTCCTAACAAGGAGAACCATCTCACTGCAGCTTCACATCCAGGTACTTCAGACTTGATCTTCTAAACGGCCAAGTACATATGGAAAGGGAAAGGCATGCTAAGTGTTCTTGCCCTTCATCCATACATACCGGGGTCAGGGAAGAGAAGATTAATCCCTTCAACCTTCTCATTAAGGAAAGTGAGGGAAACCACTCTGGCAAATAATAATTGATTTCTAAATTTATCCTATGATTAACTGAGATCCCCTTTCACAAATCTGCATGCAGGCTGGAAGGCAATGATTTAAAGCCCAGCCTCCTACGGGAATGTGGAAACACATGCCTTTATAGGATTCAGAGGCAGGATTCAGCCCTCTTCAATTTAAGCCCCTGTGTGAGATCTACAGCCTTCCTGCCAAAAAGCCAAATGAAACAGGCGCACATGAATACACTCTGTTTTTAATATTCAGCACTGTCACACTAAAGACACAACAGTTAGAAGTCAATGGGACGCATTGAATGTGGACTGGGGAAGCTGTGACTCTCATGTGGCTGGACCCCAAATTCCCATCTGCCCCAGCCGGTGGGGTCAATGGCAGAGTTGACGCAGTTGCAGTCCAACAACTATAGAGAACCACCAATTCTCTATACCTGACTTAGCCAACTCTCTAAGCATCCTATAAAGTAGGCTTAGACCCATTAAAGCTTGATTAGTGACAATGAATTTGTAAGGTCTTTTAAAGGCAGCACATGATTCTTTAATACTAGATCTGAAACAAACAACATAGTTTATCTGTATTCAAGTTTGAATCATAGTAATGAAGAACAACTTTGATTTTTCTGAGTCTGGCAGCTGTGAAAATGGAACTGAATATGAAGTTTGAACTCCTGTGGTGGATTCCAGAATCTGAGGTTAGTTTAGTTTAGGTATAGCCATTCAAGATAATGCCTTGGGCGGAAGTGAGTGAAATATCCAGCTGAGGGCAAAGGGAGGCCCGCTCATTTGCCTGTATAACAAAATGGCAGCCTCTTGGTTATTCAGATTGGCTGCTTTACCGGGTCAGCAAATGGTTTGACCACCTCAGCAGTTTCCCTCTACTGCAAACCTCCATGTCACAGATGCAGGTTTGGTTGGGACCCATTGGCAGGGGTGGATTTTGGTAATATGGTGCCCTGAGCGAGAACAAAATTGGGTGCCATTGCAAAAGCACTTCTTATTTTCACAAATCTTCCTTTTGCTCCCCCCCCCCCAGTTGCTTTTTTATGGATTGTCTCAGTAGGCACTCGCATAAATATAGGTTTTATTGCTGTTTCACACCCCATTGGCTCAGAACCCCATACAGGGAAACCACCTGCAATGACCTAAATTTGGCGATGCCATTGGTATCACCTGAACCAAACAGTATTCAGCTATGTTCTATTCAAACTAGACCCACTGAATTCAAAGGACCTGTTAGTCATGGTTTTCAAACTTTCCCCCCTGGGTCACACTTTCAGAATAAAAATTATAAAAAATAAAAAGTATAAAACAATGCGGCTACATAAGAACATGAATTATTCCCAACATATAATTATAAACAAGTCTCTTACTTTTAAACATTCAGTATGTAAACAAGCTCGATGAGAGGTGTGAGCTTGGACAGCAGTTAGAATGAGCTACCATGCTGCAGATTCAATACCATACCAAAATGCCACTTATGCACCTTTGTTAAACTTTTCTAGGACAAGGAAAAGTGTGATTTAGAGAGATCCCTCTATCTGCTGGTGAAAATTTACAATCTGAACATGTGTAGGTACCACTTTCTGTCATTAAGAACAACAAAAAGAAAAAATGGTAGTTACAGTGTCTAAGGCAGAGCGAAAAGCCTGATTTATGGTTGATAATAAAGATTAAACAGACAAGGGAATTCTTTGTTTTTTTAAAAAAAATCTTTACCCTTTTTCTGTTTTTGCAGCTAAGGAAACTGAAAGTTAATCAGCCATTACTCCGGGGGGGGGGGGAATTCAGGTGAGATAAGATTCATTGAGATTGTGGATTGTGGTGGAACCTTAAATTCGAAATATTAAGGTAGACTAAGTTGCTAATAATATCCAAAACAACAAAAGCATCCAGTATGGCAGGAGGCAGTGAAAGATAGGCGTGCCTCGCTTGCTCTGGTCCATGGGGTCACGAAGAGTCAGACACAACTGGACAACAACACAATGGCGACAATACCTTTGGACCTCCCAGTGGGTGGTAGTATTGTTCAACAGTTGGTGGCTAAACAATTAAAAATGATAAGATCAGTGTTTTATGAAGGGAAGAAAGAAAATGAATCAGAGATATATGAAATGGAAAATGGAATTGGAGAATACCTAGAGGAGTTTAGACCAAGTCGATGAAAAGCTGTAGGGCTGGAAGATGAAATAGTCAAACTAAAGAAAGCAGATGGTAAAATGGAAATGCCTTCCAAACAAGTGTTTGGAGAAGATAGAACCACCAGTGGCGAGATGGAGAATTATCTGGATATGGTATTGATGGAATTGAGGAGGTGGGGGAAGCTTTGGGAAAACTTCAGTCCTGGCCTTTCTTCAGTTCTAACAGAGATAAAGTATTTTGCATACTATTGGAATGAATTCAGGAAATGATACTATCTCTGGAAAAAATACTGAAGAAAACAAAAATGGGAGGTCCTAGAGGAGGAGAGTGACGCGGGTGGCGCTGTGGGTTAAACCACAGAGCCTAGGGCTTGCTGATCAGAAGGTCCCTGCTCCTGCCCACCTAGCAGTTCGAAAGCATGTCAAAGTGCAAGTAGATAAATAGGTACCGCTCCGGCGGAAAGGTAAATGGTGTTTCCGTGCGCTGCTCTGGTTCACCAGAAACGGCTTAGTCGTGATGGCCACATGACCCGGAAGCTGTACGCCAGCTCCCTCGGCCAGTAACGCGAGATGAGCGCCACAACCCCAGAGTCGGACACGACTGGACCTAATGGTCAGGGGGCCCTTTACCTTTACCTAGAGGAGGAGAGCGGGATACTATAATACAATAGGAAATGGAAACACAACAGGAAATGGAATTTGAATATATGGAACTGGACATGAATCAAAGGGGGGGGGAATGAATATTATCCCAATATGTGATCAGGGACACCCCTGATTCAGAGAATCCATCCTGGTTTCTGATTTGATCCCAAAATGTCCCACTTTGTCTTAGGATGTCCCTATTTTCATTGGAGAAATGTTGGGGAGTATGGAGTTATCTGACCCCCTGAGCTGTCTGAAGGCAATACTATCTAGGAAAGGTTTTTAATAATAATAATAATAATAATAATAATAATAATAATAATAATAATAAATGTTTTATTATGTTTTTATATATGTTGGAAGCTGCCCAGAGTGGCTGGGGCAACCCAGTAAGAAGGGTGGGGTATAATTAGTAAAATTATCATTATGGAATGGGACATTCCTATTTTCATCAGAGGTATACACTGGATTTCCCCCTCCCCCACTAAGTTTCTTTTTTGTGGCTGTCACTGCTCTTCTTCCCCTCCAATAGTTTTTCTTATATATATAAAAAATCCTAACCGCTGCCTCAAAACCCCTCATTTTGCAGCTTGGCAATATGAAACTATACCTCACAGAAGAATCTACGACTCTCCCATGATAGCTCGCAACTTCAAGCCTAAAGGAGATGCTGGGATTAGAAGCCAAGCTGCAAACTCTTTCTGAAGATTTAGTCTATTTATTACTCCTGTTACTGGGGAAACCTCTTTTATTTTGTTGATATCCAAAGTGTTCTCTGGACACACACCTCCGGAGGGGTTCTGAAAGACTGTGGCTACAAGAGGAGTAGCTCTGTGATGTTTTCAGCCTCTATTCAATTAACTCCCTCAATCTGGCACTTCTCCACCAGCAGAATCTGCTCCGAGGCACAGGATGCAATTTCAGAGCCAGACGGCAAAAAATAAAAAAATAAAAATAAAGCAGGAGGGTGTTATTGAGGGGAAGAGAGAAAAGTGACAGACTTGGAATGCTGACCACTTTTGAATAGGGCGTTGAAGCAAACAGCCACATTTGGAAATCTTCCCGTACTGAGGGTCAGGGTTTGGGGGTAAAGCTTGACACCTGCCATCGTTAGTTAATTTTATTTTCCAATAAAATCAGTTATCAGTGTGCTCTGAAGAAAAAAGGGGGAGCGGTGAGTTGGGCTTAAAAAGGGAAGCGAAGGAGTTTGTCTAGGATCAAATTCTACAGCACAGCCAAGGAACAAGCTTATTTTGTTTCCTTGATCAAAATGCTATTGAGTGCCTGAGATCATTAGACCGTAGGATCAGCCTTCTAATTTAACCTGAAAGACCACCAGCCCCTGTAAAAAACCTGCAAGGTCACTTAGATCACCCTACATAATATTATAGGGTAATATTCCACTATTGCCCTTATAACCATGGAATGTCCTTTCTTCTGCCCTTCTTTGTGTGCCTCCTCCAGGAGAGGTCCGGAGGGTGGCAACACAAGAACGGGCCTTTTTTTCAGTGGCTCCTCACTTGTCGAATGCTCTCCCCTGGGAGGTCCGCCTGGTGCCTTCATTATATGCCTTCAGGCATCAGGCAAAAAACCGCTACTCTTTAACCAGAGCTTTGGTTGATTGTAATCCAATACCCTTTATTATTATTTTATCTGCCGGGGGGGGGGGGTTATTCGGATGTTTCTGTCTTTATTTTGATTGTGTATTCGGTGTTTTTATATTGTGGTTTTATCTTGTGAACCACCCTGAGACCTGTGGGTATAGGGTGTTATATAAATTTAAATATAATAATATTAATACTGATACTAACACTAATACTAATAATATATAAGCCCATCATTTGCTTCAGAAGTCTTGTAAAGGCATTGGATGGGGGTCCGAATCCTGTCAACAGAAGCCCCATACAAAGACTTCCGTTTGTGCCACGGGGGTTTCCCCTCTCTCCTTCCCTTGCATGCTGTAATGAATCAGATCTAAGTCAGGGGGTGTTCAGGAACCCACGGTGTTTTAGGAGTTAATGGGCACTCCAGTTTGAGTGGCAGATACCCCTTGGGAGGCGGGATCTTCCGCTCTTTAAAAGGAGGGAGAGTGGTGACTGGAAGAAGGAGGGTGTGGGGCCAGGATAGGTTTAGGTTAGGTTAGGATAGGATAGGATCGTTGAAGATGTGTATATGTTGCTGAAAAAAAGAGTTTACACTGTTATGAAACTAAGCTTATGAACCATCACTGAAACCGTTATGTTCTGTAAGAAATAAAGACTTCTTATTGTTGAGCTAAGAAAATATCGTCGTTCATTTGGTCCAGCGAGCTATGTATGCTCTTGAGGAGGTGAACTCAGGGAAAGGACAAAACTGACCTGCAGGGTGATAGTTTGTGTCTTGGAGTTTCACTCAGGAGGGGCTAGCGGGCGGAAACCCTGGTATTGCCACAGAGTTGCTAAGAGGGCTTAGCTAACTGATATAGTGAGGGATCTAATGAAAGAGAGACCCCGAACTGTAGGCAAAGAAGAGTTTAACCCCTGAAGCCCAGAGCAGAGGATATAACCGGCCACGGCCGCTGGACAGGAAAACTCCCGTTACTAAGAGATCCCCAGATTATTAATAAAAGGGAAGTGAAATACCAGACGGACCTCAGAGGGACAGGTGGGGTGCATTGTAATTTGACCCAGAACACCTGATTAAAAATTCACTTAGTAACAAGGGGAAAGTCTGAAGTGGAGGTTCGTTGCACATGCATCCTGAAATTGGCCTGGGCAGGTGGATGGATTCCGGAGAACACACATGCAAGTTTCCTCTAGAAGCTCAGAGCACAGTCCATCACATTCCTTGGACAAGCCTCTCTGCCAGCCTCTTCATTCTTTACCTTTTGAGCAGTGGTGCCCATACAATACTGGGGGGGGGGGGATTCTTTGATGCTATATTTCTCTGTCATATACAATCCTCAGGTGCACGCTCCAGGGAGCCAAGGTTCACTGCCTCTCTTTGCCACAAATATCGGCATGTAGCCCTCTTCAGGGATTAAGGTTGCATGTAAGAGCAACACAGAAGCCACAAGCACACTAAGGTCCACCACCCATTTTGCAATCCCAGTCCCCTTCCAACAATTTGGAGGGTGAACATCTGAAGTGGGCAGGCTCCTGTACATGTGGGTGCTCCCTAGGAAATTTAGAATCCTAATCCTTCAGGGTTCTAATTAGGATGGGATGCCTCTACAAAAGTAGGAGGTTCCCCACATCAGTTCAGGGCTATATCCAACAGAGTGCTAGGTTAAAGTCACTTAGTGGTATACTTGCGCTTGTATGGCCCTGACTGACTCCAGCTACAAAAACTGAGGCTGCTGAAGAGGCTAGAGTCCATCTTGGCTGTAAGTCCTAGAAGACCTACTCTCTGCCTTGCATGCCTTTCCCCACCTGGCCTGGGAGGGGATGGGCCTGACTGAGGGACAAAAGCTGAGGCTGCTGAACAGACTCTTGAGCTGGGATATTCTTGAGGGAATTCCGTCGGGGTTTTTGTTGCTGTAATTGATATTAATTTTTTTTGTATCTTTATTTTTAGACCCTATTGTTATTTTTGTGGAAATTGTTCGATTTGGTTGTGTAGCTTTTTATGTGTCTTACTGTTTATGACTACTTTCGTTATGTTTGTAATTATGCCAATCTTCTCGCGCTGTGAGCTGCCTCGAGCATGGTTTTAACTATGGAAAGGTGGCACCCAAATAGAATGATGATGATGTAGCACCACCAAGGAAAAACAAATACATTACCAAATATTGTTGTGCAACACAATCAGTTGCGCAAGAATCAGCTCCCATACAACAAACTTTCACTAGCACAACTGCTGCACTGGATTCCTTTTTTGTGCAGCCTTTAAACTCTGCCCTAAGGCTCTTGCACTAGGGGGCACAGAACACTGAATATGTCCCATTGTTTTTAGATGCAAGCAGAATACTACAAGATGGCTCATATTACAGTGTTGAAAAGACACTGCATTGAGTGGGAGCTAGTGTACAAAAAAATATTCCATGAGTTTGCTAGACAAGCCCACCTCACATGCAGAGAACAGTGCCTTTGGGCAAATTGCAAGCGATCCTTTGAAGGACTCTTATCATTTTAACCAGCAGGAACTGCTTTGAAAGCAGAGTTTTATCCTCTTCAATGCATTCCATTAGATTATTATTTAATTAGGAACTGGCCTGTTTGCATCTTTCTTTCTTTCTTTTTTTGTGCAAATAGAAGTTTGGTTTAATTAAGTCTATTTGGAGTACTCATTTAAGGGGGGAAAGAAAGGAAAGGAAGCAATGGAATGGGTGGAGGGGGGGAAGAGACAAAAATGACTACCTCAAAGGCTATGCAGAATCACTTTCCCACCATCATCACCAGCAGCCTGGGAGGAAGGACATTCCCCCCCCCCTTTATGGTGGCTAGCTTCATGCAGCTATGAATTATTGAATGGGGAACTGTCTCTTTCATTTAGCAATGGGATGATGGAATGGAAATGCAGGCCTCGGAAGGTTACCGTCCCTTGAGCCGCAGGGACTGTGTGTATGCAGAATGGCGTCTGGCATGCCCTTCCCAAGCCAATTCCCCACAGGAAAGGCAATGGAGGGAAGGAGAGAGGGAACGAGACAAGCTACTTACCAACAACTGCTTAGCTCTTGTTAACTGTCAATCAGAACAGGACATCTGAGACCAGGGCAAGAACGGACTGGGAAAATGTGATTGTGACGCAATGCAAAGTTTTCTGGAGTTCATCTCTATAGTTTGTTTACTGGGCGGTGGGTGGGGAAACAGCTGGTGAGGATTTCTGACCCTTTATTTGCTAGGCCCTCATAAATGCGTTCCTGCTAATCAGTGTTAACGGCCTGAAATTCACAATACCCTCCACCCTCAGATGTGCAGGGAACAGTGGCTGAGGAGAGGGTTCTCCATGTGGCAGTCCCTCCTCACAGGTATATTATTATTAATATCTGTTGATTTACAAAGTGTATAACTCTAAATCAAAGTGGTTTACAAGTATACAAAGTGGTTTACAAGAGAAGGTTAAGGGGTGATATGATAGCCATGTTCAAATATATCAAAGATGTCATATAGAGGAGGGAGAAAGGTTGTTTTCTGCTGCTCCAGAGAAGCGGACACGGGGCAATGGATTCCAACTAAACATTAGGAAGAACATCCTGACAGTGAGAGCTGTTCGGCAGTGGAATTTGCTACCAAGGAGTGTGGTGGAGTCTCCTTCTTTGGAGGTCTTTAAGCAGAGGCTTGACAGCCATCTGTCAGGAATGCTTTGATGGTGTTTCCTGCTTGGCAGGGGGTTGGACTGGGTGGCCCTTGTGGTCTCTTCCAACTCTATGATTCTATGATTCTATAATTCTACCAAAAAAATGCACAAAATTAAGATACACAATAAACAGACCCTCCAAGTATTCCTATTTTCCAGGGATAGTCCCGGTTTTACAGAATCCATCTCAGTTTCTGATTTTATCCTGGAATGTCCTGCCTTTCCTTAGTACGTCCCAATTTTCACCAGATCACCAGATAAATGTTGGAAGGTATGGTAGGACATCAGAGGGTATAGAGTTATGTGACCCATGAGCCCAGGAGATAAGTAACTATACAACCTTTAGAATACATCTGAAGGCTTGGAAACAGAACTTTTGGATACGAACTCCAAGAACCTCTCCAGGATGTATAATTTGTTGTTGGAATGGCATACAAAAGATGAGTTGGTAAAATCTGCTATGATTGATTGGGCAAAGGATGTGGGACATAACATTTTGTTTTCAGATTGGGAAAGATTGTGGAGGGAAGGTATAAAATTTACTGCTTGTAATTTATTAAAAGAAAATGTGATGAAGATGATTTATAGATGGTATTTAACACCAGTTAAATTAGCTAAGATGTATCATGGACTGAGTAATGAATGTTGGAAATGTAAGAAAGTAGAAGGTACCTTCTATCACATGTGGTGGACGTGCCCAAAGGTTAAGGACTTCTGGGAGAAGATATATAATGAGCTTAAAAGAGTGTTTAAATACACATTATCCAAGAAACCAGAGGCCTTCCTACTGGGTATCTCCAACCATGAGATACATAGAAAAGATAAAGTGTTTTTTATGTATGCCACAACGGCTGCAAGAATCTTGATCGCTAAATACTGGAAGGGTGTGGAGTTACCGACGGTAGAGGAATGGCAAATGAAGATAATTGACTTTATGGAACTCGCAGAGCTGACCGGGAAGCTTCGTGACCAGAGGGAGGAAGCGGTGCAAGAAGACTGGAAGAAATTTAAGGACTATTTGAAATATCGTGAAAGATTGGACGTTTGAGTGTAATCAGCGGAAATATAGGCATTAGCTATACAATGTTAGGTAATAGGATATAAGAAGCGAAGAGTGGATATTTATAGAAGATAATATGATATAATTAAATAAGGTGTTGTTATTGAAGGGTTAAAACTGGGAATTAGTGATAGAAATAAGAAAGGTTTTAATTAATAAGATTTACTATGAATGTGTATTAGACTGGTTAAGAAACTGCTAAAATAGATTTATTATGTACGCAGATTAGGGAACGGGGGAAGTCCTATAATAAGATTAGAAATAAGGTTATAAAAATTAGAATTTTTTTTTTCTTTTTTGTAATGTTTTTGATTGTTTTTTTGTTTTTGTTTTTGTAGTGTAGTTTTGTTGTAGTGTTTTTTGTTATCTTGTGTTTTGTAAAATCCAATAAACTTTATTAAAAAAAAAATAGAATACATCTGAAGGCAGCCCTGTATAGGGTTTTCTAATGTTTAATGGGTGGCAAATAGATAATAAAGTAAAGATTATGATTAAATAGGGTGTCCCCATTTTCAATGGATAAATGAGATTGCCGGAAAAAAATATCAACAACCTCAGATATGCTGATGATACTACCTTGATGGCAGAAAGTGAGGAGGAATTAAAGAACCTTTTTAATGAGGGTGAAAGAGGAGAGCGCAAAATATGGTCTGAAGCTCAACATCAAAAAAACTAAGATCATGGCCACTGGTCCCATCACCTCCTGGCAAATAGAAGGGGAAGAAATGGAGGCAGTGAGACATTTTACTTTTTTAGGCTCCGTGATCACTGCAGATGGTGACCGCAGTCACGAAATTAAAAGACGCCTGTTTCTTGGGAGTTAAGCAATGACAAACCTAGACAGCATCTTAAAAAGCAGAGACATCACCTTGCCGACAAAGGTCCGTATAGTTAAAGCTATGGTTTTCCCAGTAGTAATGTATGGAAGTGAGAGCTGGACCATAAAGAAGGCTGATCGCTGAAGAATTGATGCTTTTGAATTATGGTGCTGGAGGAAACTCTTGAGTCCCACGGACTGCAATAAGATCAAACCTATCCATTCTTAAAGAAATCAGCCCTGAGTGCTCACTAGAAGGACAGATCCTGAAGTTGAGGCTCCAGTACTTTGGCCACCTCATAAGAAGAGAAGACTCCTTAGAAAAGACCCTGATGTTGGGAAAGATGGAGGGCACAAGGAGAAGGGGACGACAGAGGATGAGATGGTTGGACAGTGTTCTCGAAGCTACTAACATGAGTTTGGCCAAACTGCGAGAGGCAGTGAAGGATAGGCGTGCCTGGCGTGCTCTGGTCCATGGGGTCACGAAGAGTCGGACACGACTGAACGACTGAACAACAACAACATGAACAAAACTATTTTCATCAAGCCATTAAAATAAACATCCACAAATAAAGCATGTACAATAAAAACAAGCATATTAAAACAGCATAACGATTAAAAGAGTTAAAATGGTAATTAGAAGAATTAAAAGAGGAGACTCCAGTCAGGAGAGTTTACATTTTTATTGCTTCCAGTGTATGCTGAAAAAGCACCTCTTTCCACCCTGGTCTTTGACAATTAAGGTATTTTTGTAGAAATCTCCTCTTTTGATGTATACTGTATAATCTATACTGTATTGATTTTGCTGGAATTGTTTTACTTCTTTAAAAAAAACAAAACCTGTATATAAACTGTTCTACTTCTTTCACTGGTATGATTATATTGTTGCTCCAGAAATTTATAACGAAGGCTGCGTAATACATCTTATAAATACATAAATAAAATGCAAAGGATCAAAAACAGCTTAGTGTCTTTAACCTTTGAGAATGTATGATTCTGTGGGTTTTTCTGTGTGTCTCTCTGTGTGTGTGTATTACATATCTGCCTTGATAAAGAGACTATCTAGAAACATAGCGAGAACCAATTTGCTTATGCAGCTGTTTTCTGTCGTTGGGATGGGCAGTAGTTCACCAACACGCTCTACAACATGTACCTTCCTACCTCACGGGTGGCGCTGTGGGTTAAACCACAGAGCCTAGGGCTTGCTGATCAGAAGGTTGGCGGTTCGAATCCCCGCGACAGGGTGAGCTCCCGTTGCTCGGTCCCAGCTCCTGCCCACCTAGCAGTTCGAAAGCACGTCAAAGTGCAAGTAGATAAATAGGTACCACTCCGGCGGGAAGGTAAACGGCGTTTCCGTGCGCTGCTCTGGTTCGCCAGAAGCGGCTTTGTCATGCTGGCCACATGACCCGGAAGCTGTACGCCGGCTCCCTTGGCGACTAACGCGAGATGAGCGCCGCAACCCCAGAGTCGGACATGACTGGACCTAATGGTCAAGGGTCCCTTTACCTTACCTCACCAAAACTCTCTAAATTTACTTATAATGTTGTGTTTATATCCTGCCCTTCCCCTAAGTAGGATCAGGGTAACCTGTGTGGCTTCCCACCTCCATTTTAGTCTTACAATAATCATGTGAGGTTAAGACAGAATGGCTGGGCCCAATGTCACCCAGTGAGGGCCAAACTAGGCGACACATGAAATGCATCTTTCTCTTTTAACATACACATAAAAAAATACAAACATCAACTATCAGAGGGAGGGGTGGCAATTATAAGGGTCACAGCAGTTGGACACGACTGTTTTGACCCACTGGCACCAGTGGAAGATTGCCTCCTAGGGAAAACAGCAGCTTCAATGAGTGATTTTCATTAGGGGCACAGCAGGAGAGAAAACTCCTCTCTCCACCCACTACAATCCTGGTAATACACACACCCTGTGGCTGCTATCTGCATTTTTTTTTTATGCAGGAAATGTCATAAGAAGTGGAACATAGGAAGCTTTCTTATATGGAGTCAAACCACTGATTTGGACCACTGGTTTACTCATTACTGTCTATAGTAACTGGCAGAAGCTCTCCAGGGTTTCAGACAAGAGACCCTTCCCATAGTCCTACCTGGAGATGATGATATATATATGGGGGGGGTGGTTAACGAATTCCTATGCCCCACAAATAACCCAGAGATGCATTTTAAATAAAAACACACATTCTACTCATGTAAAAACACGCTGATTCCCAGACCATCTGTGGGCCGCATTTAGAAGGCAATTGGGCCGGATCCGGCCCCCGGGGCCTTTGTTTGCTGACCCTTGATGTAGATCGAACCTGAGACCCTCTGCATGGAAAGCAGGTGCTCTACCACCGAGCAACCGCCTTACAATCTGTGCGCCTGACCTGCTTACCATCTCTTCTTATTTTCATTTTTGTTGTTGCCCTCCACAGAGTAGATTGCAGCATACATTACAACAATAGTAAATGAGCAAGCGAATCAATCAATATTTATTCACTATAACAATCTTTAAATAAATAAATAAATATTCACTATCTGAATCTATAATGTACCAAATAAGATAGCAGCAGCAGCAGATAAAACCTCAGTACTCTGAAATTAACCCAAATGCAGACTGGAGTAAACCAGACCTCTAAAATCCTCCTAAAACTAACTAAGGAGGGAATGCTAAGTGCTTTCCGGAGGCAGTTATATGAAAGGCATTTATCTACTCCTGTTCCTTTGTGAGAATACCGAAATGAACGGACAAAGCAGCCTAAGGGAGAGAGATGCAGCAGTCTCTACACATACCTCTCGCAAAGGTGTTATTGCAGATTTAAAGCCAGACTCGTTAATATGAGCCCCTTGGATAGAAAAATCAGGATTTTATTAAGGAGGTCAGATTTCCTCTATTTTATACTTGACTTAAAAACACACACACACACACACACACACACACAGGAATGGGGGGAGCTATGGGCAAAGAAGGCCAAATCGTCCATGAAGAGTAAGGATTCTCATTTTCTCCACAGTGCAGCATTTTGGGTCCCCACAGGCAATACAGAAGACATCAGAAAGTACAAAATGGGGGAGGGAAAACAAATAAGTAAATATACCTTTAATGTCACTATACCACCTGTGTGCAGTGATATTAAATGAGCCACCCCACCCCCCCATACACTCTGTGTGCTTGTCGGGAGTCAATTGCACCACTATTTTTTTCTTCCCATTCAGCAGCCCAACAGTCCACGGATAAAAACTGTTCTCTAACCTGTTGGTGAGGCTGACTATACTACTATATCTCCTGCCCGAAGGTAGGAGATTAAAGAGGTGCTGAACGGAGAGTGAGTCATCCCTGAGAATTATCCTCGCTCTCCCGAGGCAGCTGTCTTCTGCGATGTCATCTAGTGAACTCAGGGGACAGCCCATGATATCATGTGCTGTATTCACCACCCTCTGTAGGGACTTCCTGGCTGTGGCTGTCAAACCAGCGTACCGCACTGTAATACAGTATGAAAGGACACTTTCTATTGTGGACCAGTAGAAAGAGATCATCAATTTTTGTTTGACATTGTTCCTACACAAGACCCTAAGGAAATGGAGTCTCTGTTGGGCCTTCCTAACCACCTGGGTTGAAGTGATTTTCCAAGTGAGGTCTTCACTAAAGTAAACTCCCAGGAATTTGAAGGAAAGGACTCTCTCCACACAGCCCCCCCCCCGATATACAACGGGGCTAGTTCCCCTCTCTTCCTCCGAAAGTCCAACACCATCTCCTTTGTCTTACTGATATTTAGGTGCAAGTTGTTCTCTAGGAACCATGGCAAGACTTTTTGAACCTCCTCCCTATACGCTGATTCATCTCCACCTGTAATTAGACCCATTATGGTGGTATCATCTGCAAACTTAATAATTACAGTGGATGGAACGGATGAAATACAGTCATATGTATACAATATGACTGGCTTGTTTCTCTCTGGCTTGTCTCGCACTGATGTTCTCTCTGGCTTGTCTCGCGCGTTCTCCACACCGTTACAGAGAGCAGGGGCTATTTATTAGGAAGTTAAATAAACATCGTCATAACATTGTCAACAACCAATCACAACGTTGTTTCTAGGCTAGTTTCTGGGCGAGAAACTCTTAACTGATCATTAATGAGGCTAAATTGGTGCGCTTTGCCCCCAGTGCGGAGGGATCCAGGCAGCAAACCTCTGCTGGATCCTTTTACCTTCCTTGCCATGCGCGGAAGATTACCTTAAAGAAAACAGGTGCAGGAGCACCTTAAAACGTATTCCCACACATCATGTTTTAGTTCTTGTGCTCATGTGGAAAAGTTTTTTGGAAGGAGTTGGTCAATTCAGTGCCCTTATACAACATATATACCAGACTTAGGTAATATACCAATAACAAACTTAGTTGGTCTCTAAGGTGCTACTTGAAGGAATTTTTTGTCTTTGTTTTGACTATGGCAGACCAACATGGCTACCTACCTGTAATTAGATAAAATAGATTATATTTGTTTTTCCTTTCATAAAACAGATATACCAGGTAAGTTTTTTCATGTAATGCAGTTTTCAATATGTTACTCCACCAAAATGAGGTGAATTTCAGTCATTGTTTTCAATCTTTAGGCAATCGATAGATGTGCAGCAATAAGAAGGCAATTCAATGTATCTTTTGATTTTATATTTTTAGCCTCTCCTTCAAAAAAAGTTAATTTATGTTGTAAGCCGCCCAGAGTGGCTGGGGAAACCCAGCCAGATGGTTGCGGTGTACATAATAAAATTATTATTATTATTATTCATGTTCACCTCAGGCACTAAGTCTCTTCAATTATTATCATTGGCATAGGGTAGGGTATAAAATCCACTGCACAAAAATCCAAAGGCTGTGTCTTGCTCTGAATACAGAGTTTTATAGAAACAATAATCATTTAACATACAGGAAAACTAAATCTTTATAAGTTTTTTTTTTTTTTTTTTTTTTTAGCTGCAAATGTATTTATAATATCACCATGACAGAGTTTGGAAGCTAACATATGTTCTGTACTGATGATGCTTAAGTTGGTTAGTCACTGTTTACTTACTGAGCTTCGGAGATGTGTTTTTATCAGTTTTAGTTTGCTAAAACTCCTTTCATTTGAGGCAACTGATACTGGCATTGTAAGAAAGATTCTCAAAACTGTTGGCACTTGGGTCTCCTCAGCACAAAGATATAAATATCATCAGCATCAGCATCATAATGGAAACTGTGAGAATGATCAGGCACATACCAGAGAGTAAGTTGTATTGAATTCAGTTGGACTTACTTCTGGGTAAAAATGGGTTAAAAAAAGGTTACTATTTGTTATTTTATGCCTAGTCTTCTATGTTGAAGAGATGCTTAAGAAAAGGTTACTTAATATCTAAGAAACTTCCACTATTGAAGAAGTGTTTGTTTTGTCTATTTGAAGAGATATTTATTTCAGATAACTGAAGAAATGTTTATTTTGTATATTATGAAGAAATTTATATTTCAGGTATTGCCTAAGGTTTTTTAGGCACAGATTATGTTTATAACAACGTAAATGCAGAATGTGTATGTTTGATTATGCAGGACACTTTAGTCATGGCCTTTGATGGTTCTTTGAATATTTCTATGTCTGAATCAAAGAATATTTACTTTCTTTATTGTGTATAAAACAAAAAACAAAAAAGAAAGTGGAAATGTGGGAATACTTTTTAAGGTGCTGCTTGTTTATGTTTACTTTAAGGTAACCTTCCGCGCTAGGAAGGAAGGGCAAGGGATCCGGCAGAGAGTTTGCTGCATGGATCCCTCCGCGTTTGGGCAAAGCGCGCCAATTTAGCCAATGTAACAGTCAGTTGATAGTTTCCCGCCCAGAAAATAGCTTAGAGATAAAGTTGTGATGATTTCTTAATAAATAGCCTCCGTTCTCTGTAGCGTGTGTGGAAAACGCGCGAGACAAGCCAGAGAGAACATCAGTGCGAGACAAGCCAGAGAGAAACTGAAAGCAAAACCAGCCGCACAGGGCAGTTGAGAGCTTCTTCACCATTGACTGCAGTCTCTTAGTTTTTATTTCTTTTATTTCAAAAGCTTTTATTTGGCCTTCTAAGTTTTGGCCACTACCTAGCTTAGCCTATCTTTCCATCCGGAGACCTCCGGAATCTCCGGAACCTTCAGATACCTTCAGAAACCTTTGGAAACCTTCAGAACTCACGACAACTACCTTCAGGTTCATAGCCAGCAGACCCTTTCACGACGCAGTGGGAGCAGGAACTCCGGGATTACTGGTCGTCCCAGATGCTGGCTATCCCCACACTGATGGGTGTTTCTAAGCCCTATATCAATGGTCACATCGGATGACAACTGGTAGCAAATGATCTGTACGGAAGTGCTACCACAGTTATATAGCAACTGCTATGACTGTGGGTTCACCAAAATTTCCTACAGCAATTACATGGAAGTGTGAATGGGAGGTCCCCATTATCCATGTATAAACATGCGTCTGAAAGAAGTGATGCAGTCACAAATATGGTCCCAAGCTATCTACTTCTCTCCATTCCTGGCAGTAAGCTATTCTGACCCATCAAGCATTACAGGCTTTGTCTCAGTATTAAAACAATGAAGTCATTGGATGCACTGACTAAAAAAAATAAACCGCTTACTAGGTAGAACATTGGGAGATCTCATAGACAGTGACCTTGTGTGTCTCAAAGCAGAGCCCCAAAATGGCCATGGTCAAAGATAGCAAAGAAGTGTAACTGAGCTCTCCACTCTTTCACAACTGAAGTCTTCACTGATGTGATGAAGGGGCAACATACCTGTTTCACTCAAAATCCTACCAGGAGAGGAAAATCTCTCTCCCTACACAGTTCATCATTATTAATCTCCCGTATGACCTGGCCACTATTTGCCTAACACTGTCTCTTGCCCCACGTAATGTTGGTCCTCTGCTACCTGCCCTACCAGTTCCAATAGGCACCAGCCACCAATAGTGCAAGAAGCTTGTATGGCTTCTATCCTTATCCATATCACTATGTTTTATTGCACCTGTATATTGTTGTATACTGCCTTGATATTTTATTGTAAATAAATTAAACTACCCTTCTTCTGAAAAGTCTGTGTGCACCAGAGGACTCAGGGGAGTGAAAGTGATATTTCTTCACTTTGCAATGAGCTTTGTACTGTAGCAGGTAGAAGTGCTGTCCAGCTTTCATTCTAATTATCTGCACACGCCAAAGGGAAGGGGTGAAAGGGAGGGATTAGACCAGGGGTAGGCAACTTAAGGCCCGGGGGCCAGATGCAGCCCAATCACCTTCTAAATCTGGCCCCCGGACGGTCCGGGAATCAGCGTGTTTTTACATGAGTAGAATGTGTCCTTTTATTTAAAATGCATCTCTTGGTTATTTGTGGGGCCTGCCTGGTATTTTTACAAGAGTAGAATGTGTGCTTTTATTTAAAATGCATCTCTGGGTTATTTGTGAGGCATAGGAATTCGTTAAAAAAAATTCCAAAATATAGTCTGGCCCACCACATGGTCTGAGGGACGATGGACCGGTCCACAACTGAAAAAGGTTGCTGACCCCTGGATTAGTCTCTGTTGCCTAGCACAAAGACATCACTACAGCTACCAAGTTCCCCCACCCCCCAAATCTGAAGACAATCTGGGCTGCAGGAAGGCAGATATATTTCTGCTCAAGCTAGGAGCAGGGACATTGGCCAGTGGTGAATAGGTGGTTATCACTGGCAACAAGATCTGCAGAACCCTGCCTATAGTTCCCTTCTGGAGAACAAAAATAAACAGTAGGCAGACCATAGATGCATATAATGGATCCTACTGATGGTTTCCTGGTAATTCTTATCATTGTATCCTCTAATTCCACCCACCTACCCCACTCTCACAACTGCAGAACCATGAAATAAAAACTTCAGTGAGCTTTAAACCACAACTCCAATACTGTTTTTCTTGGAGAAGACAATCAATGGATGGACGGATTGATTTTATTTCTATGCCATTTTTCATTCAAATGAATCCCAAAGCCAATTACAAACAATAAATAACAACATGATAGAGCATAATAGAACATAACAAATACAGCATAAATCATATAGAATAATTAACAAATCATCAGAGAAACAATTACAAAACACAGTTAACAAAACAACAGCTAAAAAATAAATATCACAATTAAAGCAAAAGTCATATCTTATTATTAACAAATCAATAACAACATGAATAGCAAAATTCAGATACCATTAGTGATATAAATGGAAATAGGGATAAAATTAAAATAAAACGAAATAGGTCCCCAACTTGCATTTTAATCATACAAAGAACTCACACCTGATGGAAGAGAAAAGGAGCTGAGAGTTAGTGCAATCCTTCCCATAGTAGTTTGCCATTTTTATGTATTATTTATACTGTGCCGTCAATGTGCACTGTATTTTCCGAAAAACAAGAAGCCAGCTCCCTACCTCAAAAATACCTACACTGTTATCTTACAGGGAATACATCAGAGGAAGGAGTGAGAAATGGAAGCAGGGAGTTAAGGAAGGTGAAGAGAGCCACCATGTAGGCCGATCCAGACACTAAAGGATAGCATGGAAGAATAGTTGCTTAAGGAAGGAGACCTCCAATATGGTACAGAGAAGCGAAGATCACAAACAGGGATGCAAAGGAATATAAGAGTAGATAAATTGGAGTGGGTGTGTATTCAGGTCATGGATATGTCTGAATGGGGGCATGGCTCACTGGTAGAGCATTTGCTTTGCATTCAGAAGGTCCCAGGTTCAATCCCTGACATATTCAGGTAGGATTAGGAGATACATCCTGTCTAAAACCCTGCAGAGCTGCTACTGGTCAATGTAGTTAATGCTAAGCTAACTGGACCAAAGAACCAAATTATCAGGCAGCTTCCTATGTTCCCCAATGAGCTTGGAATGAGCACAGGGATTTCAGGAGGGGCTTCATGAAGTGGCAAGACACATACTGTTTTGGCAGCACAGCTCCAGATAGAGGCAAAGGGACCGGGGGTGGGGGGCAGAGAACAGCATGACGCGGAAGTCAAAGCAAGATACAGTATGGTTAGGGCATAGGCCAGAGTTTCTGCCAGTAAGGGGTGGGCGGGGTGAAGAAGGGGCATATTTCTACAACATTATAAAGGGAGAAGCAACATGACTTACTTACAGAAGGATCACGTGAAGCAAAACCATGTCTTGCCACCCACCACCTTATTCCTATTCTTGGGAGCACAATCTCCCCACCTAATTAATAATTTTAAAAAAGAGGGTGCAGCCTTCCTCCAGTTTGAATAAAGGTAAAGGTAAAGGGACCCCTGACCATTAGGTCCAGTCGTGTCTGACTCTGGGGTTGCGGCGCTCATTTCGCTTTACTGGCCGAGGGAGCCGGCATACAGCTTCCGGGTCATGTGGCCAGCATGACAAAGCTGCTTCTGGTGAACCAGAGCAGCGCACGGAAACACCGTTTACCTTCCCGCCGGAGCGGTACCTATTTATCTACTTGCACTTTGACGTGCTTTTGAACTGCTAGGTTGGCAGGAGCAGAGACTGAGCAACGGGTGCTCACCCCATCGTGGGGATTCAAACCACCGACCTTCTGATTGACAAGCCCTAGGCTCTGTGGTTTAAACCCACAGTGCCACCCGCATTGAGTACTGACTTCAATTCACAGTAGGTGAAAAGGAAATTTTGGAGGCTAAAAATTCTATTGCCTCTGCCAAGAATGGACATGGATAACTGCTCATTTCCTAACACTTTAAGTCTCTGCTGCCTCAATCATTCCAAGAACAAATCCAAAACCAGCCATTAATAAATAAACTCTGGGAAATGAAAGCAGAATGGGGGTGGGAGGGAGATGAACAGGGGAAGGATAACTGTAAACAGCATATAACATTTACCTAGCAAGAGAATGCTTCTTATACACACACAATGTTTTTGTTTTGTTTTGTTTTAAATTGGGCAGATTGTGGTTAGTATTAGTAATTCACAAACCTTTAACTGGGCTGTGGAAAGAAAGAAGCCATTGATCTCGGCACAGCAGGCATGAAATTAACCAACACAGGCTAGCCTTCACCAAGACGGCGCCTTTCAAAACAAACAATAGGACTGCTGAACTGTGCATGAAATACAAGCAAGACTCAGGGTGCTCTCTCCCTCCTGCCGCATTGTTCCGATCATGACAACCCGCAAGGAAATGCCGTCTACAAACGTATAATGTCTCACAACAGGTTAATGGTTTGAACTCAGACTCTTGAGCTCTACAATGAGCAAATAACTATTGACAGTGTAAGAATTTGCAACAGGAAGGCAGTTTTATGGAATTGGTCCACTGAGCCATTTAGTGCAGTACTGCCAACACTAATTGGTAATGGCTCTCCAGGTCATCAAAGGGGAGACTATCCCAACCCTACCTGGAGAGGCTGGGGATTGAATCTGAGACATTTTGCAATAAAAGCATGTGCTCTGCCTTAGAGCCAGTACAGTGCCTGACCCCCACCCCGTGCTATTCAACATGTGTATGAAGCCACTGAGAGTAGTCATAATGGGTTTTGAGCAAGGTGTCATGATACTCTGCTCTATATCTCTACTACATCTGAGTCATGAAAGGCTGTGCAAGCCCTGGACTGGTGCCTGGATACAGAGGTGGACTGAATGAGGGTCAATAAACTAAGCATGAATCCTTGAGATACAAAGGCTTTGGGTGAGGAGTCACCTGCCTGTTCTCTCTAAAGGAGCAGGTATGTAGTTTGGGGTTATTCCTTGATCCATCTTTGTCACTAGAGGTCCAAGTGACCTCTAAACAAGATTATTTTTCACCAGCTCCATTTGGTGCACCAGCTGCAATGGTTCCTGGACCACAACACCCTGACCACAGTAGTTCATGTATTGGTAACTTCAAGGCTGGATTACTGTAACATGCTTTCTGTGGGGCTGCCCTTGTATCTGGTCCAGAAGCTCCAACTAGTGAAAAATGCAGCAGCCAGGCTGCTCATAGGAGCAGATTCCTAACAACATGATACTCCACGGCCGAGAGAACTCCACTGGCTGCTGATTTGCAACTGGACCAGGTTCAAGACCATAGCTGTCAACCTTCCTTTTTCTTGCATTGGGAAACGGCCATAGCTGTCAACCTTCCCTTTTTTGCAGTGGGGAACGGCGCTGGAATAAGGGAATTTCCCGCAAAAAGGGAAAGTAGACAGCTATGTATCAAGACACTTGTGGTAATTCACAAAAGCCCTAAACAACTTGAGTCCAAAGTACCTTAGGGACCATCTGATTCCCTGTGCTCTACCTCAATCATGGAAATTCTCTGATGGGGCACTTCCGCTGGACCCCATGACTCTGTGGTTTGGCTGAAATATCTTTTGAGATAAATCATGGACACCGCCTTCTACACAATCCTTTTTCGGTACAGCCAACTCAGACAGGTGCTTATCAAGTCTCCCCCTCTACCTTAATGAGCCTTGAGTTCCAGAGCTGGCCTGAGACATTCTTCTGCCTGAGGCAGGCAAGATGGCACCTCACACACTTAAAATATACAGAAGTCAACCCAGTGACAGCTGAATCATTTCAACACTGGTGACAGGAAAGTGTCCCCCACCACAACTGAGGGTAGCAGATAGCCTAGGGGATACAGAATAGGCTGTGTGACACACAAATTTATCCTCCAACATACTCTCTGTCTTTTAAATTGCCCCCAGCATATGCTGCTTGAGGCAGCCATCTCATTCTACTTAACGGTAGAGCCAGCCATATTAACTTATTTATCCTAATGATTTGTGCTTGCTCATTCACCCAACTTTAGGACTTGTCAGGAGCTGAGATGCTTTGTGGCCAACACAAAGTTCTTAAGTAAGGCAGTTGTCATTCTGTGCCTACTGAAAAGTCAAGACAATACAGCTAAATCTGGAAATGGAGGGGGGAGTTTATTCAAGAAAGTGAGATATAATCAAGCATGCTTGAATTTTTTTTTTTAAATGCAACTAGAGCAAGCATGTGGCACCTTTGGTCCTCCAAATGTTGCTTAACAACACCCGCCATCCCCAGCAAGCATGGCCAACGGCAAGGGATGATGGGATTTATAGTTCTGCAACGCCTGAGAGCCAAGGGTTCCCCACACCCTGAACTAAAGCATAATTCTAGATTAGTAGGAGTTAACCTATTTTAGGCAGCTCCCTTCATTCAGCCAGAAAACAATCATATGTTGGTAGAGTTACAGGTAGAAAGAGCCTTGCTTGATCAAACAAAAGGCCCATTTATTCAAGCATCCTGTTCTTACAACGGCCGGTCAGATGCTTCAGTGGTGAGTGAAGAAGCAGGACATGAGAACAACACTCCCTAGCAACTGGCATTCAGAGGCATATTGTCACTTACTGGAAACAGCTCATAATTATGACAAGCAGCCACAGATTTATCCATAAGGTCTTTCAGCCATTCAGGTTGGTGTCCATCATTATATCTTGTGGCAAAGGCAGCTTGTGCGCCAGCAGAGACATTTAGGATCTAAGGATTAGGAAGGCTTGGGTGGAGAACCTCAGGGCCTGCCCAACCCTCCCTCTTTCCAGGTCATGCCCCCTTCTACCAAGAATGTGCAAACACACACAAGCCCGGCATCCTTCTTGAGTGCTTGTGCCTGACTGACAAACATCATTGAACTGTGACAATGCCTCTTTGCTTATGTGGATGGAAGATTGAGAGATACATAGGGTTGTGGCATATATAAACTCCTGGTTTTTGTAATTGAAGGAATGCAGTTGTACAAAGTTAAGACTTGCATCCACAGCTCCATCCACTTTTATCTCTCATCCCACCCACCACTAGCATGCTGCTGCCCTCAGGAGGTTTCCCACAAGGGAATGGGACTCTCTCAGGCTGAAAAAAAATCCCCCACCCCTGACATAGAGACTGGCTTCTTTGTCATCTGTAGAATGCAAAAAAATTGCTGGCAGGTGATAAAATATATCACATAGGAAAATGAATCCCTGATGTTGTGCATTGCATTAGGTCCTGTAATAGTGCTTGCAGAATAAACTTGGGGCAACTGGGTCTGCCAAAGGATATGCAACTCAGGATTACACTTCATGTAACTGGTGAAATAAAGTTAGGAGTAGGTCCTGACAATAAAACACCCGGTTTCAGTGACGTTCAAAGAAACCAAAACAACTCAGGCCTAGTGATCACGGCAACTCTTCCCAGTAGGTTTTGCCCCAACGTTGCAGTTGTGAGGACTGAAGGTCCTGCAGGGGTCAGCAAACTTTTTCAGCAAGGGGCCAGTCCACTGTCAATTAGACTTTGTGGGGGGCTGGACTATATTTTTTTTGGGGGGGGGGAATGAACGAATTCCTATGCCCCAGAAATAACCCAGAGATGCATTCTAAATAAAAGGACACATTCTACTCATGTAAAAACACGTTGATTCCTGGACCGTCCACAGGGCCAGATTTAGAAGGCGATTGGGCCTGATCCGGCCCCCAGGCCTTAGTTTGCCTACCCATGGTCCTGACCTTCAACTGCTCTTTAAGACTCCTCTCCCGGTTCCTTCCCCAGAAGCCTAAGGCTCCTTTGTCTTATCTCTCATTGCTCTCTCCTCATTCCTCTCCATGTTCTAGGAGACTAGGGGGAAGGAAAGCTGGTCGCAGCAGTGGGGAAACTCCCTGGATTCTTCAGCAGCCTGCCTTCACTCTGCCTCTTCACACACACACACACACACACACACACCACTTCTGCCTCTGATTCTGGACTTCTCTCTGCCACAGCCTCTTCCTGCTCACTAAACCCTGTTGTCTCTTCAATCTCTGACACCTCGTCCTCCCAGTCTGCTCCCTCTTCTCCCTCTGACATCTCATTGTAATCCCACTACCAATCCCATGGCTCTGAGCCTTCTTCCCTTGTGGGTTCCCCTTGTGGGTTCCCCTCTGCATCCAGCCAGTGCATGGCATCAGCCCTGTCTTTTTTGTAAAGGTAAAGGGAACCCTAACCATTAGGTCCAGCCACGTCCAACTCTGGGGTTGTGGTGCTCATCTCGCTTTATTGGCCAAGGGAGCCGGCATACAGCTTCTGGGTCATGTGGCCAGCATGACTAAGCCGCTTCTGGTGAACCAGAGCTGCGCACAGAAACACTGTTTACCTTCCCACCGGAGTGGTACCTATTTATATACTTGCACTTTGACGTGCTTTTGAACTGCTAGGTGGGCAGGAGCTGGGACCGAGCAACGGGAGCTTAACCCACAGCACCACCCACTGTTTGTAGTGATCTGTACAAAAGCTCTGGTATAAAAAAAAATTGTAGGAGGTTTTCTGGCCTAGCAGAAGGTGACAATGTGAATTGCACAAGCAACATGTCAACAAAAAAACAAGGTACAGCCTCTAAACCTGAATCAAATGGTCCAGGTACAACAAAGGTTTAGATTGGTTAATGCAGTGCTGTATAACTTCAAGCAAGATATTTCTGTACATTTCCCATTGCACATGTTAGATAAATGTTAAATGCAAAGCAGCAGCTTGTGGGTGGATGGATAATTTAATATTCCACATTTGTCACGTGCATCACATGAGCTGGGCAGGACAAGCAGAAGCCCCATACAGAATGATCTCGTAAATCATCACAGCTGCACTGTCCAGAATACAATTATTAAAAAATGAAAGTTCCTCAATAAGATGTCCTCTTCTCTCCACTAAACTCACACAATTTAATCCCAGACCAAAATATACTCAGCGTAACATTAAAAGAAAGCGGAGCCAAATTTGCATAGCCCTTAAAATAAATACCCATGTTGTAAAGATACCTTCAGCAGCTATGGAGCTGCAATATATATTCAATGCAGCTTACGGCACAATATGAAAAACAAAGCGACCATAAAAAGCCCATTAAAAAAAACAAATGCTTGTCAAAATATCATGCCAAAGATTATCAGAGAAGGGGAAAGACAACCTCTCTACACACACTCCAGCACAACAGTTCCACAGTCTCATTTCCCAGCCTAACACACCTCAGGTTACGGAGGTAGGGCTGTAGGAGATGAGAATATGAATCAATATTTTTATTTAGCAAACTGCATGTTACACAGCAATAAACACAACATTTGGCACTCCACAGACACAGTGGGAAGCCCCCAGGAAATCAGGCTCAGTGGAGCACATACTCAATAAAAAGTTTGCTTATTGTTATTATTTAAATGCATTCATAGTTTTATTCACACTTTTGTACACCACCCTAGATTCTTCTGCTGCAGGGTAGTTAACATTTTGAGTGAGGGGTGGGGAAGCTGGGAAACTTCAGGGATTGTTTGATAACAATTCCTAACTGTTCCTATCTTGGCCGAGGCTGATGGGAGCTCAGTAGCAACTGGATGTTACTGGTTCCTCATCCTCATTTTAGAGACATAGAACCATAGAATTTCAGAGTTGGAAAGGACCCTGAGAATCATCTAGGCCAACCCCCTGCAATGCAGGAATGGGCAGCTGTCCCATATGGGGATCAGACCTGCAACCTTGGCATTATCAGCACCACACTCTAACCAACCGAGCTACCCACACCACAGCAAAAGATCGAGGGAACAACCTTAGATTTCTATCTGACATCCATATTTCTTGGGTAACTAGGCGCGGAAAGAAATAACACGAATTCATGCCCATGGTGACATCGAACGTTGCTGAGTTTGGCCTTCCCGACACCGTTGTCATCCAGCTCGGTGAAAAGGCATCAACCTCACTTGGAATATAATAGAGAACTTTGAGAGACTCCTGGATTTATAGCCACATATAATCATTGTTTTGTCACATTTGCTGAAAGGCAGCACTGGCACAACAGTCCAGACCCAGCCAGGCATCAACCAGGACAGGAAGAAGTCCAACTACGCAGTAGAATGAAAGCGGCGTGCCTGAGAGAATGGGTGATACAGCACCCTAGCATCACATTCGACCAGGAGGCCTTGTATTGGTTTGATGGAGTACACATGTCAGAAGCGGGCAATGAAATCTGACTAAGTGACATACTGGAGGGGCATCAAGTGTTGGTTGCAGATATGAAGGGCTTTGTGGCAAGCTGTTTCAGCTCAGTTGGTGGTTAGGCATTGGGTAAGCCTAGGTTTTGGCCCAAGGGAAGGTTGTAGCCTCTGTCTGTGCCTCCTGGGTAAAGGGTATCCTGTTAAAAAGATCTGGGTGGCTTTTGTCCGACACCCAGGTGGGTGCTAGGCCATATCACTTCTCCAATGGGGACTCTACGGGGGGTACCCCTATTTGATGTAGGTCTTATAGCACACCCACACACCCACCAAACAAGATGTGATTTACTCTCAAATGCAATTCCAGCATCCAGCTGGAGTGTAATAGTTCTGGCTTTACCCAATGACTATGGCAAACCATTCTCTTCTGTAACCAATGAAGCTATGACTTAGTTGAATTCATAAATCAATACCCTGCTGTCCTTTCTGGTCATTCACTTCCCAGGGAACTGCAGGATCATGGGGTCTTGGCACGCAAATCCACTCACCTTCTATGGTGGTTGGTGCTGCAGCCAGGCTACGGGCCATGCCAGTGATCCAGCCGCTGGCAGGCCAGATCACACAGCTGCTGGCAATTGGCCAATGCCGGTAGGCTTGGGACGGGCATTCCCCTGTAAGCAGATCCAACTGACCAATGAGCAGTGCTTGGGCTAGCTCTGGGGGGAGGAATATATTGTGGCCTGTCTGCCGCTCTTCCACTGACTTTTCGTTGGACAAATAAATAAATCTTCAAAATATGCAATCAATTGCAAACCCATGTTTGTGCCACACGTACATTATGGTTTTACCTTTATGTATAACAGAGGAATGTGTGAAATGACCCATAGTGTACAGCAGCTCAGAAATTCCAGCATTTAGTTTTAATGCTGAGACTTAAATTTCTGACCAATTTCTGACCTAACTGGGGGTGGGGGTGGGGTGGGGCACCACTGCTGGTGGCGTCTCACAAAAAGGGAGGTAAGGAAAATGTGAGAATTGTTAAAGAAAGGTTCGCAACTGTTTCAGAGCAGCTGCCAATCTACAATGAAATGCAAAAATCCTAGAGAAACCTTCTGAAGGACACATGAGGCAAACCCTGGTGAGTACATGGAAGAAAGCCTTTGAATATCAAACAGATGCCACAAGAATACATGGGTTTCACACTCGTTTACAGTGAGGAGCCACATTTGCACTACATGTGACAGTTTATTACACTGGATCATTGTGACTTTTCAGAATTCTTGGTCTGGTTTGCAGGGTGGAAAGGGGAACAAAGCTGCAAGGACCTGAAAGTGAACAATCCACAGGGAAAAGGCAGGCCTATAAAGCATATGAATGTTACAAAGAAAATAAAGCGAGTGAGATACTGCAGAAATTACAGCCACCCAGTGAGCAAGTGAAAGAAACAGACTGTTCCCAGCTTAGCCAAGCCACTATTATTATTACCAACACAGCTGTTCCAAAGCCTGTCTGTTTCCATAACTCAAGCAAACAGACCCAGAAATCTTCATAACAAACAACAGAAAAATACGAACACCAAGTGTGTGGCATAAGCAGCAATAAGTCTTTCTGCCAGCAACAAAGAAGAAGAATACCCGGAGCTCAAGACCATTTCATTCCTATCGCTGGCAGTGTTTATTACTTTTAGGAGACAACCTTGCTAAACCTGCCTGTTCTCACTGCTAATGACCTCCTTGAAATTGCAGAATGCCTCCAGTAGGGCTGGGTGATGACTGGTTTTCAACATCACAATATATCACCAGCTAAACATTGAGATATATCGATATATCACGATGTCTGAAATAAGGATGGAACTATGCAGAGGTGAACAGCAGGGCTGGGCAATATCTGTTTTTCAGCATCATGATATATCACCAGCTAAATGTCATGATATACTGATGTATCACTGTGTCTCAAATATGGATGGAGCTATATAAAGGTATTGGCTGGCTTCATGGTTTTTCCTGAATCTGTTTTTCCTGTGATTTTTGCTGACACCTGCTTTTGTGATTCACTGCCCCCTGCATGAGACATGGGAGAACAGAGCCTGCACAATTAAAAGGGGCCACAGGAATCAAGAGAAGCACAATTCCCCCCACATTGTGATTTTTGCATAGCTAGCACACACACACACACACAAACACATTATGATTCACAATATATTGCTAGGTCTAAAATTACGAAACCAATATCACAAAACCAGTATCTGTGAACTGCCTTGAGACCTCCGGGTATATGGCAGTACAGTGGAACCTCCGGATACGAATTAAATTCGTTCCGGCGGTCTGTCCGCAACCTGAAAAGTCTGTAGGCAGAGGTGCCCCTTCTGCGCATGCAGTGAAACCCAAAAGTATATACTTCTGGTTTGCTGTGTTCGTAACCCAAAAGTTATATATCCAGAGCAGTACGTAACTAGAGGGTCCACTGTATAATGGCACCTCAGGTTACAAATGCTTCAGGTTACAAACACTGGGTTACAAACTCTGCTAACCCAGATGTAGTACCTCGGGTTGCGAACTTTGCCCCAGAATGAGAACGGAAATCGTGCGCTGGCGGCATGGCGGCAGCAGGAGGCCCCATTAGCGAAAGCGCGCCTTGGGTTAAGAACGGTATCGGGTTAAGAATGGACCTCTGGAATTAAGTTTGTAACCCGAGGTACCACTGTATATAAATTCTTGTTGTTGTTGTTGTTGTTGCTATGGTCTTCAAAGTGGTTTGGGGTGATATGCTAATATATTGCCCAGCCCTAGCCCCCAGCTCTATTTTGCAGCACTCAAAAGGTCCCAGGCTCAATTCCTGGGCCAGGTAGCAGTCATGGTGGCTGGTGCCCACAGGAACTGGTGGGGCTGAAGGCAGATGATAAGCTGAGCCAATGAATTCCAGCTTTGTCCCTATCCACAGCGGGTAACATTGAGACTGGGAAGGAGGAAGCTGGCAGGCAAGACAGCTTTCTGGACTGACTGTCTGTAAGTAAGAAGGCAGACTGATAATGGGGCTGTCTGAGGACAGACGGAGCCTCATTCACTCTAATGGACAAGGCTCCACTGACGTGCAGGTAAAGGGACCATTATTATAACACTAGAAACATGTTGCCATCAGAGTAGACAACACTGGGCAACAGCAGACAAATAGTATGATGCAGTATAGGGTTGTTTTTTATGTTCCTAAAACACATTCATTCACTCAGAAAATTTGGGGTGGGAAGTGTCTGGATCAAAAATGTCTGAAGGTGGGCAGCATTAAAATGTGGGGTTTCAAGACACAACCAGCTGCAATTATATCTGAGAAGCAATTCTTGACTGTCTCCAATTGCCTCTTTTGTTAAAACCATTTCCTTTTGCAAGCTGAAGCTACAGGATCAAACTATATATCTATGCACAGTCGTATGCAAGAGGTGGCTCTTAGCTGTACTCACTTAACAAAGAGAAATACACTGCTCATAGAAACGTTTACCTTCAGCCCACACAAGCCTATCATCATTTTGGTTATTCTTGTAAATCACTGGCATTTCAACTGTGCACACGCACAAACGTGCATCTATCTCAAAAGGAGATTAGAAAGACTTAAGAGAAGCAGCACAGACTGTAAAACTATTTCTGTTCTTCTGAAGCAATGAGGGTGTCAGACTACACAAGGAGATATTATTGGTTTACAGATCTGTGTCATTATAACATATAAAGTCCTTGGTATAATGTTTCTCTATCCACCCCCAAAGAAATCCATTTGTGATATACCTTCCATGTTGCTATGCATAGAAAGCATGGCAAAGAAGTCCAAAGTCAGGGCCAGACGGTCTGAGAGTGGCTCTGCTAAAGCTAAGCAGGTGCAGACAACATCAGCAATCTGGACAGAAGACCACTGGGAATTCTGTGTAAGATCAGAATATATAATAAGTATTACTCCCCCGATGTCAATGGGGCCATCAACTCAGAGGAGAGAGACACCAAAATGTCCATGACTCCTAAGTTCAAATAAATCTAGGTGATTAAGAAAATAAATCAACCCACAATCTGTAAAGGAAGTCAAAAAGAGGCAGGGATAGTTTAGCATTATGTGACTCAAGAGAAAATCCCTTCCTCAAACCACGGATATACAGGCACAGCCAGGGCACAAGGAAAAGTCATTCTCTCAGTAGTGGGCAGGGTCTGTAACTCATGCTTTGCATGAAAAAGCGCTGGTATTTCATTCTTGGCATCTCTAGGGACCACTAGGTTGTTGTCAGTGGACTAGGGGGACTAGACTAGTCCCTTAAATGTTCCCAGTAAATTAGAAATAAATTAGAAGCTTGAGAAGCTTCTGTCCAGCTTAGGGAGGAAGGTGTGTGGTGTCGCAATGTCCCCACCAATCACCCACACAAGCTGGTGCTTCTGGCCCTAACTGTTCCCCTACAACAAACCAACCAACCAACCAACCAACAAACAAAATCATCACACACCACTGTTAGGGACACCTTAAAAAGACTCCTGTCTGAAACAATGGAAAGCAACTGCCAGCCAGTGTGGACCAGGAGGACCCAATGTGGTGCCTTCCAGATGTTGCTGGATTACATTTCCCATCTTTCTCAAACTTTGACCTTGCTGGCTAGGGATGATGTGAGCTGGGGTCCAGCAACATCTGGAGAGCTACAGGCTAGCTGTTCCTGGTGTAGGCAAGACTAATTAGCACATGGATGTGGAATCTCCAGCTCCCATAAGCCCCTGCTAGCTTGGCCAATAGTCAAGGACAATGGAAAGTGCAATCCAAAAACATCTAGAGAGGAGAGCTACAGCTTCTCCTTGCCTGGATTAGGGGAACCAAACATCTGATGTGGGATAAGGCAGCTTCCTATTTTCACACCATACCTGTTTACCATCTCCTTAATCGTAACTGTGATATTGAGAAGATGGCACAGAAAGGCAACAAGAAACTACAGTTACTGAATTGATCCCACAGTTCCTGTGACTGAACCACAGTGCCATTTCATGGCCTATATGATATATGGTGTGAAAAGAACCTGTTCATGGACAGTTCGATTACCCCAGAGAAAATAGAGACTCTCTTTAAAAACCTAAAACCACGTAAAGCCCTAGGCCCAGATGGTTTCACAACAGAATTCTACAATAAATTAAAATAAGTCCTGATCCCCACATGACCCATCTGTTTAATGACATCATAAAATGGGCTCCCATTCCCCAAACTTGGTCCTTCTCCAAGATAATATCTATTCCAAAGCCATTCAATAACAGCCATATGGTAGAAGCTTACCACCAATCTCATAGATAAATCAAGATTACAAAATATTCAAATTGATCCTGGCCAACAGCCTGAAATGCTTCCTACACAAATTAATAAGCCCAGACCAAGCTGGCCTTGTCCCTGGCCATAATATAACATACCTCATTAGGAAGCTACTAAATTGTAAAGAACACAGCAAAACAACAAAATTCCCACTAACGGTCACATCTCTAGATATCCTTTAAAGCCTTTGATTGTCTAGAATGCAAATCCTTAATAGAAGTACTAATCAGAATGAAATTTGGCCCAAACTTCCTACAAATCCTGAAAGACATTTACTCTAAGGCATCAGTGAAAATCAGCATCAACAACCTAGATGCCAACAATATAGAATTTCAAAGAGGCACAAAACAAGGATGTCCACTCTCCCCCTTTCTATTCATCTTGGCCCTCGAACCCTTGGCAATCCAACTCCAAATAACCCCTGAAATCACAGAGGTGGAAATAAAAAGCAACACCCACAAACTTGGGCTCTATACAGACAACCTGGTGGTCACAACACCAGACCCCATAAACACAACAACATTAACCAAAGAACTAAACACCTTTGCAATGTTATCAGGCCTATAAGTAAACTTCGCAAAATCCAAGGCTATGTACCTCAACACATCACCCCATACCCAGGAAGAATATACTAACATCACAAAAAAACTGTGCTGCACCGACTTTGGATATCTAGGGCAGTGTTTTTCAACCTTTTTTGGGCAAAGGCACACTTGTTTCATGAAAAAAATCACGAGGCACACCACCATTAGAAAATGTTAAAAAAATTAACTCTGTGCCTATATTGACTATATATAAAGTAATTCTCTTGATTTTTTTCAATTTTTCCCACGGCACACCAGGCAACATCTCGCGGCACACTAGTGTGCCGCGGAACAGTGGTTGAAAAACACTGATCTAGGGGTACAAATAACTAGAAACCTCAATGAACTACTTCAAAACTACTACCCCCTCTGGCGGAAAATCAACAAAGACCTGAAGAGATGGAGTAAAACCAATATGATCCTCTCAGATAAAATAAAGGTTAAAAAGGTAAAGGTAAAGGACCCCTGAAAGGTTAAGTCCAGTCAAAGGCGAGTATGGGGTGCAGAGCTCATCTCGCTTTTCAGGCTGAGACAGCCTGTGTTTGTCCACAGACAGCTTTCCAGGTCATGTGGCCAGTATGACTAAACCGCTTCTGGCACAACGGAACACCATGATGTAAGCCAGGGCGCATAGAAACATCGTCTACCTTCCCACCGCAGTGGTATCTATTTATCTACTTGCAGTGGTATGCTTTAGAACTGCTAGGTTGACAGAAGCTGGGGCAGAGCAACGGGGGCTCACCGCGTCGTGTGGAGTCGAACTGCTGACCTTCCAATTCACAAGCCCAAGAGACTCAGTGATTAAAATGACAGTACTTAGAGTGGCTGGGACAACCCAGCCAGATGGGTAAGGTACTACTACTACTACTAATAATAATAATACTCCCAAAGCTAACCTACCTGTTCCAAACCTTTCCAATCTGGATTCCCCCAACTCTGTAAAAGGCAGAAAAACTATACCCATTCATCTTCTCACAGAAAAAGCCACTAGTAAGCTCCAAATTCCTGCACCTCCCCAGGGGAGTTCCCAACATAGAACTACAGTACACTACATCACCAACTAAGTGTGCCACATAATCCCATATATCCTAGAAGAGAAAACAAAACAATGGATGCACCTGAAGATAGATAAAACTGGAAACACCCACACTACAACATACCCATTCTTCCAAAACAAATTAAGAAAAATTCCCACAACAATAAACAGGTTCACACATTCCATGTTCAAAGCATGGAAGGAAAAAGTAGGAAAACTAGCCCCAGCCTCACTAACTCCCCTGGCCCATCACCCACTATTTTACCATGCATCCCAAAGCATCCAAATAAAGACCTGGCAAGCTAAAAGCTTATACTGCCTAACTGACTTCTACAAAAATGACAACCCCATATCAACACAAGATATACAATTTAAATTAGGGGAAACTCTAATACCCTGGCTGACCCCATCACCAACTGCACGACTTGCTAACTAAGCTAGCGACAAAAGCAGCAGCCAGCAGGCCACTGACCAGCTTGGAAAAACGCCTTCCTAACAACAGATGGACACAGCAAAGGGGTGGTATCTACAATATGTATGGTCCTTTACAATACAGTATTGTATATCTGATAGCGGACTTCAAAATTGGGACACATACCAAAAGTGATCACCAACCACTGTTGATTACTATAAATTTAAACTTCAATTTAGAAACAACTAATTGGATTAACACAAAATTTTGCCAACACGGGCAAATGACCCAACTAAAATGGTCTCAGGAAATAAGTGTAGTAGTGGGGCAAAAACTTAGTTGATTTTAGAAACCAGTTGCTGTCTAACCTAAAGAATATCAGTTCTTGGAGGAACATTCTGAAAGTATATAGTGAAATTTTCAAACATATGAAGAGCTCAACACTCCACCAAATATCAGGATATTTAAATACAGAACTAGTCCCTGGTTCAACAATGAATGTTAAAATGCACCAAATTTTCAAAGATAACTGTATTAAACTAGAACCTATCTACCTTGATGTGGGGGGGGGAGTATTTTGGCCAAAAACACACACAAAAATATGCCTCTCAAAAATGGTCCCAATTACTTGACTCCATCCAAAACAAAAACAACCAAACAGTTTGGTTGTTAGTTGTATGGAGGCCTGGAAGCTGGTGACCATTTAGTTGTTCCACCAACTGCAGAATCAAAAAGGACCCAGTATTTCATATCCATATTTAATGACCTGCATGGTGAATTGAATGGAAAAGAGAACAATGATAACATACTGGACAGACTAGAGGAGTGGCCAAGGGTGAAGGAGAAGGAAATTGGAGAGATATAATAGTTTTAAACTGGGCAAGTTGCCAGGGCCGGATGGTCTACCAATAAAATTATTGAAGACTTTCATAGATTGGTGGGCAGAACCCCTAGCTCAATTATTTACTCTTATTGATAAATATGGAATCAACCTTGAAATATGGCTCAGATCAATAATTACTCCAATCTTTTAAAAAGGTGATCTGGGTGAACCAAAGAACTACAGTCCAGTAAGTCTGCTGTCAGTGATAGGGAAAATCTATGCTAAGCACCTTTTACTTAAATTGCTTACCTGAATGAAAAATCTAAACTTACAAGGGAAAGAACAAATAGGTTTTTTGAAAGGCTGCTCCATTTTAGACCATTGTCTCATACTTACACATTTGGTTGAAAAATACAGATTTCAAAATCAATCCAAGATTTATGCAGCATTCATAGATTTCAATGGTGCCTTTGATTGTGTGATTAGCTTGCAGAGTTAGGAATTGATCAATGTTTGTTGATCTTAATACAGAATTTATATTCTTTTAACATTTCCCAGATCAAACTCATTATCAATATCACCTCTCCTCTGATATCCCTAAACACAAAAGGTGTAAAACGAGGATGTACTCCTGCCCCTTTTCTCATTAATTTATTTTTATCAGATCTTCCAGACCACATCCAAAAAAATAGAATCACATGCCCCCCAAAATCAACCGAGAACCGGTCCCACTTTTACCGTATGCAGATGATGTGACCTTATTATTATTGACAAGGATAGGTTTGACAAGGATAGGTCTTTTACTCTGCTTGGTTTCTTACTGCAAAATTAACAAACTCTCTATAAATAAGAGAAGACAAAAAATCAGGTCTTCTCTAATTCCTGGAAACTAGGGAAATGGAAAATAAGAGGACAAGAAATCCAGCAAGTAAAGATGGATAGATATCTCAGAATTTTATTCCAGAGCAACTCAGCTTGGTTAAACCATCATACAAGTGCTATAAACAGGCAACGAATAACTCCTCAGCAGTAGCTAGCTTTTATTTTCAGAAAGGTAACCTCCATTCAGATTTTTCAAGCTGAAGTGCCATCCCAGCTACTTTTTGGGATCTCAGTATGGATACAAGCATGTAATAGTGATTTAGATACACTCAAGTTTCTAGAGATGTATCCTCGGGCTCCCAAATTCAATCAGTTATGAGATGATATGTGCAGAATTAGGTATATACATGATGGAATATTGGGCATAGACCAGCACTATAAAATACTGGCTGTGTTGCCATTTTCGTTCCCAACCTTCAAGTCTGCTTTCCGATTTACTTAAGGGCTCCTATAAATCCAGATGGCTCCAACTCATACACAGCAAAATTAGATGTATTGGTAACGACTTGGAATTATAGTACAATTCTAGTGAGCAATATATTTTTTGCAATATCCAAATTAGTTTAAGGGATATTGAAAAACAAAACATTGAGTCAGCTATAAATAAAATCTGCTCCCCCAAGTTCTATCGTTTAAATACAACCGGATCACTTCTATCTCAAAGTTAATAATTCCAGTCCAATGCGGGGCATTTATGTCAGCCCGGCTGAACATTTTTCTCTCAGCTTTTGTGAAGGGGAAATATCTAAACACCCCTAGAAATTATAGACATTGTGGATGTTATTTGAATGTGCTGGACACTGTAGAACATATTCTTTTCTACTGTCCACTGTACAACCAGTTGCATAAACACGTGTTATCCCCCTTTTGGGGTAGTTTAACATCATGGCACAATGAAAATATCAGATTCTATCTCTTAGAGTGATGAATGGCATGGTTTAGCAAGAAGACACTCCAATGAAAATATATGTTACTATATATCTTATATTACTCTTTGTATATATTTTAAATTTTTTGTATATGGATGTTTTAAGATGGTCGATATCTATTAATGCCTAATAAAGTTTTTTTGGGGGGTGGGACAATATATATAATATTACCCCCAAGACACCACAAAGCCCCTCACCAGAATTAAAAACAAATGGGAACACAACCTAGGATACAAAATTAACTCTATACAAAAAGCACATTTAAGTCCATCTCAACCAAAAGAAGAGAATTCACTCTGAAACTTAACTAAGATGGTATCAAACACCAAGGAAATCGTCACTAATACACACAGGCACCTCATTGAAATGCTGGAGAGGCTGAACCTCTATAGGCACATACCTCCACGTGAGGTGGGAATGCCCCCAAGTTCAATTCTTCTGGATATCAGTGCTATAGGAAATCTTCAAAATAACAAAACAGGTAATATAAGTAACTCCATAACTAGTCTTATTAAATATTTTCCAGGAAATATGCACATGCCAGGGCCGTTAACTAGTGGGGAGCTAGCTGGATTTTTGGCCCTGAGTGAAGCCTCCAGAGGGACTCCATAGAGGCTCCCAGGCCACCTGGGCTTCCTCCGAACAGCCCCTCCTTGTGGCTCCATAGTCTAAAAGCATCCTTCAGCAGGGAGCTTCCTGCCTAGCCAGCTCTAATCTCAGTGGTTGTCTTTCCTCACATGGATCTCCAGCTGCTGAGCACCGGAGGAATGCCTATTTGCAAGGGGAACCAGGAAAACCTTGAGCAACAAAAGTGAATGATCCTCCTTCCACTTTCTCCCTGTCTGTTTTCACAACTGTGCGAGAGAGAAAATCATGGAGGAAAGAAGGGGTGGGGAAGGCTGCCCTCCAAGCAAAGTTGAAAATGTGCAAGTTTTGTTGCTGTCAGCTGCTTGTTTTGCTGTTAAGGGAAGGAAATCGTAGAATTGGAGAGTTGGAAGGGACCCAGCCAACCCCCTCAAATATACTTTCTTCTTCTTTTCCTCCCTTCAACATCTCATGGATCCAATTAAAAGTAGTGATCAGATCACCACCTCCTATCCTTTTTGGAAAGTGTGTGTGTGTGTGTGTGTGTGTGTGTGTGTGTGTGTGTTTGGATTTAGAGGGCAACATACATGTTTACACCACGTGAATACATAAAGAGGGCACTGCAATCAACTACAAAAACTTATCCCTGTTTATATTGAAAATAAAATAACCTGCAATGAAAAAAAATGTGATGTTGACATACGAAGCGCTTTGTAAACTATCCCTTCCTGTAATTTGGAAGGGAAATTTAGCCACGTCACTTTAAATTCTTTAATTGCAATGGTTTAGCAGCCAGCAATTTTTAAGGAAACTTGTGGAGTATCTGTTATTTTATTTTATTTTATTCTTTAGAGCCTTAAATTGCAAACCTTTACTACTCAGAAGTAAGTCCCACTGAATTCAATGGAGCTTGTTGTTCAGTCGTTCAGTCGTGTCTGACTCTTCGTGACCCCATGGACCAGAGCACGCCTATCTTTCACTGCCTCTCGCAGTTTGGCCAAACTCATTCTAGTCGCTTCGAGAACACTGTGCAACCATCTCATCCTCTGTCGTCCCCTTCTCCTTGTGCCCTCCATCTTTCCCAACATTAGGGTCTTTTCCAGGGAGTCTTCTCTTCTCATGAGGTGGCCAAAGTACTGGAGCCTCAACTTCAGGATCTGCCCTTCCAGTGAGCACTCAGGGCTGATTTCTTTAAGGATGGACAAGTTTGATCTTTTTGCAGTCCATGGGACTCTCAAGAGTCTCCTCCAGGACCATAATTCAAAAGCATCAATTCTTCGGCGATCAGTCTTTGCCAGAAGCGGCTTAGTCATGCTGGCCACATGACCGGGAAGCTGCGAGATGAGTGCAGCAACCCCAGAGTCGTCCACTACTGGACCTAATGGTCAGGGGTCCCTTTACCTTTACCTTTACTGCTACTATATGGGGAGGCTGTGTGAAAAAACAACAGAAACTTTGCAAGCTCTTTCACTGCAGCTTTTTCAAATCTTTTTAGACCAAACAAATCAAAAGCCAATGGGTATTGCAAAGGGGGAAAGTTCATTGGATGTGGAAGTGGCCCCTCCAACTCTTTAAAACATCAAAGCAGAGGCTTTGCTTAGAGGGACAGGATTGTGAGGCTAATTAATGCATTTAAATGCACTCATGTATGGTTTTTCTCGATTTTATGCTCATGCAATAGATTTTCTTTGCAGAGCCCTTGTTTTAAAAATATGGGGAAATAGAATGCCATTTTAAATGGGAAATAACATGACAGTATTTCACATGGGTGTAGCCAGGATTTTGCTAGGGGGGGGGGCAGAACCTCAGATAACTGTGTGCTTTCAATGCTTTTCAATGATATTTGTTTTAACATCCAAGGGTGTTAAAACAATGTCTCCATGAATATACTGTGGCTGCCAGGGTAAGCCGCTTTTCAGTTGTCACAGCCTATTTTTCTGTACAATTGAATGTAAATTCTCCTTCCTGTATGTGGGCCAAATTTCTGGGGGGGGTGGTGGAATCCCCAACAGTTTCTCAGGGGTGAAGTTTTCCATTAGCTGGGCCATCAGAACTGCTTATCTTTTAGCATAATAGAGTTTTATTTGTGAGGGGGAGGGTACATCAAAAGCTTGCTTGACTACCATTTTGCATCCTCACAATATCCCAGACCTAGATTTGTTTCAGGAGCGCAAAATGGTGGCCACCACTAACCCCTTCCTCACAAAGGTGGTGATTATTCAGAGAAAATTCTGCAGAGCAGTCTTTTTAGGGAGGAGGAGGGAACAAAATCTCAAAAAAAAAAAAAATCACAAAGAAAAGGTCTTCACACAAATTTTGAGTTTTCTCCAAGTTTTCTGCAGGTGCCACATTAAATACAAGCCTTGAAGATCTTCAATCAAAGTTAGATACTAGCTACAGTAGTTGGGGGCCTTATGGCATCAAGTTTGGAGAGAGAAGCTTGATTGAAGGATGAGGACACAATCCTTTTATCACAGGGATAGGGAACCTCCAGCGAGTCCTGGCCCACCAGGCCTATTTATTTGCCCTGCAAGGCCACTTGGGAGAAACCTACAACTGAAATCTTACAAGACATCTGATATGGGGCAGGGCTCCAAAGGAACAACCAGCATCTGAAAGTGGGTTCCTCATTGTTTCTTTGCTGAAGCAAGGTGTGCTCCCACTCAACCATCAGCTGATGAGCAGCAGAAGTGCATCTTGCTGAAAGTGGGGAAAGCGGTTTCTATCAAATAGAAACCACTTCTCCCTCCCAATGTTACTCTTTGTTTTTTTGTTTTCAAATAATATTTATTTTAAAAAAAATACATCTAACATACATATAACAAACTACATAAACAAAAAAATAAAAACAAAACATAACAACATACATACATATTTCTTATAACTAATATTACTTCCTCACATTGTATTTGGACTTCCTCCTGTCTCCTCCTCCTGCGTCCCTTGTAAATACCTTTTCATAACTTGCTAAATTCCCAACAATCATTATCTACTTTCTAATAACTGAAAATCATTTGTATCTTACTCCTAATAACCTATATTATAACATTTCCTAATTAATTAATCTTATGTCTTATCTTAATCCTTATCATCTTCTATCTTAATCATTTATCTTCTGCTCTACAACCTATCTTATCCTCAAGTTATATCTAACTTTCAATCATACAATGATTTTTTAAATACAGTTTAAAATTCATCCATTCTTTTTCCTCCGCGTCGTCCCTCTGGTCCCGGAGTTTCCTGGTCATTTCTGCGAGCTCCATATAGTCCATCCCAATGTTACTCTTTGAAGCAATCCACACAGCTCCTTTCAACTTCCAATTTGCCAATGGCTTGCAAATGGCTCGGTTTGGCTGTGTGGGCACAAGGACACAGAAAGCAACCCCTGTTGGAAGGATTGGCTATGCTGCCTCTGTAAAGGGCTTTCAGATACACACGCGCGCACACACACACACACACACACACACCCTGTCTGCCCCTACTTGTTTGAGTCTTCAGAGGCTCAACAAGAGCATGGCCATATCAAAGGCTCTTTGCAAACCGCAAAAGGCTTTCAAATGGCACTGGAAGTCCTGTCTATGGGGTCTTCAAAGCACAACATCACCTGATGTCATAGTTACATCAGGGGATTGACAGAAACAATGGTCTGCTTCCATATAAGGCAAATTTCTTTTCCGCTCTTCAAGGGTATTGCATGTGTTTATGCTGTGGCTTGTTGCATCAGTCTTTTCACTTACTCATTGAGCTAGAAGGAAGCGACTCTATCTCACTGTCATAAAGGTTTGTGCAGAGTGTACCACAAGTAGAGAGCAGAAACGAAGAACGTTTCCCCGGATCATTTCATTCCAGATAACTCAAGCAAGTTACACAAGCATGAACTACAAGGGCAAAGCAGAATGTAACTTTGATGGGATCCAACTTTAGACGATACCTTGTTTGTCCATCTTCTACAATGCTAGGGTTGCCATACTTTGAAGAGCAAAAAAGAGGAAGCGGAACCCCCTCACTTTCCATGGCTCGAGTGCCTAAGGAATGTGCACATCATACCCTCCAACATTTCACCAATGAAAATAGGGACGTCCTATTCAACAACAACAACAACAACAATTGTACCCATCCCATCTGACTAGGTTGCCCCCGTCACTCTGGGCAGCTTCCAACATATATAAAAAAACATAATAAAACACTAAACATTTAAAAACTTCCCTATAGAGGGCTGCCTTCAGATGTCTTCTAAACGCATAATGGCAATAAGAAATACAATATGAAGACATCTGAATATGGTGAAGAAGAAGAGTTTGGATTTGATATCCCGCTTTCTCACTACCCGAAGGAGTCTCAAAGCGACTAACATTCTCCTTTCCCTTCCTCCCCCACAACAAACACTCTGTGAGGTGAGTGGTGATCAAAGGAAAGGAGCAAAGCATTTAGGGAGGGAATTGGGGTGCCTAGTACTTCAGCCATTTCCTCCACTCTTTCCCCCCAGCACTTTCTTTGCTAGGTTATTCAGCCTGCTAAGATTTCAGGACACCCTCCCACACACAAATGGGGAGGGGGGGGCTTCCCCTGACCTTACATGGCAGCTTTGTATTTTAGAGTTACCCAAGGTGATTTGGTTAATTTCCAAAATTGCTATCCAAATGCCCATTGTTCTTAAGACGAATAACTTTTAATTAGGACTGAGAGAGCTTGGGAGGATCCTCTTTACTAACAAGCTCTCTTTTCCTTTTCTTAGATCTTTCTAATATTGTAGAATAGAGTCAGCTTAATTGCAATCAATGGATAATGCACTAGGGTGAGGTGGGGATCTTGGCATAGAGGCACACAGGGTATATTGGAGGCCCTAAAGCAGGGAAGGGAAAGGGGAAAGGGAAGGGGAAGGGGAGAGAGAAAGAGAGATAAGGGAGGTGCCAGCAGAGACCCCCTCAGGGAGTCTTTCCCACCTGCTCAAGGGCAGCTTACTGGCATGGCCAACAGCCTGGAAAAGTCTAGGTAGCAGCTGGTCAATCCGCCCAATCCCAACATCCACCATGCGGGCGCACTATAGAGATAGGAAAAGGAGAAAAGTGATGCACACTTGCATGCACACTTCCTGGCTCTGCTTGTAAAGCAAGTGTTCATACAGAGAAAAGGCATGTCCATAGAGATACTCACACACACACACACACACACTTCTTGGTTCTGTTTGCAAAACCCCAGACTTTTTGGCAAATTCAAAAAATCTGCCCGGACTGAAATTTTACCCCCAAGAAAGAGGACCTATCTGAAAAAAAGAGGATGTATGGCAACCCTATGCAATGCAGAATCCTGTCTTTAATCATCTCTACTCATCATGAAGGGCTGCAGCCTAGTGGTAGAGCATCTGCCTTGCATGCAGAATGCCCCAGGTTCAATCTCTAGCATCTCTGGGAATGCTCCTTGCTTGAAACCCTGCACAGCCACTGTCGGTGTAGACGATACTAATCTAGGTGAACCAATGTATCTGAGTATAAGGCAGTTTCCTACATTCTGTAGTGTAATAATATTTAAGTTCCGGCAACTACTGCCCCTGCAAAAACATGCAATTTTTAAAAGACAAGGAAGAGCAGAGATCTTCCCTAGACCTATGCAAAGCACCCCTTAGATCAGCAAAGGGGAAATTACCGGTAGCCTAATTTTCTGCACAGCTCTGGACTTATTTCATCCTTGAGGTAGAAAACCCATCCAGCCAAGGACACTTGTGCCACCATCCTCAAAATACCAGTCAGGAGGGATATGCAAAGCCCAACCTATGGATTTTCTCCCCTGCAGAGCAACACAGCCTGACATAATGGGATGGGATTTTATTCACAGCCAAATGATGCAGCTGCCAAAACACTTGTGTGAGAAAGCGCAAAGACTCAAGACAGCAACTTTTCATTCCATTTACCAACAGAATTCAGCTTCCCTGAACAATCCCTTACAATCAGCAGAAAGACAATGCTACCCTCAAATGAGGCTTTTTGTATTCCAAACAGTAGTGACAACTCTTTAAGACACTGAGTGAACAGCCTTTCGGTTTTGGCTTCTGCTGCCAGATTGATTAGCAACCAAAAAGGAAGGAAAACACACATGTGGGTGGCTAGAAGAATGCATTTTATCCCTAGCCCCTTGAATGTGATTCACTTTGCTCTCCTGTGACAAACTGAAAATGCCTCTGAGGAGTTCATTTCACGTCTCATCCATTCTCTGAATAATGGGGAAATCCCTCTTTGTTTCTCCAAGATATCAGCACACACTACACACCACACAGACTCAATTCCATTAGACATAATGGAACGAGATTGTTCTAGAAGTTGTTTTCAATTGCTTGAGTGCATCCTTCATTTAGGGAAACAAGAATAGATTAGCTTTTCTACCCAAGCAGACGTGTGGACACAAATTTTAAGTTAGAGCGAGGGCCATTTGTTTACAGGCTAGGCTTTGAGGTGGGGAGAAGGTCGACCATTACTGCCCCATACTCGGGAACTACGTGAGATGCTTGAGAAGTTCAAGGTACTGTACGGATCCCCTCATCTATCACTTGCATCTCAAAAAGGCCAGCCATCTATCCAAGCAGGGAATCATGCATCAAACTTGAGTTTCGGCAGTCTTTCGGCAAAGAGCCTGACTTAGCACTTCTCCTATTATGCATCTAAGCCTTAAGCAATCTTTACCTCTGCACTGTGGCACTCCAGGTTATTCAAAAGCTAATGAGATCAGGCAGTTGAAGGGCAGCAAAGCAGATACCAGTGACACAATGAGCAAAGGAACAGAACTGCCTGGTGAAAGTAAGACAGAATTCAGTGGCATAACGCCTAAAAATACTGGCAAAGCACGTGTAGGTGTGGCTGGGGGGGAGATGGGAGAAGAAATGCAAGCACCATATTGAGGGCTCCGCAGAGACAGTAATATAAAGAGCGAGCAGTAGAGACATCTCCGTTACAAAATGCTGGCACTGATTGGAGCTGTCTAGCAATAGAGTCTCCTGAACAAGAGCTCTTTAAGCAATTATTGATCACACCAACAAGAAGAGGAGCTACAGCACACTGGCTGCACATTTCCAGCAAAGACATTAGTGTTGTTGTCATTTATTTGTGTCTGACTCTTTGTGACCCCATGGACCAGAGCACGCCACAGTTTGGTCAGACTCATGTTGGTAGGTTCGAGAACACTGTCCAACCATCTCGTCCTCTGTCGTCCCCTTCTCCTTGTGCCTTCCATCTTTCCCAACATCAGGGTCTTTTCCAGGGAGTCTTCTCATGAGGTGGCCTCGGCTTCAGGATCTGTCCTTCCAGTGAGCACAGACATTAGTAGCACTACCTTTTCACACAGAATGCTGTCCCTTGTGAAATCATACACACTGGCAATAAGATTTTCCCTTTAGCAGGTCCCATGCATGCACAAACACACACAAGATCTGGCTTTCAATGGCTGCAAGTTTTATCAAAATAGGAAATTCTTTCCAGTAGCACCTTAGAGACCAACTGAGTTTGTTCTTGGTATGAGCTTTCGTGTGCATGCACACTTCTTCAGATGCAAGTATTATTATTATTATTATTATTATTATTATTATTATTTCCTTTCCATATTTTTTCTTGTGCTGTTGATGTTTGGCTTGGCTGTTCAAGCATACTAACTTGGTCACAGGCAGCGTGGAGATTATCTTTAGTATTTAAAACTGCTTGGGGAAGCGTTTTTTTTTTTTTTTGTCCAGGAACCCTTCCATTATCCATGGGCTTGCAGTTCTTAAGAGTTCCTCAAATGTAATAGATAAGCCCAAATAGGAAAGGCTCTACCATATAAGTCTCTATCTCAATTGACAGCAGCTGAAGAAGCAGGGATCAAGGGTGAAACTGCGCCCCTAATTCTAAGCATTACAAAATTAAATTAAAAAGGAGGCCTTCCCAACAAATCAAACAAATATAGGAGTTACAAGCAATGCATCAAATTTTATGCAGCATGCACGCACACACACACACACACACACACACAAACACCTTCTCACACTTGACAAAATTTTGCATCTTTGTATTCCAGTAGCCATACTCCATTGCTTTTAGGCAGACAGGCTGGTGGACAGGGTAAAAGCAGATGAACAAACCTACTCCTCATTCCAAAAATCAATTGGGTTCTTTGAGCATTCCCTTTGAGCCGTCAAAAACCCTTGAAGGGGTTTATCAATCATTTGTCATAACTAATGCCTTCTGCCATATGCTATTCCATGCCCTTTCCCCAACAGAAGAAAAAAACCAAAACATTTACACTGCACTAGAGCACGTATGGGGACACGGGTGGGGCTGTGGGTTAAACTACAGAGCCTAGGGCTTGCTGATCAGAAGGTCGGCGGTTTGAATCCCCACAATGAGGTGAGCTCCCATTGCTCAGTCCCTGCTCCTGCCAACCTAGCAGTTCGAAAACACAAAGTGCAAGTTGATAAATAGTTACTGCTCCGGCGGGAAGGTGAATGGCGTTTCCATGCGCTGATCTGGTTCACCAGAAGCGGCTTAGTCATGCTGCCCACATGACCCGGAAGCTGTACGCCGGCTCCCTCAGCCAGTAAAGCGAGATGAGCGCTGCAACCCCAGAGTCATTCGTGACTGGACCTAACGGTCAGAGGTCCCTTTACCTTTTACCTATACATGTAGCAGAATGAGGTGCTGGGATAGGCTGTTGTCAACTGTAGGTAGGGTGCTCACATTTCTAATAAATTTCCCCATGCAAAATAGTCCAACATCCTCAGTACCAGATTACCAAACAGACAGAGTAGGCACCTGCCTATGGGTGCCTTTTAGGGGCCCCGCAAAAACAGATCAAAATAATATTGATTTGATCTTGAAAGAAAATTACAACCGATCTTTCTTAGTTCATCGTTTAGAGGCCTCCACAGGTTTAATCCAGCACTGAACATCCTGTTCTCACAGTGGCCGATCAGATGCCTGTGCGGAGCCTGCAAGCTGGACACAATTAGAATAACACTCTGCCCTCCTGCATGTCCTAGCAACTGGTATTCAGAGGCAATCCAAATGAACAAATTGGAATTAAGAGGCAGCCCCTTTCGGTTTTCTTTGGTATTGGGGGCTACCATGTTACATATCTTTGGCCACCTCATGAGAAGAGAAGAATCCCTAGAAAAGACCCTGATGTTGGGAAAGATGGAGGGCACAAGGAGAAGAGGACGACAGAGGATGAGATGGTTGGACAGTGTTCTTGAAGCTACTAACATGAGTTTGGCCAAACTGCGAGAGGCAGTGAAGGATAGGCGTGCCTGGCATGCTCTGGTCCATGGGGTCACGAAGAGTCGGACACGACTGAACGACTGAACAACAACAACAAATGTTACATATGGAAGCAAATACTTGAGGATCAAGCAACCCCCCTGAAGCCATTCCATGGTCTTTAAAAACAGCTTAAGCTGTCCCTGGGACTTCTGCGTAGGCTAGGTTGAAAATCCAAGAGCTTGAAATCTGTGACGAAGAAGAATAAAACAAAATTACTTGGCAGGAAGTTGAGCCATTTGGCTGATGGAAAAGTGGGGGGAGAAGGATTTGCAAAAGAGATAAAAGCTCCTGGAACTGGTTCCCATCTGCATAGAATACTTGTTAGTATGTTTGAGTGCAACTGTTATGCACAGTTGTGTACACTGTGGAATTCTGAGCACTCTGAACACAACTGGTGCCAATTCCCTCTTTCAAATAAATGTGATAACTCCATGACTGTTTATTTGTATATATTTTATAATTTTCTATATGGATGTTTTATGATAGCCTATATTTGTAATGCCTGATAAAGATTTGGTGAAGAAGAAGACGACAACTCCATAGCTCAGCCTAACCCATTAGTACAAGAACAAAGTATCATGCAAATTCATCTTTCTACATCAGTGTGTGTTTTCTGCAAATGAGACTATAAACTAGCACTACTGGTAATCACCATTATATGGAAAAATATACTCTGACATTTTCTGCAGAATAATGTGCAAGCATTATTTGGCTACCTTCTCCCTCACCATCAATTTCTGCCCTCCAAAGTGGCTGCATTTTATATCTTTTGCAAAGGACCATGGGAGAGTCTTCTACTATGACCACGCATCATATGAACAATAAAGTATTTTTTATTCTATGTATAAATACAGACAAGTGAGACAGCAGCAGTAAGGACAAAGGTAGTTCTCCCATGGCAAAGCTTCTCTGGAGTGAGAAGATAAAGAGCAGTTTTAACAAGGTAATTTAGAGGGCATTGATAACTCAGGAGAAAAATTATTATAGACAAGAACAGTGTGTCAGCTTCAGCAAGCGTTCTTTGGTTGTCAGCAGACCATTGGCTTAATGCAGATATACTCCTTGCACTGGGCATCCATTCAGAAAGAAGCTTTGTTGAAGTGCAGTCTTAGCCTAACCAACCGCAAAGCCTTGTTGCAAGGATAAAATACGGAGGGAGGGTGGGAAACCATGAATTGCTGTAATCATCAGGACTGGTCAGGCTTTGTTTTTAAGCAGGAACTCAAAGGAATTTAGTTCCAGCACCTCTTAGATGGGCACCATTGTCATTCTAAGAGAACGAGGGAGGTGTTCATGGTGAGTTCTGGCACCTCTTTTTCTAGAAAAATAGCACAGGGCCTGGCAGTCAACTTTATTTTGTTTGATTTATTGCTGGCTTACTCCTGATACCTTGGTGCACGTTATCTTTCAGTCCAATCTACCTCACAGGGTTGCCGTGGGGGAAAGATAAAGATACAGTGGCCTAGTTTGTGCCACACATTATGGGGCAAGACAGAGACACAGAAGAAATGTGTGATTTGCCCATCACCAGAATAAAAGGTAAAGGGACCCCTGACCATCAGGTCCAGTTGTGTCCGACTCTGGGGTTGCGGCGCTCATCTCGCTCTATAGGCCGAGGGAGCCGGCGTTTGTCCGCAGACAGCTTCCGGGTCATGTGGCCAGCATGACAAAGCCGCTTCTGGCGAACCAGAGCAGCGCACGGTAACACCGTTTACCTTCCCGCTGGAGCGGTCCCTATTTATCTACTTGCACTTTGATGTGCTTTCGAACTGCTAGGTGGGCAGGAGCTGGGACCGAGCAACAGGAGCTCGCCCCGTGGCAGGGATTTGAACCGATGACCTTCTGATCAGCAAGCCCTAGACTCTGTGGTTTAACCCACAGCGCCACCTGGGTCCCTCATCACCAGCATACACGAGCCTAAGTCTATGGTGTAACTTCAGTTGGTACTTAAAACTGCCCATTGGGTGCCAAGTTGGGATGCTTCAGGAGGGAGGAGTTGGATATAAATTTAATCAATAAGTAAAGGAACTTCTACAGGAGCTACACTAGACTGCATTGATTGATCTGATGTGCAGTAGTGCCTTGCAGTGGGAGGACAAAAATTGTATTGGGATGAAAGAGGGTTTTATGACACAGGAAATGTAGTACAAAAGAAGAGCGAACAGCGTGGCACCATGCCCTTCATCTGAGGAAGCAGGATATAGTCTAATACAGTATTTACCAAAGTGGTCAATATTGCCCCCTGGGAAGTACTGGAATGATCCAGGGGTGAGGCAGTAGCCTCGGGTACAATATAAAAATAAGGGGGCAGTGGAAGCATAAAGAAAGAGAAGAATTTTTTGAAAAACCATTCATACGTGTTTCATCTGTTGTGTAATGATGCTTACCGCCAGGTCAGGCGCCACTGTGGGACGGTGACAACCTCTCCCATTGATCCAGTGGTTGTGTTGGAGGTGAGGGGGTTTTCCTGGGCTTAAGTGAACCCTTTTTGGCTACACCAAGGCCCGGGAAGTGGATCGCAATTTGCTTGCCTATTTGGCCAATTCCTTCATCTTATTTAGGGGAAATGTGGGTTCAGTGTGGTCACAAATCTGTTAACTAAAAAAATAAATTGACTGCAAATAGCTAATCAAGGTGATTTAAGGATGCTGCTGACAAAATTGATAAAATGTGATAGCAGGGCACAAGATTCATTCTTCTCATAAGGATTATTTTTAATGTTATCTGTAATTTTTATTTTAATATTATCCTTAGCTATCTTACTTTTCTGTGTGTAATGTGAATGTTACTATGTCTGTCTTTGATTTTTCTTATAAAAAACAACAACTATAATTTCAAGCTTCAAGGTGTCTTATTTACAACAACATCTTCCTTTACTATGTTGTAGGATGCAGGTAGAAATATAGATACATAAAAGAAAGCAAATTTGTCAATGCATCTTTCTGTTTGTTCGCTTAAAGAAGGTAGAGTTTTGGGGGGTGCTGAATATTTTTTTTTCCTGAAAAGGGGGTGGTAGATCAAATAAGTTTGGGAAACTCTGGTATAGCAGATGCCCATGTCACAATACATCACACCGGGGGCGGGGAGTATGGCCCTCAAACACTCCCTATCTGGTCCTCATAACTCTCCCCAGGCCATGCCTCTCACTGGCCTTGCTTTGCACCCTCTTTGAGTCTTCTTGCCAGGCAAGTTCATGTGTCCTTGATTGAACTCTGATAATGCCTCTTGCTTGTGGAGAATAAAGGAGTATGTGAATGAGTTCAGAAACTAGCCTACTGCACAAAAGATAAAATTCACCTTTGTTGCTCCATGCACATTTGCCTCTGGCCCTGCGCAACAGTGCCCCCCCTCCAAAGGAGGAATAAAGCCCTCTGTCTGAAAAGGCCCCCCCACTCCTGCTATGCAAGAAGCTGCATCACTGTGGTGTAGTGTGGTGCAGTGGTTATGAGTGTTGGACTAGGATCTGGGAGACCAGGATTCAAATTCCTATTCGTTGGGTGAACATACTGCAGTCTTGGCCAAACCAACCACACAGCCTTGTTGCCAGGATAAAACAAGGGAAACCACAGGGGGGAAATGGAGATACGGGGGGGGGGGGACTATTTATGCCACCTTGAGCTCCTTGGAGGAAAGGCAGGATTTGAATCAAATAAATAAATAAAAATGAGGATGGTTCAGTTCACACTGAAGGCTATTTCTGTGGTGGAGGGGATGTGTTTGGACCACTCCTCATACACCAATATTTTCTTTGGAGGACCTCCTGTATTTGAGGTGAAATGGGTGACAACCAGTGAGAAGGCCTTATCTGACACTGTACCCTTCTTGAGAAATCCCCTCCTCCTCCCACAGCACTGGTGCCCTCTAGGTGCCACGCTAATACCTTATTTTTTCCCCTCACGTCTTTAATGCCAGTGAAATGCTAGTGTTTCCGCTTTTAACTCTGTCTTGTATTTAACCAGTTACCTGGTGAACCATAACTGACATAAATTGCTTCTAAGCAAGTGAATGGCCTGCATCAAGAGTTAGTAGCCCAGTGGTGAACACTGGTCTGCCTTTTATGTATAAGAGTGGCTTGCAAAGGAGAGATTGAGCAGGCCAATACAGAATTTGCAGCCTAGTATTTGCTCCCTCAGCCAGTAAAGCGAGACGAGTGCCGCAACCCTAGAGTCGTCCACGACTGGACCTAATGGTCAGGGGTCCCTTCACCTTTACTTGTACTATTATTTGTCGTATTTTTGTGGGTTTATTTATAATCACGTTTTAACCATGATTTAGCGTCAGTCTGATTGTTACTGTTTTATTGATATGCTTTAAATTACAGTACCCTGGACACATTTTTTAACTTGAAGGAGGGATAAAAAATGCTTAATACTTCAGCATTTTCCTTCCCCATCCCAGCTGTGGATATGAACTGAGGTTCTGCCTGGCAAAGCACTCTTTGAAAGCAAAGGACCAGAGGAAGCTGCCCTATACAGAGTCAAACCATCAGATCAATCTAGCCATGTCCTGTCTACAGTGAATGGCAGCGGCTCTTCAGGATTTCAGATGGGAGCCTCTCCCAGCCCCCTACCTTGAGATATCAGAGATTGGGCTTCTGGTTCCTGTCCGTGATTATGGTGGCCACTCTCCATGAGATAGAGTGAGGAAAGCTACTTTTTGGGGGGAAACTGCATTACATTTATTTTAATTTCTGGTTGATTTGTTAGAATTTGGAAAATTGATAAAAAGGATTTGGCAAAAAGAGAGAGACATATTGGAGATTGAACCTGTGACCTTCTGCATGCAAAATAGATGCCCTACCACTAAGCTACAGCCTTACCCAAGTTTTTCTGCAAAAGAAGCTTCACAACAAGCAGGTTATGGCCAAGGATCTCTACCATGTTACCTACTAAAATAATGTCCCTTGATCTAATGCTGCAATGGTGCAGTGAATTCAGAGATATTCCAACAATTTTTTGGAGCAGGTCTTCTGTGGACCCAAAAATATATCTTCCCCAGCAAAGGATGCCAAAGAATCATAGAATCACAGAACTGTAGAGTTGGAAATGGCCCTGAGGGTCATCTAGTCCAATCCCCTGTGATGCAGAAATTTCAACTAGATCATACATGACATATGGCCGTCCAATCTCTGCTTTAAAAACCTCCAAGGAAGGACAGTACACCACAAGGAGATGGACTGGTGCCAGATCTTTTGAGTTGTTGCTTCAGCACTGGAGATTATTTTAATTAGTAAACCATTCCTGTTTGACAGAGCTCCATTTCACTCTCAAGTCTACATCCTCTTAATGCTAACAGAGTCTGGTCCAATATAAAGTGTGAATTCGCTTTAGTTTTCTTCACTTAGAAGACAGAAGGAGGAAGAGACGCCACATTTTCAGTTTAAATCCACAAGCCCATAAAGCACCATCTGTGTCTGAGGAGGACCGGCTCTCGGCTTAGCAGAATGCTCATTGCTTAAAGCAATGTGAAATTTTGCACTTTGGGGACAGAGAAAGAAAGTCACCAGAATCTCCCTGAGGATATAAACAGCTGAAATGGCTTATAGTCCTGGGTAGCAGCAGCAACACAACAACAATAGCAACAGATTTTGTCTGAGAGCAGCAGCAGGAGATTGTGGCTGGCCAGCTCTGCCATCTTCAGCTGGCATCAGTGCAGTCAATTAAAAACACGGGGGATGTCAGAGAATGTGCAGTCCCTGCTCCGAGAAAACTCCGCTGAAGAGAATCCAGCAAAAATCAACAAGGTTTCAAATAGCCCAGTTCCCTGCTGATTTTGTTGTATTCAAACTCTCATCAGGCCAAGCTAAAATGACCAATGATTGGGGATGATGAGGGCTGTAATCCATCAACATCTGGAGGATGCACCTGGCCTGGCCTATATCTGATGTAGCCAAGTGCCCCAACACTACAGCTAACTAACCCTCTGAAATCCAGGAGTTTGGAAACTTCAGTGTGACAAAGGAATTGCATTTTTGAATGCAGTGATACTCAATTCTACTTAGAAATTTAAAACTTGTAACTAAGGTTCCCCAAGAACAGGCTGGCTGATTAATCGTTTTTCAGAAGAGTCACCCCCCAGCAGCAGTCTTGCTCAAATTCACTCTTCCAACACTGCATACTCAAAACAAACCTCTGGACAAATGTCTCCTAAAACTGGAAATTTCAGGAACATGTCTGTCTTAACTGGCAGCTCTTGGTCCTTTCCTGCCCTGCATTACTTTAGTAATGCAGCATCCCTAACACCATTCTCAAACATAGTTTCTTCAAGGTAAGTTCTCCGATAATTCACTTCTAAATCTACAAGTGAACATGAGAGGTTGTTTTACACAGAGTCAGACCATTGGTCCAGCTTCCTTATTACTGTTAACACTGACATACTGAAATACTCTGAATTTTCAGACAGAGAAACGTACTGCCAGTTACACCTCCTCAGCTTCTCCCTTCCCTCATTTCAGCAGTATAAATTTTTGGGAAGAAGTGGAAAGGGAGGGTCATTTTGTTGTTGGAATTTTAAACTGAGAGTACAAAATCTATCTTAAATTACCAATAGATCTTTGACCTACTTTCTGCCTACCATAGAATGAAAGCCACACTGCAAAATGGAAGCTAAAAGACTGGCTTCCAGTGACTACATCAAACCATTGCATGTCTACATGAGAATTAAAAAAATTATTTAGCTGAACATTGAATGACACAGATAAGAAACCTTTGGCCATCCATATGTTGTGGTAGTGTAATTCCCATCACCATCCCTGGTCACTGGGCAATGTTGGCTGGAACTGGGGGGAGCTGGAGTCCAACAACCAGGTTCCTGATCCTGCTGTACGGCGAACAAGTTCTCATACCCTTTGATAAAAATGTGGTTAAAATCAGGATCTCATTTTATGAAATACCGGTATGTCTACCAGTGGCATCGCTGGGGGGGGGGGCGGGCCGCCCCAGGTTCCAGGGGAGGGGGTGACACTTGGTGCCCCCCCGCCACTCCCCAAGCCGAGCCCCGCCACACAGCACCCCGTCCGGGCCAGCGCTGCTGCTCCCAGCAAACTTGTGAGCTGCTGAGTATGATCGACGGCTCGTGGGGCTGTCCCACAAGCCGCCCATCACACTCGGTGGCTCTCAAGATCGCCGGGAGCAGCAGCGGGGTGGAAGGCGGAGGGGTTCGGCTCACTTGACCGGCTGGTGCACGCTCTCCCTTCCTGCTGCTGGGCGGATGGAGCAATGGAGGGGACACCCCTTGCTGGCCCGCTCCCTCTCCCCTCCGCTGCTCCATCTGCTCAGCAGCAGGGAGAGTGTGCGTCGGCCGAGCGAGCCGAGCCCCGCCCAGCGCATGTGCTGTTCGTTCTGACGCGTGTATCATGACGTCATGACGCACGCGTCAGAACACTTGCACGTGCCCTGTCCCCAGGGTGCCTCTCGTTTGCCGCCCCGGGCACCCGAGAGGCACCGTTCACCACTGCTCCCAACAAGTCTTTTAGTCCACGTGGATGTCTGTGCTGCTTCCGAATTAATAATAATTAGTGCATACACAATACCACCCCCAGCCAAATATTTGCCACTTCGACCAGATTTGTTCTTCCTCCTTCACACTAGAAAATGCCATGCCTTTCTCCTTTGGGATTCCCTCCCATTACATATCAGACAGGCACAGTTTCTATTGCCTTTTCAGGGCTTATTGAAGAACCTCTTTTTTCAACAAACCTTTAAGTGGCAATTCTTAATCTTGGTCTGTTTCTCTATTGGATCTGAAATTGTTTTTGCATGTGAAGTTACTTTTTAATTGTTTTTACGTTGATGCTTTTATTGCAAAATCGCTTTGAGATAGATTTATGAGAAGTGGCTCATAAACAGAATCAAATTAAAATAAAATACGTATTCCCTTGCAGTATGACAAAAAAAAAACAGCTCGAATTGTGTCACTCTGAAGCTGCTCCTTCCTTTTAATGATACTTCCCACAAGATGCTTGAAAACATCAGAACTACTCTTTGGAAAAGACAAATCCTTTGCTGGTATTTCTTACAGTGAAGTACATACACTCATTCTGATAACATAGACCATCAAGGACAAGACAAGAGAGACTAATAGTAGCTACTTGCCCAAAACAAAACAAAACAAAAAATCTTTTTTTGAAAATGCATATAACTAAGTTTCTTTGCTGCAAAACTGGTGCAATCTTAAAATAAAGGGTCAAGAAAGCAACTCATTTCATTAAATACAATCCGATTAACCCTAACCTGATTAGTTTAAGTGGATATAGAAGTCCATAAAGGGGAACAATACTCATTCAGGCCAGTAACCTGTTAGTTATTTGAAAGAAACAGTAAATGCAAGTTTCACAGAAAGGTTACCCAGCAGCTATAATTCAAATAGATTTTTAGAGAGCTTATGATAAAGTGCCGTCTAAAAGATTAAATGAAGTAAATGTCTAATGAGTAAGAGGCACATAGTCTCTGCATGCACACACGTCCAGCAACTGTTATCCACTAGCATATGCACCTCTGACTGCTATCACAGCGAATCAATGCAAATGATTGGTGGAAATGTTGAGCATGTTGAATTTTTCAATTTTCACATTCCTAAAATGAGGAGTGCTATAAAGCTGTCATATGACTTGGGAATTCAGAAGATATTTTGGTTAAATTAACATTTAGTTTTGCTTGGTAGATAACTACATAAAAATATTGACTTTTTTACGTTTCTGTGAAATTTCCAATAATTTTAAACTTGTTTCATTTAAAAGTTATGAAAAAATGTGTGTAATACT